>NC_135531.1:276928381-277232433 GCF_045843805.1 Urocitellus parryii | reverse complement strand
ACAAAAAACAAAAAACTGTCAGCTGCAGCCAGGCATGGTGGCTCACACCTGTAATCCCAGCAACTTAGGAGGCCAGGGCAGAAGGATCACAAGTTCAAAACCAGCCTCAGCAACTTAGCAAGGCCATGAGCAACTTGCCTCAAAAATTAAAAAATAAAAATAAAAAGGCTGGGGATGTGACTCAATGGTTAAAACACCCGTCGGTTAAACAATCAAACAAACCTGTCAGATGTGCACAGCAGCACAGCCTATAATCCCAGCAATTTCAGAGATTGAGGCAGGAGGATCACAAATCCAAGGACAGCCTGGACAACTTAACAAAACCCTGTCTTAAATAAATAAATAAAAGGGCTGTGGGTGTGGCTAAGTGGTAGAGCATCCTTGAGTTCAATCCCTGTACCACAAACAAAAGGAAAAAAAAAATTTTTTTTTGTATTATACCCTTCTACGGTTAACTGTGGATGTCTAACGAGAAACCTAAGAACAAACAAGTCTGACCTTGCAGACTCAGGTTAGTCAAGTAAGGAAAGTAGAATGTTAAACAAGTTACCAGGAAGGTACATAAACACAGCCACAGAAACACAGGCATGAGCATTCTGCCAAGGCACACTCCATTAAACCACTAAGTACTTACAGAGGCAAAGGTGCCAATCTGCTTGATATTCTGTTCATAGCTCTGAGAGCTGGTGGGACGGCCTGGGGTCCTCCTGGAGTACCAGAATGTATAGTTGTACTGCAGGGGATGCTCTGCTGGTCCAGGAACAACAGCCTGGAAAGTAAAAAAGGGTGGGTTCGCCCTAGGCATTTGTCATGCGCTCTGCAACTCTGAAAACATTTAACAGTGTTATTCCCTACTACTTTCACAATTAAAAAAGAACATAAGGTTGGGGTTGAAGCTCAGTGGTAGAGCGCTTGCCTGGCATGTGTGAGGCACTGGGTTCGATTCTCAGCACCAAATATAAATAAATAAATTTTTCTAGTGGTTAACCGACTCTAAACTCCTATTAACACTTTACCCGTGTTCTTATGGCTCTTATGACTTTTCACCTATATCACAGGCATTTATATTCATGCCTGGTCCAAGCACTGCCTCCTCGAGAATACTCTTATCATTTAAGAGTGGCAAGTTGTTTAATCTGCTTGTACCTTGGTTTCTCACTTGCAAAATGGGGAAATTAATAATGGCCATCTGAAACGGCTGCTGAGAGGGTCCTATGAATTAGTATATATAAAGTGCTCAGACAGTGTCACTTTTATTACTGTTATTAAATGTGAGCCCCTCAATCCACAGTCTCATTCACCTTCATGTCTTCATAACGCCTAGCAGAAAACGCTTGCACTTGGAGGTATGCAATACTGTAGAATAAATAAATTAATGACTGCCTTGATATCTCAAGGAAAAAGCTGATCCACCTAGCTCTCATTCCCTAAACTTTTTCTCTTCCATGTCATTTTCAATTCAGACTATTACTGACTACAAAGTCTAAAGTTTGGAGGGATGCATACAATTTGAAGAACTGAATGGCAACTTCTGAAGCAGCCAGCAGCCTAGCTAGCTGAGTGCAACAACTGGGCTTGCTCAAGGGGAGCGAGGTAAATTCTGTAGGCCAGACAAGCACCTCAAGATATGGCAAGAGGAATGTTCTAAGTCCCAATCATTGATGTTTTCAGTGAATCCACAATTTTTTTTTCTTTTACCAGATATTACAAAACAGGGTACTACAACGTTAACCCGATGTCTTCCAAATAAACAAGACTCCACAACACAAACACGACTCATCCAGAGGCAACTAGGCCTACGCAGCACAAACCGCACCTTCCTCTTGCTACTGCTCTGGCTCTTGTCTCGCTCTGTTTTTTCCTTCTCACCATCTTTCTGTGTGCTGTTTTCTTCATTCTGATCGTGGTCCCCACTGTCATCATCTTTCAAGCTGAAAAGAAAGACAAAGTAGTGCTATTACATGACTAAGCTGATTCCCATTATTTAACAGAGCCACTAGATCATACAACCTACCATGTAACCAATCCAGTCACTCATATTGCAGGCCTGTGAGATGCACCTGATATAAAGGAATGTCTCACAGAGTTGCTTAGTGCCTCATCATTGCTGAGGTTGGCTTTGAACTTGAGATCCTCCTGTCTCAGCCTCCAGAGTTGCTGGGATTACAGGTATGCACCAATACACCCAGCAATAACGAGAAATTTTTTTCTTTTTATTTAAATATTTTTTTTTTTGTTTTAGATGGACACAATATCTTTTATTTTACATTTATGTGGTGCTGAGGATTGAATCCAGTACCTCATGCATGGTAGGCGAGCATTCTACCACTGAGCCACAATCCCAGCCCCACGAGAAGTTTTTCTATCAAATAACTCCTTTGCATTTCAAATGAAGGTTAATCTTACCTATATATACTGCCACATTTCTTTCTTTTCATGTCTCCTAGACTTCCCCATTGTTAATGCCTTAGTTTAGGCCATCTTTTTCTGTCATCTCAATCACTAAGATAAATCTCTAAATGGGCTCCTTAACACACATCTCTACCTATCCTCCACAACATGAAATGTATTATCTGACTGCAAATCTGATTATTTAATTTTCATCCTAAAACTGTCAATTGTCCTTTAATGCCTAGCCTCGAGGATGATAAAGTACAATGAAATGTAAGATCCTCTAGAATCTGACTCGTGTCATTGGCATTCCCTTCCCCCGTTCCTTCTAATAACCTATATTCCCACCACTTACAAACACCATCCCTTCAAGATGACGTGTCATATTTCCCATGTCTGTTTTTCCTACCAAATGGAGGGTTCCCTCAGAACAGTGTCTTACATCATCTCAATATCTCCTGCCCCTGGGACAAGAACACACTAAAAATTTTGAATGAAAAGGGCAAATAAATGCCCGACAGAATGAATGAATGTGTTCTTGCCTCATAAGCACAGTCAAATGCACTTGGAGTTACCCTTTCAAGCATAGAGCAACTACCTCAAATCTACTGATCCAGGTAAAACTATAAACAGATTGTGAGTTTACAAAGATAAGAATGCCATTTATTCTATAGCTGGACTATTCACTTATTATGGGATTTTTCCAGAATCAACTTTGTGGCCTCATAACTATATGTATACTCAACGGAATTAGGCAATTGTCAAGAAAGATACCAATGATGCACCAAGTATAACCACAGACATTATCATATGAAGACATAGAAATGTGTCCTAGGAAACTGCATTTGTAGGTTTTTTTTTTTTTTTTTTTGCCTATGAACCCCCATTGCCTAACACCAAAAACACTTGAGAAATAGGAGAACAGATTAATTAGCTGTGTGTTGAGATGCCTGCCCTAGTTGTACCCTGTGCCATGAGCCTCCCCATCCCCACCATGAAATGTATTATCTGACTGCAAAACTGATTATTTAATTTTCATCCTAAGACTGTCAATTGTCCTTCGCTCTTTAATGCCTAGCCTCGAGGATGATAAAGTACAATGAAATGCAAGATCCTCTAGAATCTGACTCGTGTCATTGGCATTCCCTTCCCCCAAGCAGTCCAGCTTGGGCAATAACCTGTGACTCAAGGCCTAGCTCAAAAATATAAGCAATCCTCCCTCAGCATTTCACCCAAGAGAGGAAAGATCACAGATATGAAAGCTGGGGCAAATACAAGGGCCCCATGTAAGAAAAGCCATGAGAGAATCAAGACAAGGAGTGAAAACAGCAAGCTAGTTGAGAGAGATTGGAGAAGAGAGGATAGAGAGGCAACCTTGGTTGTTGTTGCCAAAATGGCCATCTCTCTTTAGCTTAGTTCAGCCTCCCTGGACTTCTGGGAGACCCTGATCTATGCTTATGATACTTCCTCCCCTCGATTAAACTTGTGCTTATTTTCCTTTTCAAAAAGGAAATTTGTGGACCCAAATTTACCAACATTTACTAAGCATCTAGTCTTATCAGGACCTAACTGAGGAGATATGGTACACAGATATTCATGTCCCAGCATAGTGCTAAGGCCCCCATTATGCCCTCTTTCAACAGCATTTCCTGCTTCAACACACTCCTCTCACTTAGTTGCCTCAATTTAATTGCAGTTCTCTAATATCACCTGTCATGATCAGCATGTGGTCTTGACTCCTCCCTTAATTAACTATCCTTCAGGACTCACTTTCTCCTGGAAATATCTCCCATCAGAGGCAACATCAGTCTCCCCTCTTCTGAACTTCCCCATATAAACACGTTTACACTTGTCCCTGCTATGTATTGTCATGGCCAGTTTTCGGCCACCCCAACAATCAAGAACATCTCATGGGTCTTTCTAGGCTTAGGCCCAGGATATCTTCTAAATCCTCAGGGCACAATGTAGGGATACAAACTGCACTCTTCTCTTCTTAGCTTCCAATCCCAGTGACAGCTGCTGGGGTCTTCTTGGCAGAAGAAGGGCAGTCACCCAACATCTCTCATTTTTGTCACCCCCCAAAGCATTTAAGTTCCTTTCTTTTTAGGGGTTTTGCTGCTGATCACTAGTAGAAACCAGGAATAAGAAAAATAATTATGGCAAAGAAGAAACAATGTTACCATGATCCCAGGACTGCTTCCTGACTGACTCCTTTCTAAGCCAGCAAATGGAAAACCTAATGCATCTTCGTCTAGTGCTTTTACTTCCTTACTTCCTGAGCGGGAGCTGGCCAACTACCCTGCCCTCTGAGACTATGCATAAGGCAAATCTTTTGCAACCTATTTCCAAGAGGTTGCCCTTCCCAGATCAAAGCTGGATTTGAGCCAAGCACTGAAAAATCAGTGCTCCATAAGCTCATGCCGACAATCGGGACACGAGGCTGTCCAGACTGTGTAGTACCTTGGTTAGCTCACTAAGCTGCTGCCCAGGAATTTCTTCACACTCTGAACTAGACCCATTCCTTACAGTAGGAATCTGAAGCCATCTTTCTATCTCCAGCATCCGGCAGTGGCAGAAAAAAACATTTGTTTAATTCATGGATCTAAAATACGAAAGCCAAATAAGTGGTTCAGACAGCAGTTAAGAAAGGGCTAAAAGGTAATTTATATAGACTATGGTCAAAATCAAATATGGTATCTAGAAAACCAAAATCTGAAACCTGATTGTTTATCATAATCAGGACTGCAGTTCTTGAGAAATCATCTTAGAGTTTTACATGTCAATAGGATCCTACAATTTCATATCTTCTTCCCCTAAAAATAATTACAACCTTGGGGCTGGGGATATTGCATGCACAAGGCTCTGGGTTCAATCCCCAACACCACCACCAAAAAGAAAAAAAAAAAAGTAATTACAATCTGGTTACATTCAGAGAAGACGACCTACATGGTAAAGGAGGTTTGAGCTCCTCTCTACTCTCTTGAGTCCACAGATTATATTACTGAGTTACCAGCTCCAGGAACCTTACTTTGTGGTGATGTGGTAAAGAGTTCAGACTCCAAATATGTAACAATAGTCTAAACAACAAAATCAAAACTAAGGTCATTAATTTCTAATTAAGAAAGCTGGTGGTGAAGCACTTGGGCAAGCCAGAGGCCCTGGCTTCCATCTCCCCACACACATACAAAAGAAAACAGTATTGGTTTTCCCCCTTTCTTTCTTTTTTTTTCCTGAAAAGCTAGGGGACAGATATTAAAAGATTCTGGCTCAGTACAACAGTTAATAATCAGAAATAATTAAAACGACTCAGGTTAACTTCTGTCAGGAGATGCCTGAACCAAAGTAAAATAACAAATCTGGGTGGGCCCTTTCTATTGTTTTGGGCAAGCTACTCAAGTCAGAGAGCCTCATATTCCTTACAAAGAGGTAACAAGATCCCATTTGCAGAGAATTACTAAGAAAGAAACACCCAGCAAGACTCCTTTCAGGTTTGCAATATGATCTGGTCAAATAAATGGAGGAGGGATATAAGGGTTACAAGAAAGCTCCACTGAAGTAGGATTTGGATCTGGAGCTAGGGTGGGAGTGAGGGGTCCATGCACTGACTGACTCAACTAAGCTGCAGGATGGAGAAGACCCCTACTTTTTCAAGAATCAGAGACCTCTCAGTAAGCAAGAAACATGCCTGAGGAGCTGCAGAGTACACTGGAAACCTGAATTTGCACAACAGCACCCATTATATTGGGGGGAAAAAACAATTTCTGTCGGCAACACCAGGTCAAAACCTATTGACAGTAATCCCATTTTGCATTTATAACTGCATTAATCGGCAATCTAGACAATTTGCTGACTATGGCTGGCTTCCTCCAGCAGGGTATTAACATTAACGTGGGGTGACAACAGCTCAGACATCGGGGGACTTTTCTGTTGTCAAACAACTGGAGGATCTGGGACTAGGATCTGGGTCTTCGGATAGGAGACAGATAGACTAATAGAGAGGAGGTAAAAACAATCTACCTCAAGGTACAACTGTTGTAATACCCTTATCTTGGTACTGTTAACAAGATACGAACAAAAATTGTAATGCAAAAAGATACAATCATTGGAAGGACCTGTATTTCCTCTCCGTACCCCTAAATTATGTGACGCTGGGACTAGGGATCAGAGTGGGTCCTAGGGAGTGAGGGGTGGGCCCGCCGTGCCGGGAGCCGGGAACCAGATGAGGAGGCGAAAGAGCAGAGTCTCGGCAAGAGGATGAGAATTCCGTCACTGGGCAGCCGCCGCGCAGCGCAGCAGCCACACGGCCTCATCACAGCTGCACTACACCGGCTGTTACCGTCCCCACTTTGCAGAGGAGAAAACCAATGCCCAGAGGAGCCCGGCGACCTTGCCCAGCCAGGAGGGTGCGTGAGGAAAGCGGGGCTGGCAGGCCGGGCTACGAAAACCGCCAAGCCGCCGGGGTCTCCACCCCTCCACGCCGCCGCACCCCGCACCTGGGGCGGGGCCGCGGGAATCTCCTCCTTCCGGGCCGCTCGGCCACCCCTCCTACGGGCCCCGCGCTTCGCCCTCGGTCCCGGCGGCCCTGGGGTCCCCGGCCCCCTGCACTCCCCGGCCCCCTCCTCCCCGCCGCCGCCGGGGCCCGTGCGGCCGCGGCCGCGCCCTGGAGGGAGGCCGGTGCCGCAGAGTGTGCGCCGCCACCTCCCAGCGGGGGCAGGCGCGGGGGGGAACGGTTGGGGGAAGGGGCCCCGGGGGGCGGCCACGCGCCACTCACGCGTCGAACTTGTTGTTCATCCTTTCGCCGCCGCTGTCGCCACTATCTCACAGAGTGACTTCCGTTCTGCCTGGTCCCTCCGGCAAGGGCCCGGCCACTTCCGGTTGCACGTGGCTCAGCGGAACGTCGGCGCGCAGGTCCGGAGCGGGACAGCTTTCCCGAGGCACTGGCCCAGGGAGGATGCGCACAGGCTCTGGCCCGCTGTGGACCCTAGGGCTGTTGGGGGGTCAGTGGGCCGCGCCAGGGCTCCGCGCTCGCTGTCGGGTACAAACCCCGACTCCACCTTGGGCGCGGCGACGCGGCCCGGTGCCTCTCTAAACCTCCCCAGGCCAGTTCCCCTGGCACTGCTGTCCAGTAGAGCTGACCCACCTCGGCGGGTTGCCGTGTGGATTCCGGAGTGGCAGGTGCCAGACTCAGGAACCCACGGTTAATGGTAGCCAGTGTTCATCTCTGAGTGCTTACTGTGGGCTGGGAGCTGGAGCTTATCCTCGGCTCTCTGAGCCTTCCTGAGAGGCTAGAAAGTCGCACCATGGTGACAAAACTAGTAAGGAACCTGAGATTGTCCCACGGCAATCGTATCCTGGGTGGAAGCCTCACCCCCATCCTCGCCACTCCCTAAGACCCTGTGGTCATGACCGCCCCAGGTACATCACACACATAATCGAGTAAATAAAATGAACCTGCTGGCAGTGGAGCCCCAAAGCCAACAACCTGGCTTGGGGGAGGACTTATTTCCAAGGTCCCCTCTTCCCGCCTTTAGGTGACACTTTCACAGTTTTGAATCACTATTACTCCCATCTCTGATCCTGTGGCGAGGATGATATAGAAACTAATACCTGTATCTATATTACAGACGGGTAAGCAGTCTTAAGAGGCATAAGTGACTGGCTCATGGGCACCTGCAGAACTCAGGCCCTTCTGTACTCAGAGCAGGGCCATGCCTCTACCCCAGGAAGACTACAGCTGATGGTCTTATTTCCTGATAAGTGGGGCCAAGAGAGTCTGATCAAGGTCTCCTTCTGGAAGGCAGAGCCCAGTGGCTCTTTGTTAATCATCTTCCTGCTTAGCTCTTCCTTGTTTTAACCATGCTTTGGAACCAGTGCAAAGGCCCTGGCTTTAGAGAAGAGTGGGAAGAAAGTCTACTTTTCAGGCCACAGACTCTTTCTTAGAGTGTCTGAGATTAGGTCAGAGTCAGGAATTCTGAACTCCAAACCTCCCTGAATCACCAGTATCTGGAGGAGTCCCTCATTTTGGGCCCAAATTTGCCCATATGGCACAAGGGGGGAATAGTGACTCTTTCCTATCTGTGATGTTGTGAGGAACCGTTAGCAAAGAAAAAAAAATATATGATACAACCTGAGAAATCTTCTGTGGTCAATGACCCAAAAAGCACATGAGGGGAAAGTCACTGCTGCAGGTGGCTGTTGGGTGCTTATAGCACCCAGGTATAGGGAGCCATATGCCAGCTGGCATGGGCTGCCACCCTTCTTTTGAGAGGGCTCTTCACACCTCTCTTGATTTGCCTTCCTTCAGGGAGGACTCATCATCCAGCTGGGGCATGATATAAAACAAAACAAAGGGTTTCACAATGATGGGGGATGATGCTTTGCTGGAGAGAGAGGAGTGGGCTAAGCAGAGGAATGGTTAGTACCAGGGCCATCTAGCTGATGTTATGTGGGTGCCAACCCCAGCAACACACCCTGACCGCAGCCCATCATCCCTAACCACTCCAGGACTCCAACTCTGTCTCTTTATTTCCCCAGCTCTTCCCAAAGAGTGTCCTCATGACCTCAGCAGTGCAGCACAGCTGAGAAGACAGGTTGACCCACAAATATGACTCCTGTATGTCCAACAGCCATTGGTTGACTCAGTCTGGTGGGGGCAGGTAGGGGCGGGGGTCTCCAGGGAATGGCTGGGCGGGCACCCGGTTATAGTGGGCCATGAGGAAGATGCCAGTAGTGCCGCAGATGAAGAGTGAGAGCATGGCCAGGAAGCAGACTCGGTCCAGCACGCGGCCCACCAGGAACCATTCCTCATTCCCCTGAGGGCAGGAGCAGGGAGGGAGGTGACTGTGGCACCCAGCCTGCCCTGGCTCCCTCTTCTGTCCTTGGGCCTCCATTCTCCATTTCTGGGGGTGCTTCCCATCTCCCTCCAGGCTCCAGCCTGTCTTCTTCCACGGTCCCTCTCCCTGAGGACCCTCCTCCCTGTTGCCAGCTCCACCTTTTCCACCCACTGCCCTCTCATGGACACCCCATTCGCCTTCCCCCATCTCATGCTCATGTACGCATGTACCCTGGACACCCCACCGGTCCGAGCCTGACCCGGCTTACGCTGTCAAAGTGAGTCTGCTGGTGCCGGGCGCGGGCAATGAGGTTGCAGGCGTCCACACAGGCCTGGATGGCAGGGGCGGCCTGTTTCAGGCTGCCACAGAACTCCTGGCTCTGTCCTGGCTCTAGGCCTTTCTCTGATGGGGAGAGAGTACAGCTACTCTCTGATGGAGTGTAGACAGTCAGATCACTCTCCAGTGGGGTGTATCAGAGAGTAAATGGAGGAGAAACAGGCAGAGAAGTTGGTCTTTCCTTTGAAACCCCAGCCCCTCTCTCCCCAGCTTGGATGCTTGTCCAACACTATCTGCTGCGCCCGGCTCCCCAACTGAAGTCCCTGGGCAGGAGTGTCCCCAGTGGCACCCTGGGCCTCACCTAGCTTCTCCAGTGCTGCCTTCATCAATCCATTGCGCTGTCGCTGCCGAAAGAGGAGTTCACTGCGTGGCAGGCAGAGAGCCACCTCCTCCCCAGTTGTGATGGACCACCCTGAGGAGGAGCCATTCTGGAGCCTGGGGCGGGTGTCCTGAATGGTGGGTGGAGCCAGTGGGCGAACATGCATCCGTAGCAGCTGTGGCAAGAGCCGCAGGAACACCTGCAAAGGGTGTTGCTCTGGGTGGCTCAGCTTGGACAGCCAGGCTGAGCTTTGGAGCTAAAGCTGGACGTTTGCAAGAAAGACTCATGCTGCTAGGTCTTAGAGGCAGCATATTAGGGTCAGTGGCCTAGCCCTGGGACAACTTGGCTGTTGTATCCTGAACATGGACACCGAGGCCTCAAACTTTCGTGCATATAAGAATCACCAAGGTGCTTGTTACAAACACAGATTCCTGCCCCTGTCCCCCATGCTTGCTCTTCTGGCTTAGAATGCCTGGGTGCCTAGGAATCTGTATGTGTAACAAGAGCCTCAGTCATCTGCTTCAGGTGGACACACAGATTCTGAATCAGACTGCTTCCTCCGTTTTCTGGCTGTGTGACCTTGGATAAGCTACTTAACTGCTCTGAGCCTTGGGTTTTCTCATCTATTAAATGAAAATGATACTAATATCCACTTTTTTTAAATTTTAATATATATTTTTTTTTAGTTTTCGGTGGACACAACATCTTTGTTCGCATGTGGTGCTGAGGATCAAACCCGGGCCGCACGCATGCCAGGCGAGCGAGCTACCGCTTGAGCCACATCCCCAGCCCCTAATATCCACTTAATAGGGGTTTTATAAAGATTAAATAAGCTCACATATGTAATCTCCCTCCCATCACCATCCATCCATCCATTTTAGCACGTGCTTGAAGGTACATAGAGGACAGGTTTGCTGCTGAATATGACCAGGACGGGCACAGAGGTAAGCGCATGTGAATGGCTGGACAGGAGCTTGCTGGGGTGGGCAGGGAGGGGCCTTACCTTTCGAACCCCTCGGGCCATAGAGTGTGTATGGGGGGACCGCAAGGATACGTTGAGCACCACCACAGCATTCACCACAATGAGGATGGTCACCACCATGAGGAAGGTCAGGTACCTGTCAGGAGCAGGTGGGCGGGGCTGGGTGGCCCTCAGGCACCCTGTGCACAGGTCCCCTGGCAGAGGGTGGTGGGGTGGAGGGATGGCAGGAGGGCCAAGCTGGGGTCTTGAGAAGGGAGGGGAAGGGTGGGCAGGAGACAGGACTGGCCTTACTTGCTAATGAGTGGCACTGCCTGCGAGGTCTCAGGTACCTTCTTGGCCACCAGGAAGAGGAAGACGGTCTGGGCCAGGAGCACATTGATGGCCACTGTGCACTTCTGGCCGCCCGCTGACCATGACGGAAAAGCCCTCTGAGCAGGTCTCCCCACCTCCTCCCTCCCTGCCCTCAGAGGAACCCCTCACCCCACATGGTTGGTGCTGCTCTGTGCCTGGGCAGGGCCTTCTTCCCTGGCCTCCCAGTGGTCCCCTAGGCTGGACAGGGGCATGCTCCCCTCCCATGGGTTCCAGGTACCCTTGGCAGGCAGGAAGTAGATAAGGATGGCCACAGAGGAGATGAGCACGCAGGGGGCGATGATGTTGATGACGTAGAAGAGGGGCTTGCGCTGGATGAGCAGGTAGAACACCACCTTCTGGTGGCCTGCCTCCTCGGCTGGCGCCTCTGCGTCCAGCAGCATCTTGGCTGGTCGGTGCTGGATGGCCCACTCCCCGTTCTCTACAGGTGGGCAAGCAGGCATGGGCACATCAAGGGACACCAGTGGGGTGGGAGAGTGGGTATTGATCCCCCTCCCTCCAAAATGGGAGTAATTATCACAGAAGAAGTCAGAAGTCATTGGATCTCTCAGGAACTTTCTTTGTGGGTTGCTCTGGTTTTCATCTGGAGCTCCACTGAAGGGCATAGCCTTGGTCTAGCCTTGACCCACTCAGCCACATCTGGTGGGGGCCCTGTGGGTGGAGTTACCTGTGAAGGCCTCGGGATCAATGAAGATCCACTCGATGGTCTGGCCACCTTCCTGACTCAGCTGCAGGTTGATCTCACTGGTGCTGTAGGTCTGAGACCTGGGGGCACAGAGGGTGAAAGGGTCAACCCCCAAAGTCCAGACCTGGCCATTTGAGAGCAACAGTGGGCGTTTGCTTCAAAAAGTTCATTTCTGCACTTCTGGGTTCTCCATAAAGCCCCGGTTGTGGGGTTGCTAGGAGTGTGGGGAGAATGGGCTTTTGGAGAGCCAGGATGTTTGAGTCAAAGGGCCAGAGGCTGCTGGTCCATGTGATTGTCCAACCAAAGTACCCAGGACCACTCCGGGTTTGTCCCTCTCGCTGCTGCCAGCAACTATAACATAGCAAATACATGTCCACCTGGAGAGGCCCTCTCAGGTCTGATTATTATTATTTTTTAAGATGTTGATAGATCTTTATTTTATTCATTTATTTATATGTGGTGCTGGGAATCGAACCCAGTGCCTCACACATGCTAGGCAGGTGCTCTACCACTGAGCCCCAGCCCCAGTCCCTCAGGTCTGATTATTGGAGGACCCTCCCTGCCAGATTTCCCTGAAAAAAGACCACTTGTCTAAAACACAGCAACACCTCACTCAGGCCTGCTCCCACTTTTATGGAGTCAGAACTGAGACCCAGAGACCCCCTGGCCTGGTTTCCCTCCTGGGACAGCCCTGCCTGGTGGGGGTACTGTGACCAGGCACGCAGGTCACCTTCTGCCCACCCCGCTCCTCCCTCCTGCCCCATCCCCAGACATTGATTTCCCTGCTTGGGGCACAGGCTGGGAAACCGAGGCCTTGAAGGAGGTGAGAGGTCTGGGCACCTTCCTACCTGAGATGAGCAGAGTCCTGGGAGCCAGGGATCCTGGCCCCTGCCCTCTAGGGGACTCCCCACCCCTGCCCAGGCACCTCTCAGAGCAGCTCCTGGAATCTCCCCCACCCCATCAGTGGCCTCACTGGAAGACGAGGGAGCAGTTCTGCCAGTCAAAAGGGAAGTAGGTGACGGAGATGGAGCAGGAAGAGCGGAAGATGGCCGGTGGCAGCCAGTAGATACAGCCATCAGGGGACACCAGCACATTGCAGTAGAGGGCCACCTCGAAGACGCCGTCCACACTGTGGGCACAGGCCAGTCCACTGCTGTGGGTTCAGACCTCAACAGCCCAAGCAGAGACCCCAGAGCCCAATCCAGCCCTTTGTCCCATGTGGATGGAGGCCAGAGGACACCAACACCCCAACCTGCCACACCTCTCACAGGTCCTCATCCTGAACCACTACTGACTCCAGCAACTTCCCCAACCCGGACAGACTCCCTCTGGGCCCGCCCTGATCTCTGCTTCTCTTCTTCCTGGGACAGCCAAAACACTTGTCCAATTATAGCATCTGACACTGTTACACTCTTATGATGAACCCTGTCACTGGCCCCAGGTTACAGGGAGGTGGCCCAGCAAGACAGAGTCAGGTGTAGGGTCGGGTCTGCTGGCCCTGGGGTCAGAGTCCATGTCAGCAGGGGGAGAGGGCTGCCCCAAGGCCTGCTCATGGGGTCCTTCCCCAGGCCCCTGCAGCAACCTGCTCTGCACGCTCTGCCCCCACCTCACCCCCCGTCTCTTTTTCTGTAATTTTCTTGTTCAGCTGGGCCTTGGCCTGGCATCCTTTGTCCCCCACCCCTGCCCATGTCCCCTGCTCACTTGTTCTCCAGCACGATATCCGGCCGCCACACCATGGTGGATGGTACCCTCAGCACCCACAGGCCTCCGTAGTTTTGTGGGTCCCAGCGCAGGCGATAGTCACACCACTGCTGCAGGGAGAAGGGTGGCTGGCAGGCCTTTGCTCTCGCCTGCACCGAGCCCAGGAATGGAAGAACAGCCCAGGAGGCAGGAGCAGCTTTAGGGGGCCAGGGGCCTTAGGGTAAGGACACTGGTAGACAGGAGGGCAGCAGGGGAGCCTCTTACCATCTCTATCCAGACATTGGTGGTGAGGGCCTCCTCTCGCTCGTTCTAGGGGTTCAGATGAAGGGCTAAGCACCTCATGCCTTGCCACCCCCCCCCCCCGTGCTACTCCCAGAGGCCATTGATGGAACCAGAGGCCCCAGGCCCTTGAGCAGTGCCCCACCAGGGGGTTTCCTTATCCCTGGCAGCCCCTCACCCCAGTGGGTCCTTCCTCCCTCTTCTCCCCAGCAGTCCCAGGGCCTGGTGACAGCCCCTCTTCCCTCCCTCAACTCACCAGGGAGATGAGGTTGGTGAGGGTGAGCTTCAGGCTGACATTGACGACATCAGAGTCCCGCTCTGCGGGCCGCAGGTGGGGGTCGTAGCTGTGCATCAGGTCAGCAAGCAGGCGCGCCTCCTGGTTCCAGCCCTGGGCCCCTGCAACAGACGGCAGGAACTTCAACAGCCCCCCCAGAGCCTCTGTGCCCTGAGGCTTGGGCCCCTGCTCTGGGCCCCCCAGACCCAGATTCCCCCATCTACCCATGTGGACAGCCAGCAGTGGCAGGAGGAACAGCAGCCCCTGGCCTCCATGCATGGTGCCTCGGCTCTCTCCAACGACAGGGATGGGACAGCAACTCCCCAAGTCCAGGGTGGAAGGAGGGAGGGAGGGAGGGAGGGAGGGAGAGATGGACGGGGTGTCATGTGACAGCCTGCACTCCCACCCGCTCCACCAGCTGTCTGACCACAGCATTGTCAGCTGTCCCAGGATGCACACAATGCTGGGCTCAGGTTACCTGGGCCCCCAGATGGGGAGGGGCTTTCTGTCCCAACAGAGATGAGCACCCCATCCCCACCCTCAAACACAGAGGACCCAACCCAACCCCATTTCCCAGGTGGGTTCAGGACAGACCAAGAAGAGATGGGTGTGGGAGAGAAGCAGGATCTGGGGAGAGGCAAGGTGGAGGCGGTGGGGCAGGCATGGTTTGTACACGAGGTTCTCGGTGATATGCTTGAGAACCCCAGATCTCTGCCACCAGCCTGACATCTTCGTGGGCCACTCCACTGCTCTGAGACACTGAGAGCAGATAGGGTGAAGTGCCCAGGAGAAAGACGCTTTGGCATAGTAGGCCATCCTCAGGTCCTCTGTGCCCTGAGACGGGGACACAGACCTGGCAAGTTGTGAAATTGGAGGGCCACGTTACCTATCTCGGGTCTCTTGGGACTAGGACAGCTTCTGAGCAGGGGCTCCTCAGTGGAGCTCAGCCCTTATTAAAACACCCAACAGGCTGTGCAGGCTCCTGTGGTGGCCAGCATAGCATGAGGCTGGGGAGACCCTGGGGTATGTCCCAGCGACTTGTAAGAACTCATGGTCCACTGAGGTGGCAGACAAAAATGGAGCTCATATTCCCCGAAGCCAGATGAGCGGACCCAGAGGGGAAAGAGGGTGAGAAACGAGCCCCACCTACTCTGTGGTTTGTGGCTGGGAAAGGGCAGGGCTGAGCCCGCAGCCTTGCTCCCGCCCCTGCCTGTGGCCACCTATTCCAAGCAGATGGGTCGGCATGTCTCAGCGTAAGGGCAAGAAGGAAAGTCCAGGAGCCCACAAGTGCCACCACACTTCAAGCTGCTCCTGGTATCTGGGGGACAGGGCAACAGAGGCCTTCAGGTGCCGGATGTTGCTGTGGCCCTTTAGTGTGCTGGCAATCCGGACGTGAGGCCCAACCTGGAGACCTGAGAGGCTGGCTCAGAACCCAGTGCCCAGGGCCTTGGGTCCCTGCTGTGCTGCCAGGTCCAGGGGATGAGGGATGGTGGTGACAGTACCGTCCTCCCAGCCACATTGGGCCTGACTTGCTTCGCCACCACGTTACCTATGGGCAGCCCTTCAGCTGTCCCTGTGGTCACAGCTGCTCCTGGCCCTCCAGTTTCTTCCCCTTTTTTCTTTCTTTCTTGTATGTGTGTCGGGAGGGGAGGGTGTTCTGGGGATTTAGCCCAGGGGCACGTTTCCACTGAGCTACATTCACAGACCTTCAAATTTTATTCTGAGATAGGGTCTCACTAAGTGGTGCAGCAGGCCTAGAACTCAGCCTCCTGCCTCAGCCTCCCGATGGACTTTGTTTTCACTGAGCATCTGTCTGTGAAACCCACTTCCCCTGGAGTCCAAAGCCAATGGCCCCTCCCACCTCTGAGACCTCTTGCCTCCCCATGTTGCCTCCCCAGGCCTCAGACTCAATTTCTCACCTCTTCTGCAGAGCAGTACCCCCACCCCTCTGCTCCCCTCCAAGCCCACCTTCGCAAAGACCATCAGCAACCTCTGTGGTCAGGAAGCAGTGCTGAGGTGCAGGAGCCAGGCAGATGCTGTCCCACTGTCCTTTTCCTTCCCCACAGTGTCTGGGAGGGACCGGCATGGAGACTGGATCTCACCCAGGTAGGATGGTGCTGCATCTACTGCTTTGTGCCCTCTCTGCTCTGGAGGAGAGGGCTGAGAAGGCCTTGGCTCTTAGGATGGTGAGTCCTCTGTGAGGGGAAGCCGCCAGGGGTTGGGAGACAGGGGGGCAGGGTCAGGTGTGAAGGGCAGGGTCCACTAGATCACCAGTGGGCATGCTCACTGCCCCTTATCCTTTCCCACCTCCTATTACAGAGGAGGGAAAACTGGAGTCTCCCCTTGGTCCCCCCAGGCAGGACTCCCCTGGACACCAAACCTGCCACTGCTCCCTGCACTCTTGTATAGTGGTGCAGTATTCACACATAACCCAGGTGGTCCTCCAGGGTGCTTTCATCATCCCTAGATTGCTCGTAACCCACCTCATACAGGATGAGTGATGTGCAAATATTTGTTACTCTGTATTGATTAAGGAGTGACAAGGAAAAAAGTCTGTGTGTACATAGTATAGACAGGATTTTTTGTCTCAAATATTTTCAGCCCCTGGCTGGTTGAATCCACAGATGCCACACCCATGGTGATGGTCATGGAGGGGTGCTGTCCTTATTTCCCAGGCTCCCTTGCAGAATAGTGGTAGCCACGTGATGTTTTGACCAGACCAACGGGATGCTGTGGCACTTCATGATGAACACTGCTTCATGATAAAAGGAGTCAGAAATGTCTGGCCGTTTCGCTGCCTAAACATAGATGTGAAGTGTGGAGCTGTGGCAGTCAGCTTGCATCTGAGGCAACAAGCACAAGGAACAGGGCCCATGTGCTATAGAGATGGGAGCCTGAGTCCCTGATAGCTTTGTTGGACTGCTGAGGCAATGCAGCCACCACTGCCCCTGGACTTCTATTAGGTGAGAAGGAAAAAAGCTTATTTTTTTAAAGCTCTGGAGAGAGAACAGGGACACCCTTTGGCTTCCAGAGAAGCTTCCCCTGAGTGTGACTTCCTGGCAGGGAAGGAGGTAGAGTACCATGTCAACCAGGGTGGACCGGTCAGCACTGGGGAAGCGGATGCTGCTGGTGAAAATGGTACAAAAGGCATCCTTTATTTTGGGACAGGGTCTCACTAAGTGGCGCAGCGGGCCTAGAACTCAGCCTCCTGCCTCAGCCTCCCGATGGGCTTTGTTCTCACTGAGCATCTGTCTGTGAAACCCACTTCCCCTGGAGTTTCCAAAGCCAATGGTCCCCTCCCACCTCTAAGACTTCTTGTGTGGATTTTGGAGTTGTCTTCTGTTGAAGGTCCACAGTAATCTGAGCAGGTGACCCAGCTGAAGACACCTGGGGGCTAGACTAAGACCCACTGCTAACAGCGCCACCGTGTGGCCATGGGAAGAACTGCATTCCCCTGGATTCAGGCCCTCTTTCATCTCTGTGCAGGAATCAGGGATCCTCCCTGAATTGTTGGGTGATTCTGGGGAAGGCCTGGACTTCCTGCTTGGCTGACCTGTGTGAGTTTAAACTGGTTTTCTTATTCAGAGAAAATGAAGTTTTGCACCTTGAATTTGTGGAAGGCAGAAGTAAATAGAGTCAGCTTTGACTTTAAAGGGTCACAGCTAAAGATGGAGAAGCTCACCTGTGGCCTGCTGAGGTCACCAATCTCCTCTGAGGGAGATGGCTTGAGTCCTGACAACCCAAAGCCTGTACATAAAGGGGTGAATAATCGGCCCACTGTACCTTCCTGTCCTCTCCCTGTCACTGTGCCAGGCTTGGATGCCCGAGACCTGGGTACAATCCTCTCACAGGAGCCCCCTGAGGCCCACAAATGAATATAAACACCCCTACTAGCCAATTCAACTTTCCCAACACCCATGTGTGGGACTTGCTACACACACATTTTACAGATGAGAAAACTGAGGCTAAGAGCTGAGTTGCAGCTCTGTCAAGGTCACACTCCTGTGTAACAAATTATCCCAAACTCTGTCACCTACAACAACAAACATTTATTATTGCACACTGTTTTGGAGTGTTTGGAATCCAGGAGCAGCTCAGCTGGCTCAGGGGCTTTCAGGGGGCTGTGATATCTGGAGGCTCCATTGGGGCAAGAAGATCCACTTCCAAGTTCACTCAGTGGCTGTTGGCTGGAGGCCTCTGTTCTCTGCCATGTGGGCATCTCCACAGGGCCTCAGCTTCCCAGATGGCTCCCCAGAGTGAGTTACTGTGTGTGAACGGGACTGGCTGCGCCTTTTATGACCTTATCCCAGAAGTGACCTACCATCACCTCTGCCTCATTCTGTTGGTGACACACACCAGCCAGCTTCCAGGTGGACCGGACTGCACAGGGTGTGAATGCCAGGAGGTAGGGGTCACTGGACTATCTTGGAGGTGGGCCAACCACAGACCCACGACTAGGGTTCCTACAGCATCAGCCTTTGGCCCTTCAGATAGGAGGCAGTGGGGCTCCCTTTGGGAGAGGATTGACATATTTAGCAAATACAAATACAGGTTGCCTGGTTAGATATGAATTTCAGATGAAAATGAATCATTGCTTAGAGTAAGTATGTCCCAAAGATTGCCTGGCAACCCTACTGCGGGGAGGAGGAGCAGCACTCAGGGTGACACGCATTCCAGGGGGTCCGAGATCTAGCGCTCTAGGGTTATACATGGGACCTCAGGAAGACCAGGACCCTGGTGGATGCCAAGCCCAGCCCTCTGACACCAGCCCCTGGCTTCCCGGAGAGACCCACAGCATCTACAGCAGAAAGGACTAGAAAAATCACACTGGACCCTGCTGCTCCCACCCTGCAGAAGACCTCCTTCCCCAGGCCCGGGAGAGAGGAAGACACCCACCCTCGGCCCCAGCTGGGCCTTCAGAAGCTCAAGCTGAAGGTGGGGGAGCAGGGGGAGCCGGGAGCACAGGCCCAGAGTCCTGCCTGCTCTGCCCCCTTGGGGAGGGAAGGCAGAGAAGGGCACCGTCTGTGGGACCCTCACAGCACTCTCTCCATGAGGCTGGCTGCAGTGACACCATCCTTGGTCCCTGAGCAAGCCTCCTCCTCTCCCCAACCTACTCTACCTTCAGCCCACATAGGTGGCTCCTGCTCTTGACCTCCTGCTCGGGCCTTGCCTTGACCTTGGCCCCAGCCTCTTAGGACAAGCAGATACAGCCCAGGGCTTGAGCTGGCCTCTCCTCTCTGACTCACTGTCCACAACGCTGCCCAGCAGGGCCACCCTAGATGAAGCGCTTGTCCTGCAGGTCATAAGAGAAGGGGTCCCCGGGGAAAGGCTGGGGTGGAGGCTGGTTGTAGGTGCCCTGCAGGAAGATCCAGGCTGTGCCTATCACCATGACGGGTGTCACCACACATAAGCACAGGCGGTCCACTGTGCGGGCCACCTGGTTCCAGCTGTCCTTCTCCTGGAGGAGGGGGCAGACACCATGAGGTGAGGAGGGTCCTCAGACTGCAGGTCTGAGGGGACCTCCAAGCAGGGTCCAGCAACAGAAGTGTTGGCCTGGCCTCCACGTGTCTGTGAGGACGTCTTGGGCTGGCAGCACATAGGATGGATGGGATGTGCTGGCATGGTCCCCAGCAAGGGCTTAGGCCCCTTGGACACAGGCAGGACTGGTCATTGTGTCTGTTGGGGGAGGAGACCACAGCCACCCTGGCTGATATACTGCAGGGTTTCAGGGGCCTGAGGACATGGGCAGGTCCCTCTGCTCTCTTGGAGTGCTCGCAGCTACTCCTGGCAGCTCCAGGCCACAAACTGGAAATGAGACTTTCTCCAGGGAGAATTTTAAAAGTTACACACGGTAAACGACCACATATGGCTGGGCCTGCCTGGACATCTGGCTCTGTCTGGAGTAGCAGGCTTGGGGTTGGGCAGGGACAGAAAAGGTTAGCCGTGGGAGAAAAAAGGGACCCAAGAAATGCTCAGAGTATGGCCTGGCCAGGGCGGGACCATGGAGCCATGTGTGTCCCTGCGGATGCCTGGCCGGTGGGCTGCTTGGGCAGCTAGACAGGAATACAGGCCTGGGATCCGTACCCACCATGGACTCCCCCATCGAAGTCGGGGTATGGATGTGGGGGGAGTCGCACCCTCTTAAGGCAGGACATGCTGGATCAGCCAGTGCGCTGCGTGGACACTGCGCGCTGCTGCCCAGGCCTCTCACCTCGTTGTAACTGTTCTGATCTTTCATGTGGTTAACGATGAAGTTTGCCCCCTCCACCGCGGGCTTCAGCTCACTGAAGAGCTCCTGCTGGGCTTGCTCAGAGCTTGCTGGGGGCCTGCCTGTGGACATGAGCCAAAGGGCACGTGTGAGGCCTGCCCTGTCACCTAGATGGCCCATGCCCCAAAGCCACCAAGGACCCACGGGCAGTGGTGAGGCGCCTGGCCAGCCCATGCCGCTCAGACTGCTTCTCAAACATGAGGTCACTGCGGGACTTGAGTGAGAAGTACTCCTCAGCCTTGGAGATGTAGCCCAGGGAGCTGCTCCTCCGGATCAAGGCCCCGGGGCTGGGCCCGTCCTCTGCCGGCCGGGACATGTGCAGGAGCTCTGGCAGGGTCTCCAGGAAGAGCTTCCGTGGCCAAGAGGATACAAGAAAGGCTGCTTCACAAAGGCAGGGTGACCTTCACATTCCCTCATAGTGTGTCTCCCATTTCTGGCTGCCACAAGCTGTTCCTTCCTCTGACCCTGTCACTTATTTCCCTAATCCCCTACTAAAGGACACCTAGGTTGCTTCCAATTTCCCCTCATTACTCACAGCACAGAGCAGAACTTGGTCACTGAAAATAAATACTACAAACAAAACAGCAAGATCAATGCCCCAAATGCTGAGCTCTTTCCTTTAAATACTTAAAGATGCAAAGAGTCGTAGGCCGTCCCAGAACAGCCTTCTGGCCCTGCAGTGCCTAAGAGGCAAGGACAGCCTTGTCCTGAGCACCTGCACCCCAGTCTCCACCTTCTTCTTTTTTCTCTCTTTATTTTTTTTGGAACTGGGGATTGAACCAGGGGTGCTTTACTCCTGAGCTACATCCCCAGCCCTTATTATTTTTGTTTTGAGACAGGGTCTAAGTGGCCCAAGCTGGCCTTGACCTTGTGACCCTCCTGCCTCAGCCTCCTGAGTAGCTGGGATTACAAGCGTGTGCCACGATGCCTGGCAGCCGGATAAATTTTTACAGCTGCATTCAATTGTGTAGTCACCACCCAGACACAACAGCAAGCGTTGTCCCCAAAGATGCCTCTCACTCAATCCCTTCCCACCCGAGGGAGCCACCATCCCGACTTCTATCATCAAAGCCTGGTTTGGAAGGGCTGCAGATGTAGCTCAGTGGTACTGGGCTTGCCTAGCCTGCTGAAGCCTGGGTTCAACCCCCAGTGCCACAAGAGAAAAAGACTGTTTTTGCCTGTTCTTAAGCGTCAGAGAAAGCCCACCTGGCTGCGTGCTTCCCTGCCTGGCCCCTCAGGGGACGGCCTGCAGCGGAGGCTGGCGCAGCCCCTGTCTTGACCCCCTCTCCTGAGCTTGGCCCTGCACCACTTCCAGCTGTTGGCCGTGGCCCAGCACTCACCTTCTTGACGCCCTCGGACAGCACGTGGGTGCTGGGTGTTCGGAAGTGGATGTTGAGGGTGATGACACAGATCACCACCACCATGGTCACCAGGACCATGCCAAAGAGCAGGAACCTGTGGGCAACAGGCAGCCTGGAGCCTGGGGGCGGCGGTGCACAGGGCCGGGCCAGGAGTGGGTGAAGCCAGGCGTGGGCCACTCACTTGCCAATGAGGGGGATGGCCATGGACGTGGCAGGCAGCCGCTTGGAGATGAGCAGCAGGAAGACAGACTGGGCCAGGAGCACCGAGATGGCCACGGACGTCTTCTCGCCACCTGGGGAGCCAGATTTGGCTGGAACCCGAGACCTCCAGCCATAGGGCCCACTACAGGGGCTCTGCCACCGCTGTTCACAAGGCCATGGTGCCTGATCAACATCAGGCTGTGCTCTGCAGTGCCTGGGCTCAGATCCCAGCTCTGCCACTTACTGGTGGGGCGGCCTGGAACAAGTAGCCTAACTGCTCTGTGCCTGTTTTCTCAAGACTCACGAGAGTGTCAATACCAGGCAAGTGCTGAATGGATGCTAGTTGTCACCAGGTGCCATGGCACCTGCCTGGAATCCCAGTGACTAGGGAGGCTGAGACAGGAGGATAGCCAGTTCGAGACTGGCAAGACCCAGTTTCAAAAAAAAAAAAAAAAGGCTGGGGGTGTAGCACATGGTGCAGCCCCCCGGGTTCCATCCCCAGCACTGCAAAACAAAACAAACCCCCAACCATCACTGCTAGCCCAGCCCCTGACACCCCGCTACCCCTCTGAATCACAGAGCTGCATGTGTCGCCCTCCTTCAGAAAGCTCTGGGACATCCGCACAGCACCCAATGACACCCAACATGCCACCCTTCCAGCAAGGACCCAGCCAGCACTGCCCTGCCCTGCCCTTCCCACCTGAGCTCCTGGGCAGGAGGGCCACCTGTGCCCCAGCCCCGCCCCTCCCCCTGCACCTGCTCCCACATGGTCCTGTCTGGCAAAACTCCACCTCCTCCGGGAATCCTGCCCCCCCCACACCATTTAGAATGGTCCCCCAGTAGGGCCACCACCCAGGCCTGTGGCTTCACTATCTGCCACAGGCAGGCACTGGGTGGCTCATGGTGAATGTCCTGAAATTGTAAAATTACTGCTTCCTGGAGCCACATGAGCCCAGGCTGATCTTCTGCTCCCGCATCCCAGCCTCCCAGACGCCCCTGGCCTGCTCAATGGGTCAACAGCTGTGGCCTCTTGGATGCCAGGCCCAAAGTAGTGACCCTGACAGGCCTGATCTCTGCCTGGCCACTCTCCCGGGGTCCCTGGAAAGCTTCTTGAGAGAGGCAGAGTGGGCCCCTGCCCTGGGCACTGCTCTCAGTGGGCCCGGGGCCTCCCCCAGCTGGCCTCCTGGCCCTCAGGCCGGGTGCCCCAGGCAGGGCCTCCAGGAGTGACACCTTGTGGCCCCGGGGGAAACAAGGGGGCAGTGCTGGAAGGCCCTCGACCCAGAGGCCTCAGGGGGCCTGGGGGTGGGCGGGCGGGGAGCTCACAGTCGGCCGGCAGGTAGAAGACCAGGTTGATCATGAAGGAGATGAGCACGCAGGGCACCAGGATGTTGATGACGTAGAACAGCGGCTTGCGGCGGATGATGAGGTAGAAGGTGACATCCTGGCGGCTGGTGCTGTCCAGCGAGGCGCTGGGGTCCACGTTGACCCTGGCTGGCCGGTGCACTATCTCCCACTCCCCATTCTCTGAGGGTGGACATTGACACCTTGGGATCAGGCCAGGTGCGGGGGGTCCCAGGGACTGGGGCCTCAGGGGCAGGATGAGAGCTGGTGGAGTGAGGGACCCGGGGTGCAGGGCCGGAGGAGAGTGTTCTGCCCTGGGTGGGGCAGCGGCTGTCCCCGCTCAGCTCTGCCGCTGGGTGTCCTGTGTGATGCTGGGTGTGTGGTCCTCCAGGGGTGGGATGTGTCTTTCGTGAGCGTCAGAGTCCTAGGTGTGTGGCTGAGAGGTGTCGGTGGCCTGGGTCTACTCCTGTGTGTGTCACAGGGCCTCCCCACACCCCGCGCTGCTCCCCGCACCTGTGAAGCCCTCCGGGTCGATGATGATCCACTCCACGGGGTAAGAGCGGCCATCCTCCTCCTCCTGCTTCAGGCTCAGGGTGATCTCCTTGGCCGTGTACTTGAGAGAACTGGGGAGAGCAGTGGACAGAGGGTGACCTGCAGCCGCAGTGGGCCAGTGAGGTGAGAGGGTTAGAACAGAGGGCCACTGTGTGTGTGGGGGGGGGTTGATCATTCACCTCCTCCAGCCTGCCCAGGGGGCCCTGGGCGGTGAGGGGCTAGAGAGGTGGGCGCACCTGAACTTAAGGGAGCAGTTCTGCCAGTCGAAGGGGAAGTAGGTGACAGAGATGGGGCAGGAGGAGCGGAAGATGGCGGGGGGCAGCCAGTACACATAGCCTGAGTTGAAGACCAGCAGGTTGCAGGAGTAGGAAATCTGGAAGGAGCCGTCATTGCTGGGGACAGGGACACATGTCACTGTGAGCACTGACGAGCTCAGACCTGGCAGGGTTGGGGAGAACTTGGGGCTGGAGGAGAGGTGGAGAATGCCTAGGAAAGGGAGGCACCACTCAACTTATTCTCCAGCACAATCTCGGGAAGCCACAGCATGTCAGGGGGCAGGCGCAGGACACTGATGTTCCCAAATTCTTCAGCATCCCACTGTAGCCGGCTGTCTGTCCAGCCCTGGAAGCCCAAAAGCATGTCAGCAGTGGGTTCTGCTGCTGTCCAGCCTTCCTCATCACTCCCACTTCCACCAGGAAAGACTGAACAGGACCTGAGAGCTGTGGCAGATGAGGAGGGAGGCAGGTAAAAAGTGAGGACTCAGGTCTGTCATGAACAGCTGTATACAATGTGTACTGCACAATGTAGGGAGCATTATTTCCTATTTGTCTCTGTATTAGGAACTTCTGACAGCTCTGACACTTTTATTAAGAGTGTCTTATAAAAAAAATCAGAGTAGAGTGACAATTTCCCCAAAGATCCATTCTAATCTTCTTGAAATTGCCATCAGAGCTAGCAGGGGTCTAGGTGGGAGAGAAGGGCATCTGGGCCTGGGGTTTCTCTGTAGGGAGGCACTAAGCCCTTCTGGAGGACAGTATCCAGGGCAGACTAGAGGTCCCCTAGTGGAAGAGAGCACAGGGGACCCTGGGCCCTGGACCCCCACTCCTGGCCCTGAGGGGGGCATTCTCCTTACGTGCTCTATCCAGACGTTGGTAGTGAGGGTCTCCTCCACTTCTTTCTGGAATCAGACAGGAGGGCTGTCTGTCAAAGGGACATGTCTCTACCTGCTGCACACATCGACCCAGTACCTCATGTGGCTGCAACCAGGGAACCCTGGCAGCCAGGCCCTCAGGGGTGGGTAGGCAGGCCAGGGAGCAGGAGGGCAGGTCATGGGTGCGGCATGGTGGCCACAGAACTGAAGCTGGAGGGGAAGGGGCACCAGCCTTGGAGTGCTGGAAGCACACAGGGCTTGGGGGTGACAGTGTGTCTCCAGGGAGGGAAGCTGCCCTAGGTGAGCTTCCTCCACAGCTATCAGCACTGGAGAAGCTACCCCCCTTCCCCAGCCCAGCCCGGGAGGGGCCTCTTACCAGGGAGATGAGGTTGGAGAGAGTGAGAGCCAGAGAGACGTCCACACTCTCCTCTTTGCGGGTCACGGGCCGGAGCTCCTTCTTGTAGCCCTTCTCCGTGAAGAGGTGCCTGATCAGCCGTTCCTCCTCGTTCAGGCCCCAGCTGCCTGGGGAGGGCCAGGGATGGCAACCGGGCACTGGGCAGGGGGCCCAGGAAGGAAGCAGCCCTGAGATCCTGTTGGGCCATCGGGCTGGGCTGAACAGAGGGGATCCAACCACCTCCTGGGCATGGGGACCCTGGAGGTTGGCCCCTCTCAGGCAGAGATGGTAGAGAGGGAGTGGGAGTTGGGCATGATCCCAAGCAGGGGGCCATGCAGGGGGAGTCCAGGTGGCTGCACGAGGGACCCCAGGGTGGGGTGATGCCCTTACCACACACCACCAAGGTGGCCAGCAGCCCCAGTGTCAGCACAGGGCCCTCCATCCTGTCCCCTTGATTGTGTGTGCCCTGCAGGGCTGTGGAATGAGGGCAGAAGGCAGAGGGGACAGGTGCAGGGTGGGGGTGGGGGCCCAGGGGAAAAGGCAGCCGGAAATGCAATCTGACA
Organism: Urocitellus parryii; assembly: GCF_045843805.1. Classification (NCBI taxonomy): domain Eukaryota; kingdom Metazoa; phylum Chordata; class Mammalia; order Rodentia; family Sciuridae; genus Urocitellus; species Urocitellus parryii. The sequence continues at coordinate 277,206,434 of NC_135531.1, read as the reverse complement.
CCTCAAGGCAGGTGATGAGGGGGTGGGGATGGACAGCCAGGGCCAGGGCCAGAGCCCAAGAGTGAGAGGCTGAGATCCCAGGCCAGGACTCTGAGAGGAGCAGGAAGGGTGGGGCTGGTGGAGACACTAGTCAGCCACGGACGGGAGTGTGACGGGCAGGCCAGCTGCCGCCGCCCGGGAGACAAAGTGTATGCTCAGACGGGGGCTTAGCAGCCCCTTCTCCCATTTCTCTGTGATCTCTGCCAACTGCTCCCAGAAACTCTGCCCACCCCAGATCTAATGCCCACCCACTGCTTCCCCAGCCAAGAAAGCTCCAAATAGTCTCCACAGAATATAAATAACATTTATTAAAGCAGCGGCAATTCTCTGATGGCACTCCTGGAAGACCCAGTACCCCACCCCATGCCAAAGGGGGCGGTGAGTTTGTTGGCTTGTTGTGGCGATGACTCCTGCCTCCCTCAGCCCGGGAGCAGCAGGTCCTCACCACGGCTGCCTGGCAGGGGGAACCTGAGGGTGGAGTGTGTGCTGTTCCTTCCTCCCCAGCCCTGGGTCCGGCCTCACACCCATCTGGGGCTCCTCGGGCTCTCCCTCTGCCAGGGCAGCCAGGCGGAAGGCCTGCAGGGCCTCTACCAATAGCCTGGGGAGGCTTCGAGCCAGTGTGGCCCGCTCTAGGCCCACCAGGCCACTGAAGACCACGCGCCGGCCTCCCAGGCCTGCCCGCACCCAGGCTCTGAAGAGCCCAGTCAGTGTCTTGGAGCCCAGATCTGCCAGCACCTGAAGAGGAAGAGGTGATCAGGGACCCAGAAACCCAGGCCCAAGTAGGCAATAGGAGCCACCCCCTCCCCCTGGACTCCAGAAACTCACCAGACTCACGCCTTGCTGATTTCTACCCAGTGGCACCCCCATGCGCCCTCACCCCACGCCTCTCCACTCCCTCTGCTCATACCCACCATGCCCCAGCGCACACACAGTGGTCCCCCATCCACCCCCTGGGTCCCCTGGGGGCGGGGCAGGGGCATTCGGGCTGGGGGCTGGGTTCTGCCTCCTGCAGTGGGGTGAATGTCCCTCCTTCCTCCACCTGTCAGGGCTGGACTCTGTCCCTCTGTCTCAGGGCCCGCATCATGCCAGCCTTCCCACGTCACCATGAAGGAGTCTAGGAAGCCTGGGGACCTACCTCGTGAAAGTTCATGGCCAGGTGCTCTGAGGGGACCTGCAGGATCCAGGCATGAGCCCCCTGAAGGGCAGCCAACTTCTGTCTCAGGGGCTCCAGCCCAGGGCAGCCTGCACAGAGGGGAGAGGCCCTGGAATAACAGGGAGTCGGCCTCCCGCCCAGGGTCAGGGTTCGGGGGCAGCCATCTCTGCTCAGTACGGTGGGGAAGCTGAGGCTCGGAGAGCTTAAACAGCCATGCAAGGAGGAGTATCTCTTTGACGCCGATGAGGACCCAAAGCCATAATTCTCCGCTTAACTCGTCCGCCCCACCGCGACCAAGGGGAGAGAGAGCCTGCGACGTTGCCGGGTGGGGAACCCCTCCTAGCACAGAATTCCCCGCCTGAAGCCCCTCTGGGCTCCGCGGGCCGCGAGGCTGCACCCCTTGGGAAGGCCGGCGGGGGGCGTCCTTACTGTTCGTCGCCCCGCGCTGCTCTGGCCTCGGCTTCTGGAACCACACTCCCGTAGCCCTGGATCCTGGGGAAGGCAGGGTTAGGGGACCTCCTCAGCTGGAGAAAGCGGCTCCGCCGCGCAGGACTGGGGCCCAGGGCCGGGGCGGGGCTGGAGGGCGCGGGGTACCTGAGTGTAGCCGCTGCTCGAGGACGGGGTGCCGCGGAGGCCGCCGGAGCCACAGAGCCGGGAGAGCCAGGGCGGGGGTCAGACGCCGCAGCCCAGGGCGCAGCAGATCCTGGGCGCCCCGCAGCAGGCCCAGCAGCGTATGCGCCAGAGAGCGCAGCTCTGCGGGAAGGACAAGGGTCTGAGTGGCGGTCAGAGGTGGCCAGGCCTCCCGTCCCAGGCGCTGCCCCTGCCGGGGGAACCGACTCACCGCATCGCCGTCGGCGTTGAAGGCACTGCTGGTGAGCCAAGCGCGCACAGGCGCCGTCGGATCCCGGGCACAGCCGGGCGTAGAAGGCACAGAGCCGGGCGGCGTCTGCCAGTCGCTCCTCCGACGGGTCCCAGGTCAGAAGCTCCCTGCAGCTGGGCTCACGAGTGGAGGAAGCCGCTGCAGGCGGGGCAGAGGCCAGATCACCCTATGTTTGCTCCCAGCCCTCCGTGCAGCCCTTTGGGAGCTGGGGACCAACGCTAGGGTGAGGAGGGGGCAGACTTATCCCAGGGCGGTTCCGTGGGGCACTGTGGGGAGAGGGAATTGGAAGGGGGCGCTCACCGCTCATCTGCTCCAGGAGCCAGTCTTTGAACACAGCCACACGGGTGTAGACCCCAGGTTTCCCTGGCTCCCCGCAGCCATCTCCCCAGGAGGTGACTCCAAAGAGTACCTCCCTGGGGTGGGGGCCAGGCTCCGAACAGGTTAGGGGCCCTCCAGAGTCACCCTAGGGTACAGGAGAGAGCTCCAAAAGGAAGAGCTCACTTTATTCACCACCACCCCCATGCCCACCTTACACCTGGAAGGGTCTGTCTGCTCTGAGCTCTTTTGTACCCATTTTAGCTATAAGGACCTAATTGCTCAGAGAAACTGAGTGACAGCAGTTTTCCAGGAGGAAAGGAGGCCATGCTGCCCGTGCGAAGCCGCCCAAGCCAGGCCCTCCAATCAGTCTGGGCTCATACCTGGCATGAGTCGATGCCCCCGGCCAGGTAACCGGCACAGAGCATGGTGCTGGGGCGCAGCCCAGGACCCAGAGCCCTTTGGCAAGTGTCTGCGCTGAGCAGGGGGACACGCGCCTCCCTCACGGCCTCAGCTTCAGGCCCGTCTACAGGGAAGAGGGAAGGGGCTCAGGGTTGGGGGCCCCTCCCATTGCCCTCTTTGATTCCTTCCCTTAAGACTGGGCAATAATTTGCGGTGTGCCTTTACACTCTGGCCTCCCAAACTCCATCCCCTCGGCGCTCATTCTTCCCCCACACACCTTGGTTCATCCCGGCCTTGCCCCGCTCAATACCTTCGAAGAGGGCTCCCCAGCCTGCAATGGCGCAAGCGGTGCCGGCTGGGGGCTCCCGGGACCCCTGGGGTAGGCACACGGGGCGCGCGGGACCCGCGGGGTTCACTGGTGTCCACAACTGAACCAGGGCCAGGTCATTGTGGAAGGTCTGCGGGTCAAACTGGGATGGGACGAGGGAGTAGCACAATGTCAAGGAAGCATGGAATTGGGGTCCTGTTTCCAGCTCCGGGCTTGGGGACTGGTCTCTCACCTTGGGGTGGGGCAAGATGCGGTTCACTGGCACCTCCTGGGCTTGCTCCCCCAGGGGCCCCTCAGCCAGCACCACAGTCCAGAGAAGCTCATTCGAAGCGCTGCAGAGTGAGCAGGGCTGATCAGAGCAAGGACAAGGACGGAGGAGGCCCCTTGGAGCTCCTGACCCTCACCGAGCGCACCCGCACCACCCAGCAACCCTGGCTGATCCTCCTCAGGGAAGGCGGGAGGGCCATCCTCCAGGTAAGGCCAATGCCCTGGGCTGGGGTCTGCATGCTGGCTTGTCTGGTGCCGGCCCCTTGAACCTGGACAGGCCTCCGCCAGGGGGCAGCAGAGACCGGCTCTCTCTCAAGGCTTCAGGCAAGTCCCGGACCCACGGTTGGGGACTTAGGTCTGCAGGTGCCGAGGAACACCAACATACCCCACAAAGCAATGCGCCGCTGTGAGCACCCAAGACGCTGCCACTAGGACACCGCCGCACAGAGGCTGCCCGCCGAGTTGCAACCTCACTAGCCAGGGCCAGGCCCCGGGGGGAGCCGCGCTGCCCCCCACTATGCGTCCATGAGCCCGCGTCACGTTGGCAGCTCCAGGGCTCCTTTCACCACATGACCCTAGAAAGGCAGAAGTAACATCGTGAGGGACAACTTCAAGCTGTCCTCACGTAGAGGCCCACCCTGCTCTTTGCCCTGCCCCCTGAGCCTTTTTAGCCTCACCTGGTTCAGGTGGGTCCTGGAGGAGGGGTGCTTGAGGCCTGGGGTGTCCAGGTCCTGCTGAGAAACAGCCCTTTGAACCTCACTGCCACCCTCTTGTGGCTCCTCCTCCCTAGGCAGGGCCTGAGCGCCCTCTGCTCTTCCAACCCTCTTTGCACCCCACCTGCTAGCCCACAGGTTCTCAGCAGCCACGAATCTCTCACCAGTCCAGGTGAGTCCAGCCTGTTCCCACCTTCTGCCTTTCCATATGCTGCGCCCCAAGCTGGTATGCCCTTTCCACTTGGAGAGAACTCTATAAGTAGTGTGGTTCCAGCCCCAGCAGTGTCTGTCCCCCAAGAGAGGGGGGTCTGAAGATAAGGGAGAGGGATGACAGAGAGAGCCCAGGGTAATGAGTGCAGTTCAGGGTAATGAGGGGCGTGAGTGGCCCACCTCTGCAGGTGTGCAGTCTGTGCTGAATCTCCATCTCCACCCGCTTCACTGCCCACTGGGCATTCCTCTGGGCAGCCTGCAGTGCCTGGGTCCCCTGGGCTGACAGAACTGCTGGGACATGGACACAAAATTAAGCATGGTTGGGGCAGAGTCTTAGTCTGCCTCAGCCCTGAGCCCTGCCTTGGGGGACCACAGGGAAGCAGGCTGGGCTCCCAGAGGGCCTGGGGGGGGGGGCGGGGGGGGGAGGAATGCTCCAGGGCCTCAGGCCCAAGCCTCAAAGCAGATGGTCTCAGATTCTCAGCCCGAGATATCTCCTTAATTCAAATAAACTGATTGGAATCTCTCAAAAGCACCTGTCCTTAAAAACATAGGAGGAAAACCATCACCCCAAGATATAAATATCCCAGAACTCAGGCAGATGGACAGGAAGCGGCTACGGTTCACCTGCCTGAGTTTGGGCCCAGACAGCCGAAGCGCTCTGCAGCGCTTTCCTGCTGTCTGCTAGGTCTGGAGCCTTCTCCTGATGCCTTTGGCATCGCTCTCCAGCTCTGCTCCCCGGCCAGCCTATCTGCTCCTCCTCTCCTCTCTGTATCTCAGTTCCTGGCCCCTTCTCTCAGGAGGTGGGGAGAAGTCACCAAAGGCCTTGATGAGGGGGGTGACAAGTTTGCCTTCCACACCAGGAACCCCACTTCCTCTATGCCCCTCCCACCTCAGTCGCTCCCCCAGACCAGCCCAGGCTCACCTTGCAGGGTGCTGGGGGGCAGGCGCATGTACAGTGGGTGCCCATAGGCAGACCAGGGGTCTGGGCGGGGCGGTAGCAGCAGCAGCAGCAGCGCAGCCAGCAGCATGGTGACCAGGAGCTGGGGCAGGAGACCCCGTCCTCTTTCCTCTGGGGCCTACCCTGCCCGTGCTTGTCCTGTCTGCCTCCCACTGCCTTTCTGCCCCTGGGCACAGAATTTTTGTCCTTCAAATCATCTGACCCTGTTCCTTACATCAAAATTCCCCACTTCCCCTGGTCTGTGCCTCACCTGGCCCTCACCTCCTAGGAGCCCTCGGGAAATGGGGCTGTGGGGGCTATATAGAGGACAGAAGGGGGAGGGCGGCCAGGACTGGGGGAGGGAATGAGGTAGTGGGCTCGACCCTCACCTTTGAAGCCTCATCATTCCGGCTCTGAGCCCCCCTTCTGTCAAAGGAGCCCTTGTTTCTGCGGCTCCATCAAAGGGGCTGAGACAGGGGAGAAGAGCTGACGGTTGGGCCCGGGGCCAGGCAGAGGGGGGCTGGTGGGCAGGGGCTGGGAGGGGGGATCCCCATCTGCCTGTGCCCCCTGAGGAGTCTACGGCTATGCTGGGGGCAGACACTCTTGAAGGGAGGAGGGCAGGGGGGGTCTGGGGGTCCTCAGCAGCCCCACCCCCTGAGGAAGCCACTAAGCTTGCAGCCCCTCTGCCCCTAATTGCTTGGCAGCGTCCCTGCCTAGTGTGGCCATTTCTAAAGATGATCAAAGCATCCTAATTAACGCCGTAATTGCCGCGCTGGGGCTGGTGGGGTGGGAAGAAGCAAGGGCGGGGGGCACTGGAGTGGCCCAGAGAGGAAAGCGGGAGATGAAAGGCCCCACAGTGGCCCAGTTCGGGGAGCACGGGCCCCAGCAGCTTCTGACGCTCTCCCAGACCCCTGTCCCGGCCTGCTCAGCCTGTCCAGCATTGTTCTCAGTTGCTGTGACCCTGATCTGGCAGGAGGGAATCTGTCAGGAAGGGCCACAAATGAGCAGCTCTCCTGGAATGGAGTCACCACCTGGGGCAGGGTGTGCCCTTTGGTCCTGCAAAAAGCCTGGGGCCAGAAAAACACCTGGCACCCCAGTTAGTGCTGGCAGGCCCAGGGCCACTTTGGTGGGAGTGTTTAAGCGCAGGAATCAGTGCACCCTGAGAAGCAGAGCGCTGTCAACATCTCCCCACACACCAGGATATGTGTCCCTCGTCCCTCCCCAGTTACCACTACGCTTCCTGAAGAAAGTACCCCATCAGGAATGTCGGGAAAAGCCGTTTAGGTTTGGATTATGTGGGTTTTTTAATGCTGGAAATCACTCATAACCGCCTGAGTCTCTGTCTATCTTACAGGGTATCTTTTTTTATCCATGATCTTCAAATTCGTGTCAGAGAGGGTGTGAGCTCAACACAGCCTGCATTTGCCCCTTCGGCTGCTTGGACCCCAGCAGAGCACATGTGGGCCTCTGCCCTGCCTCTCTGCCTCCCCATCTCCCTTCTGCCAAAACTCCTCTTCAGGGCAGAAGGTCAGAGACGCAGCAAGACCAGGAAGTGTGGGCTCTGCCTACCATCCCTTCTGCCCTGACTCAAGGTAAGAACCCGGTCACTGCCACTGGCAGCGTGGATTGCAGTTCTGCCCAAACCCCACCCCTGCATGCTCTGGCTCCTCTGTCCACTTCCTGTTCTCATGTGAGGGCCCCCCGCCCTCTCCTCTGTGTATACCTCACCCCCAGGTCCTGGTCAGTTCCATCCTCCACCTCAGGTCACCTCTTGAGATCGCATCTAGATCCATACCTGATGAAGTCATCTTGTTAAACCTGTGGACACGTGTTCCTTCTCTGCTTCTGCCCCAAGATGTGATGGAGAGAGTCGCCGTCCCTGTAGTTCCTCTTACTCTCTATCATGTAACCTTCCGCAGAGCAGTCTTTTCTACATGGCAGGATGTTGCCTGTTTTGAGGGGTGTAGTGTCTCCCAGTCCAGGTGAGTGGGCATCCAACCTCTCCCTAGTGGCGGGCTCAAGGCCCCTGTCAGAACCCAGCAGGTCCCCACAGCCCCTCTTCCCAAGTGAGCAGGAGAGAAGCCTCTGCAGCAGCACAACCCCTACCTCCACTTCTGCAGCCAGTGGGCAGGAGGGCTGGATCCGCGGAGGAGTCGAGGAATTCTCCGGCGAGAGGAAGAGGATGGCATTTCAGTGTCCACTTGGAGCTCACTGTGGCCAGAGGCTCAGTGACCAGCCAGGGATTCCTGGAGTGGAGGTGTGGTGAGGACTGCTAAGTGGGGAGGGGACGGACATCTAGACCCCACTGTGAGGCTCTTGGTCCCTCAGTATTTGCAGAAGGCAATTCCATAATTGACCCCAAGTGTGAACGAGACCAGTGGCTTCAGGCTTTTGGGAACCCTGAAGTATGGGGTAACAAAACCCAGAATGGTCTGGTGCCTTTGGCGGCACGTTGCTAAAATAGACCTGTCGGGCAGGTGGACTAGCCACAGAGTTTGTGGGGGTCCCAGTGCAAATAAAATGCAGGGCTTCTGGACCAACATTTAAGATTTTTCAAGACAGAGACAGCAAAGCATTAAACCAAGGCAGGACCTTTCTAGAACAGGCCTGGTGCCCAGGGCAGCCCTGAGCCAGCCTTCCATCGCAGGAGGCTGGGACCGTGGGTGCTGCACCTGCCTGGCTAGACAGCAGTTGAGCTGCCACGGGACCCCCTGGCCCACGCTAGTCCAGAGCCCAGTGCTCCTTCCTCTCACCATACACCAGAGAACCCAGGGTGAAGGAGGGACCCCTACTCACCATCTCATCCCTAATCAGAGCTTCTGAAGCTTGACTGAGCTGGGGGAAGGGAGAAGACTTGGAATCAAGGCAGAGACTGATTTCATTGGCTAGCCCCCAGAGGGAGAAGAGTCTAAGGTTAGAGCTGTGGGTAGAGCTGGCTCTGAATCCAACCTGACGTTGGGAAGGGGATCTCTGACCAGCATGGCGCAGGGTAGTACCTGGGCAGTACCTGGGAAAATTAAGTTATTTCAAATCTCCACAAACCAGTTAGAGCCCCCTGCCGTTGTGAATTTGGTCATTACTGCAGCAGGGCATCAGGGCAGCAGGCCTTGTCTGTCCCATCCCTGTGTTGCCCCGCAACACACACACACCTGGACCCAAGCCTGACCCTGCGCATGTGCTAAATGGCCCTCTCCCTGCTAGAGGCTGCTTCTGTCCCCTGAGCCTTAACCTCAGCCCAGTTTTTTTTTTTTAATGTATTTTTTTAAGAGAGAGAGAGAGAGAATTTTAATATTTATTTTTTAGTTCTCGGCAGACACAGCATCTTTGTTGGTATGTGGTGCTGAGGATCGAACCCGGGCCACACGCATGCCAGGCGAGCGCGCTACCGCTTGAGCCACATCCCCAGACACCCCCACTTTTTTTTAGAGAGAGAGAGAGAGAGAGAGAGAGAGAGAGAGAGAGAAAGAGAATATCTTAATATTTATTTTTTAGTTCTCGGCGGACACAACATCTTTGTTGGTATGTGGTGCTGAGGATTGAACCCGGGCCGCACGCACGCCAGGCAAGTGCCATACCACCTGAGCCACATCCCCAGCCCTCAGCCCAGTTTTTGAGGTCTGTCCTCCTTGCTGACTCCCCTTCCACACAGCGGCCCACTAGGCTTCCACCTCTCACACCCACACCTACCTGCCTGGCCGAGGGCCACCATCCTCAGCAGGTCTGGGCATTCCTCCCCTCTGAGTCTGGGTCAGGGACAGAGAAGCAGCATCTGTTCATTTGTTTTAAAGAGACAGCATCCTGCTAGGTTACCCAGGCTCAAGCTCAGCCTCCCAGGGCTACAGGTGCCTGCCACTGCACCTGGCTCAAGACACGGCATCTCTGAGGGGCCTGCGTGCTCTCAGCACTTCACAGGTTTACTTCCAGCTGCAGGGAAAGAAAGCAGCTCAGAGTCGGTCTGGCCTCCATCTCCTGCTGGTCCCATGTCCTCTCTCTTTACTCTTTTTTTTTTTTCTTTGTGAGGGAAAGGAGGGGGCGGGAGGGACACAGAGGGACCTGGAAGAACTTTTGGTGATGATTTCTCTTCTCCCCCACTTGCCACCTTTCCTCCAGGTCCCAGGTCTCCTGTCTGGGAGCAGAGTTGACCCATCTGCCACCTACAGGCCCTCCCTGAACCCCAAGGTGTCCTCTGAGGTCACAACGGTTTCCCTAGTTTCTCCCACAGGCAGAAACAAAGTCTTGGCCCCAGTCCTCCCATTTCAAGGAGAGGGAGTGGGAAGGAAGAACCTGGGCCTTCTCCTCACTCTCTGGAAAGGCCAGAAGGAAGTTCCTGTGGGCCCAGGTGGGTGAGCCCCGGCACCTTCTCTTGTGTTCCGAGGATGGGGAGCCTGGGCCTGTAGATCGGGGAGGGGAGGTTCAGGCTTCCATCCTTGGGCAGAAATGACTGTGCGGCATCTCTACAGGTGTCCTTCTGGGGAAGGACCCTGTCTGCCTCCCCACTTAGGGCCCTGACCTCCCGGGCTATTCTCATGGGCAACAGAGAAGTGGGAGGGAAACCTACCCAAGATCACCCCAGTGGCCTTTGGGGCAGTGTCCCCAATCAGCACAGTGGCACCTGTAGCTCTGCCAGTTCTGTGACCACCAGAGGGGCCTCCTAGGCACAAAGTGGCCATTCGCTGGCCTCTGATGCATTGAAGCGTGAGGAGAGGCTGCTGTGAGTCTTCTTGTGAGGAGAGGCCACTCAGGCTGAGATTCAGAGCTTGAGTCTGGGGTTGATTGCACCCGCAGAGTGAGCCTGACAGCCTGCAGGTATGCAGTTGCAAGTCGAGGAGCGCCAGGAATTGCCAGCAGCACCGGAAGGCATCAGAAGCTCCCACAGAGGCCTGGAGAGAGCAGGGCCCTACTGACTGGTGACTTCAGGCCTCTGGCCTCTGTCTTAAGCCCCCCAGCTGTGTTAACTTGTGACAGCAGCCCTAGGAAACTTCTCCCCTGACCTCCTGTTGCCCTGACCCCTTCTGGGAGATGGGATGATAACACCCAGCCTGTTGGGAGGTTAGAGTCGGAGTGAGTGGGACTTCCTGCAGTGCTCCGGGTCACTTTGTAAATGTGTGGGAGTGGCTAGGACCCTGTTTCCCTGCATGAGCTTGGGGAGGGCACTGGGCCTGAGTTTGGGAGGCATCAAGGGACATGGAGGAGCCCAGAAAATGAGAGTAAAGACATGAGGGGGCCCAGGTGTGTGCAGCCCCGCCCTAGAGGGTGGCCGAGCAGGGCTACCTTGCTCATGGGCCTCCCGGGCTTGCCTGTCTGTCTGGTTTTCTGCTTTGTTTCCTTGCAAAAGGAAGCCTCACTTTGTGACTCAAGAGGACACTGGAGAGGCAAGGGCCCTGCCTGGGAGGGGGAGCAGGGGATGTCCCCGCAGGCTGCAGGGCCTCGGAGAGGGGGCTGGTCCTGGAACTGCATGAAAGGCTCCCGTGGCCAAGGAGCCCCCGCTTCCCCCTCCCTTCTCACCTAATATCTTGGACAGTGGCCACAGGTCACGAATGCATCTAGACCACCAAAAACCCCTGTTGAACCTTGTGATTGAAAGAATGCGAACCACAGTCCTGCCAGTTCCTTTTCTTCTCCCCGAGGTGTCATAGTCTTTTCTTCCTTTTATTTATCTTTTGCATGATCTCTTTTTCTTTCCCTTTTCTCAGCCTGGCTGTCTCTCTTTAATTTGCTAACTTAGCCGCTTTCATCTCTGTTACGTACTTACACATCTTCCTACATCACAGGTTCTCTTTGGTCGACATTTCGTTAACAACACACGATCTTTCTAGAAACATCTCCGTGAAGAAGAGACCTTCGCTGGAGCCAGGGTCCCCTTCAGGCTTACTTCCTTTCATTTTCTTTTGTTAAATAGACTAAAATTAGATTTAATAAATTTGATTAAAAGTTTTCACGAAGACCCCTCCTTATAGAAACAGTTCTGTCAATCTGTGCCTAAACTTCTATCTGTGCTAATGCAAAAAGATTTTTGTCATGGTGGCTATTCACTAATAACAATTTAAGATTGAGAATATTAAGCTGCAATTGAGACTTACTGTTACTTTGTTTTGGGGTTTGCTTCCGTCTTTGTGCTTTCCTGTATTACTTGAATTCTCTAATTATTAGGTAGCATTTATACAAATATCAAACATTGAAGGTATTAAAAAAATAGTGCAGGGCTGGGGTCGTGGCTCAGGGGTAGAGCACTTGCCTAGCATGTGTGAGGCACTGGGTTCAATTCTCAGCACCACATATAAATAAATAAAGATCCATTGACAACTAGACAATATTTTAAAAAAAAATAGTGTAGACACCGAGTGGAAATCTTATCAACAACAGAGTTTGTTTATGCAATATTTCGCCCCAAAAATGTTTACTAATGTCATCAAATAAAGGCCATTTCATGAAGTTACGATGTATGAAACCTTCACCATAACTGTTTAAGTCTGACATCATCAGACCCATTTTACAGATGAGGTCACTGAGGCTCTGAAGGTTGGGTTGACTGACCAAGACCACACTGCCAAATATGGGAAAAGAGACGAAACTTGGTTCCACATGCTGCCAAAGGTCACACCCCTGACCATCAACCCTGCCTCCTGAGTCCACTCTGCAGGGCTTGGAGCATGGTTGGGAGCTCCTGACTGCAAAACCTGCAGCAGTTTGCCAAGGTATTGACAAAAGTTTGAAGGTTGTGGAAGGTTCTGGAAACCAGAGGGTTGGGTCATCCTGAGGGAGACCTTGCTGTGAGGCAGATGGGGGAAAGAGTTACGGGAGGAGGGAGGGAGAGCAGCTTTAATGACAGCTAAGGGTAGAGGTCTGCCCACGGCAGACAGCAGATGTTGGGAGACCAGAGTCCTGGAGGGAGAGAAGGATGAGAAACCAGGGCCCCAGGCCCACAAAAGTCTCCCCAGAGTCCCTTCTGCATCTTGTACCCCAGATGGGTTGGACACCTCAGAGCCCCAGAGGTCTGGGAGCCCTCCTGGGGTGCCCCAGCCACTCTCCCCCTTCTATTAGGTTGCCAGGCACAGGGCAGGAGGGGCTAGACCTCCACCAGGGGCCTCTCACTGAGGCCTCACCTACTCTCCAGCTGGCACATCCAGGCCTTGCTTAGAGCTCCAGGCCCCCTTGCCCAGGGTCCAGCAGAGCCCTGTAGCCAGGGCAGGCACCAGAGGGAGGCCATGAAGGGTGCAGGGCGGGCACACAAAGCCAATAAATCCCCTAAGGCAATTACAGCAGTGAGCGAGGCTTAAACAGGGCACTTTGCCTGCTGCAGCCAACCTGTCCCTGTGCGCGTGCGCTCTCTCTCTCTCTCTCTCTCTCTCTCTCTCTCTCTCTCTCTCTCTCTCTCACACACACACACACACACACACACACACACACACACACACAAGAAGCCGGTACATTTGCAGGGTAATGGCTTCGCAACAGCAGGCATTATCTGCAGCATTAGAGGTGGCCCAGCTGGGCAGGACAAGCTGGGGGGGCCAGAGCCTTAGGCTGGGTCTGGGAGATCCCAGAAAAGGAGAAGACAGGTGCCCACAGGCTAGAACCTGGGTCCCTGGGAACCCCAAAGCAGTGGAGAGCATGTATGTGGGCTGCAAAGGGCTAAGTGAGGGCCAGGGCCAGGCAGGTGGGCAGCCCTCCCTCTGCAGCCCCAGCCCCTTCCCTTTCTGCTTCCAAGGCTGAACGTGGGCAGATAACCAGGAGCACCGACTGGGGACCTGAAGAGGCCCGTACTCCTGCCTGGCGTCAGGGTCATGTCCTTTACTCAGCCTCAGGCTGCTGTATCAGGCAGCCTAAATCGAGGGGCAGAGGATAACCAGGGGACAAGGGAGCGGGAGAAAGGAGGACTTGCTTTGTGGGTGTGGCGTTGGGGGCAGGTTTGCACAGTTGATGGGTCCCTCTGTGACGGACAAAGGAACCAGGGCTGGGCTGCCTGGCAGTTTGGGGGGTAGGGTGCTCAGGAGGAAGGACAAAATCCTCCCCAGATCAGGAAATTGAAAAGAGCCACCACCTGAATCCTCAGAAAAGCCCTCTGAGTGCCTGTTTAAGGCTGGGACAGAGGGGGCTGACCTTCCCCACACCTCCCCTAGGTGGGGCTGGCAAAACCCCAGTAAAAAAGTGAGACAAGCTGCCCCTTCCAGGCCTCTTGGGACCCCAGGATTCATACTGATGTCGGGTGGGGCTGGTCTCCAGGGTCCCTAGTGTCCTGGCCAGGCCTGGCATCTGCTGTGGGGGTGCCAGCTGGAGAATCATGCCTGTCAGCCTGACAATAAAGCCAGGCTCCGTGACTCCGGCAGCAACAGAGCATCCTGCCCACCTGCGGGCACACCCAGATTGCATTTGCTGAAATCAATTGCTGGAGAAAATAAATCCTGCACACATGATTAATGGGAGGCAGGGAGGCGGGCAGCCACCACAAGGAGCCGCTGGGGAACAGAGTGACAGTCAAGCATAGAGCCAGCAGAGATGCCGGGTCTCCAGGAAGGGGTTCTGACAACTGTGTGACCACCACAGCCACCATGGCTCTGTGCTGCCACTGCACAGGGTCCTGGCTCCAGAGGCCCACAGGGCCCTGTGAACTTGGGCCATCCCCAGCTTGTTCCCATCCTTGCAGGTGGTACCGAGGGGTCTGATCCTCAGCTTGGAGCCCTCGCCTGGGCCTGAGGTTCCCCCATGAACCACAGTAGGGCAGAAGTAAAGCCAGGGCCTTGAGAAAAGGAATAGGGGCAGGGGCAAAAGTGTTTCCCACAGGCCAGCTTCAAGGCCTGGAGCAAATCACCACCCATCTCCTCGTCTGTTCCATTGAGCTAATACCAGTACCTCCCTCACAGGGTGTTGAGGGGCCCAACTGAGCAACCCCCCCACACACGTACCATGCAAAGCACCTACTAGGGTGCCCAGCACCCCGGGGCTGTCCCAGACAACAAAGGCAGAATTCAGTCTATGGTTCTCCAGTTCATGGTGAGCTGGACCAGGGTACAATCCCTGCCCTCTTGGAGTTTATGGGCTGATGGTCAGCAATCATTAAAAAGAAGGCAAGTCACTTCAAATGCATGAGTGCTATGAAGAACCATGCGTGTGGTGTGCAGTGCTGAGGATCCAGCCCTGGGCCTTGAGCTAAGAGATCTACAACCGAGCTACACCCAGCCTTCTCTTCTTCCTTCCTTCCAACAGCACATCGTTTTCTTTAGAAGACTACACAGGAAGCGCCCCTCTGGGGGTATGCGTGGTGGGAAACCAGGGGATGGGAATGTCAGAATTTTAATTTTGACCTGTAATCCCAGCAGCTGGGGAGGCGGAGGCAAGAGGATCATGGGTTCAAAGCCAGACTCAGCAATTTATCGAGGCGCTAAGCAACTCCGTGAGACCCTGTCTCTAGGGATGTTCCTCAGTGGTCCAGTGTCCCCGAGTTCAATCCCTAGTACTCACCCCCCCAAAAAAAGAATTTTTATTTTTAATTGCTTTGGCTTTTGAATCATGCGGATGTATGTGCTACAGCTTTTAAACGAGTTTCTTCCCGAAGAACATCAGCCAGCCCTGAAGGAGCCCGAGGGGGGAGCTGGTCAGAGTGAGCGCCCCCCCACGGCCTGCCCCCAGGCCGGGCGACGCGAGTCTGGACAAGTCCAGCGTGGGCACCGGGAGGGGTGGAGGCTCAGAGGAAAGAGTCCGCAGCAGGTGTGGCCCGGAGCGACTCTGTGGGCGGGAACCGAAGGAGGGACCAGAAAAATTGACCAAGAAGGGGGCTGGAGTGGCACCTAGGGGCAGGACTCCGGTGGGACACTCGTCCCACAGTGTGGCGAGGGTCAGCCAGAGGAGGCAGAGGGCTGAGGCCAGGGGGCAAGAGGCGCCGAGCACTGTGGAGGGAGCGAGGATCACCCGCGGCAGGCGCTGCCCGGCGCCGCCCCACCTGCGTGGAGCCCCGGCCAAGGCAGCCCCGCCTCCCGACGCCGGCCCCGCGGGTGCTGCGGCCTGGGGCGCCCCCTGGTGGCTGCGTGCGAGACGCAGGCCTTGAAGGGCTGGGCAGTGGGGGGCAGCGGGACGCAGTGCGGGCGGTTCCGGGGCCCAGGAGGTTGAGGGCTGGCCCCAAACAACGGACCACATCACCGCTGGGCAGCTCAGGGGCGATCTTGGGGCAGCTGGAGGGAGCTCTCAGTGACTGCAGCTATTCGGGTAACCGTGGGCGGAAGCCGGTTCCAGGAGCCCTCTCTCCAGGACAAGCCCCCAACCCCATGCCCGCAGGCCTATTCAGTAGAAGGGCACAGCTGCTCTGCCTTGGAATTTTCTGGGGTTCAGAGAAATGAACCTAATGCTTTTTCTGTATTTCCACTGTGTACCCACTTACCCCAAAACTGGCCCTCCTTGTATCCAATCACCCCCTCCCTGAACACCCCACAACTCTGGGCAACCCGAGTGGGCAAGTTATAGGACCAGATACAGAATTTCAGGGTCCCTTTGTCAACATTTTCTTAAGAATTTCAAGGCAGGGGATGTAGCTCAGAGGTGGAGCGTTTGCCTGGCATATGTGAGATCCTGAGTTCAATCCCGGGTTACACACACAATTTCAAGACAGTGACAGCAGAAAACCAAACCAAGTAGAAGCTGTCTGAGGGCATCATCCCCAGAGCTGAGTGGGGCGGGGCTCGGATTGCAGGCCCAGGTGATGCTGAGAGTGGGGGGCTCAATGCACTGAGCCTCACAGGAAACCCACTCAGCAGATGAGGATTCTGAGGCAGGAGAGGTTGTCAGCTTATTAGGTGAGTCAGGATCCCAGCTCTGAGCATGTGCAGACCCCTCTGAGGAAGAAAGAGGAGGGGCAGAAACAGGCTCTAGCTGTCCTTTTGTTTTGTTTGGTACCAGGGATTGAACCACTGAGCCACATCTCAAGTCCTCTAGGGCCTTGCTAAGTTGCTGAGGCTGGCTTTGAACTCACCATCCTCCTTGCTTCAGCCTCCCGAGCCTCTGGGATTATAGATGTGTGCCACCGCACCCTGCTCTAGCGGTCATATTACTTACACAGAGGGGCCTGTTGTGGCTGGGGAAATAAAATTAATAGTAAATTTTGAAGTTCATGGGCCCTTCCAGTTCTAGGCATATGAAGGGATCCATTCAGAAGTTTTGTGCCCTTGGAGCCATTATCACCCTACTCTATTTAGAGGGACAGCAGGTCTCGGGTTGGAGCTAGCATTTGAACCCACGCAGGGAAGGCCTTCTTGGGGTGCCGGGTGAGGATGAAAGGTAGTGAGAGGCAGTGTCTTTAGGCAGCATTGTTGCCAAACCTTTCCCGAAGCCTGCTCCATCTCCTCCAGAGGCACCCTGATCTGTCAGCCCTGCTCAAAGTGTGACAGAAGCTCAGGGTTGGAACTTGCCCTCTGTGCTGGCCCCTGTCCCTCCAATCCCATGAGGGCCAGGATCCGCTCTCCTCCAGGAAGCAGTCTGCCCAGGAATAAGAGCCCTCCTTACGGCTGGAGGCGCTGCCCATCAGTAAGCCCCTCCCACCAGGACTGCCCTGGTACCCTGTGCCCTCCAGGCTCAGGAAGAGGGATGTGAAAGGGCCAGCCATAAAGCCCTGCCTCCAGCCTGGCCTTTCTTAGTGGGCTGGGGTCACAGCCGCCACTAGGAGTCTGGGTCCCTCTTGTGGCCCACCTTCTGGCCCCCAGCAGACAGCCTGTGAGTGCAGGCTCTCTCATCCTGCCTCCCCTCCCTCCCAGTCTTTGTCTGCTTCTGTCCCTCTATGTCTTCTCTCCTTAGCTTCCTCTCTGTGCCACCTCTGCCCTGGTGTCTGTCTCCCTGCCTCTTTCAGACACCTCTGCCCTTCTCTCTGTCTCTGGAGCTTCCTTCTCTTCCCGTCTCCCCGCTCCCTCCCTCTGTGTCCCTTACCAGCCTCCTTCCCAGACCTTTCTGGAAACCCCCAGCACTCCCTGGGCCTTCCCAGGGCCCCTCCTCCCAAAGCCCCCTCTTCTCTCCAGCTCTTCCCAGCCTTTCTAGGGTGGCAGGAGCACATTTCTCCCTGTCCAGGCCTAATATCTTAATGCAAGGCCATTACTCACCGGGAGTCCAGGCAGGGCAGGCCTCGCCCCTCCTCGTTTGTCATCCAGAGTGAAACCTCCTCGCTGTTCCTTGGGGATCACATTAAGGCCGACAGGCTGCATGGCTGCCATCAGGGCCTGCCTCCTCACTCCTCCTGCCCCAGCCCCAGGCTCTGGGTCCTAGAACTGTGGCCCAAGAGGAGGCTCTGGGTCTTTGAGTAGGGGAGGCCTGGTGCCCCAGAGAGTCCTGTTTCTGCCTCTGCTTCTCCCCAAGTACCTGGCAAAGGGTATGGGGTACAGGCAGCCTTTCTGGACCCCTGGAGACTAAAAATAGGACAGCGAACACTCTAGATGGTCCTTAGAGCCTGTTCAAAGCCCTGTATTTACTTACTCAATCCTTACAACAACCCCATTAGACAGATCTTATTACTATCTCCACTTTATAGAGAGGCTCAGAGAGTCTAAGTGACTTGTCCAGGACCACACAGCTAGTGAACTCTATGCTTTGTATCTTTATTAAATTGTCAATGCTGTTTGTGGGAGAGGGACTAGCATATCCTCGTTTTACAGATGAGAAAACTGAAGTGTCCACCCAGCTCTTGAGTCCTCTGGCATGGCCCTGTGCCCCACTATGGTCCTACCTTCCTTATTGAAGAGAGGATGCACTCAGCAGGCTGCAGAGTGGGTGTGATGGGAGCAACTTTGGGGGAAACAGGAATATGAGGCTCCCTGGTCTGCCCTGTCTTGCCCTTTAGCCCCACTGTGGGACCACATGCTCCCCTGGGGCTCTTGGTTTGCAGAGATAGTGTCTAGGGTAACACACCACATCACCACACCACTTACGTCTGAACATCTACAACCTGGAGTCCAGGACCTACAACTCAAGAACTGTATTCTATGGGAGGGACAGTTCCTGTTGCTGCTTGGACACCAACTCTGTACTCACTACATCAGCCTGGTTCCCATAGTAACCACCAGCTTGCTGTCTCCTAGAAACTAAGTGGTCCTCAGAGGGGGAGGCAGAATAGCAGAGCGGCTGACTGAGGCCAGGGCACTTGGACTCCAATTCCCACTATGCCATGTTCTAGCTGTGAGGTTTTAGCAAGTCATTTAACCTCTTTGGACCTCTGCTTTCCCATCTGTGAAATGGGGATGAAACTGTTAAAGGGTTAAGCATTTAGGACAGACTCAACAATCTCTGAAACAGTGATGGGCCAAACCAAGGTGTGGAATAAATGGGAGATAGCCAGTGATCGTGGGTCCTGGTGGGAGCAGAGGAAGGTGAAATTTGGATTCAGGATGGGACCCTTGGTGTGGGTGAGCCTCCTCAACACCAAGGACCCCAACTTGCCCATCTGGACTCTGGACTCTGGCCACCTGGACTCTGGCCCTTCAGATCACCACAGCCTCAATGTGGTGCTTTCTAACCAAGTGCCAGAGCCCAAGCTCCCGGCAGAAGGGAGTCCCCCGTTCCTCCAGCCCCGGTGGTTTAGACAGTTGGGACAAATGCCAAAGTGTCCCAGACCAGCTCTCAGCCGGCTCGGAATTAGCAGCTTTTCTGGGTTTCTCCGCATGATTACTCGGCGGAGGGTCGAAACGGGGAGGGGGGTCGACCACCAGGGGAAGGTGCAGAGAAGGGCAGGGGGTGAGGCGGCTGGAGCGCCCGGACTTGGGCCCGGGTAGGCGCGGAAGCGTCTCCCCAGCCCGTGGGTGCAGGGGTCTGACCCCGGCCAGCCGCCCAGCTCCACGCGGCGGTGCCAGGCCCCAGGTGCGCACGGTGCGCGGGGAGGGAAGGCTGCGCGGGACGCTGACCCACATTCAGGGAGGCCGCGCCTCCAGCCGCAGTCTAGGTGCGTCCCGCCCCTGCGCCCTCGGGGGTGCTCCGCCCCGCCCGGCCCAGCCCCCTCCCGGGAGCCAGCGCCAGGTCGCTGCGGCAGTGCGGGCCGCCTGATTCAATTAACTAATTCCCGACAAGACAGATGTGCAATTCCCCGTCGCCTGCCATTAGGCGGAGATGGAGCACCTCGCGGGCGGGGACCCGAGAGCGGCGGGGGCGGAGCGGTGACGTCACGGCCCCGCGGCTGACGCCAGCGGCTCGGGGCCAGCTGTTCTGCAGCGACCGGGCCAGCCCCAGCAGCCTGTTTCCTGCGCACACCTGGGTCTCTGGGCCTCGGGGGTCGCCACCGAGTTGGTGGTTTGCTCCACTTAGGCGGACTCCGGTGGACGCGACCTCCCTCTCGTCTCCTCCCCGCCCTCCTCTGTCCTTCTCCTTCTCGGATTCCCAGGATTTGCTCTCCTCCCTCCCCCGCGCCGGTCCCCTGGTCTTCTACTTTGGTAGTGCCTTCTGTGGGCGTGTGCACGGTGAGGTTCACACGTGTACCGAGGCACCCAGGCGTGCTCACACGTGTGCGCACAGGGGCCTACCCGTGCACACAGCAGGAGCACACTTCTGACATACACATAGTGGTGCTCAGGCACACATGCACACAGGGACACAGCCACACCTGCACACGCATATACGCCCATACACACGCCTTAGCTCTGGCCAGACCAGACCCCCTTGGGCCCACTCAGCCTTAGAGGTGCTCAAAAAAGCTCAGCCGCTCCTCAGCCGGGTTTCCAAGGAGCGTTAGAGCAGTTAGAGCCGGGGTTGGGAAAGGGGGCAGGAGAGGGGGAAGGGAAGCCTTGTCAAGGACACCAGCAAAGGAAGGGGGAAAAAAATGAAGTGGAAGAAATAAAATCAAAAGGCTTTTAAGGCTGCTCTCCCCAAGTAGCTGATGTCTTGGCTGCGATTGCCGCAATGAAATATTGTGCTCTCTGATCGCTTAATGCACGGCCGGCAGCCCCCTCCCCCCGCCCCCCGCAGCGCCTCCCCTCCCCCTGCTGCCTCCACCTTTCTCCCAGGCAGATCTGCCTCCTTGCTCTTGGAAGGACCCAGGATGGAGAGCACAACCTGCCACTGGGAAGCCACAGCTGGCTGGGGACCCACCCACAGCCTGGGCAGGAGAGGGGAGCCCTGCTTGGGGCTGGAACCCTTGCCAGTTCCCGGTAATTGTGGTGGCGGGGGCTCTCTCCTTGCAGACTTTGGGGACCCTCTAGGTGTAAGGGTATCCTCTTCAGGAGGGGAGGGAAATGAAGACCCTGGTGTGGTTGATAGGGATCTCATCTCTTTTCTTGGAGTCCTCAGAAGCTGCTCACTACCCTCCCTGCCCGGAGTGAGGGTGGGGCTCTTGGAGACTTGAATAGGTGTGTGTGTGGGGGGGG
Source organism: Urocitellus parryii (assembly GCF_045843805.1). Taxonomy (NCBI): domain Eukaryota; kingdom Metazoa; phylum Chordata; class Mammalia; order Rodentia; family Sciuridae; genus Urocitellus; species Urocitellus parryii. The sequence continues at coordinate 277,185,870 of NC_135531.1, read as the reverse complement.
GAGTGGGTGTCCCAGCCTAATTTTTAGTCTTTAGCTAAAAACTGAGCCCAGTAATTGTTACAAGCCTGACTTTGCCTTGGCTCACATTTCAACTCCATCACTTTGTGGCTCTGTGACCTTGAACAAGCTCTGGGCCTCATGTGCCCAAGTTTCCACACCAGGAAGGATGGAGCAAATAATAGAAGCGGCCTCATAGGGTTATTGGAGGATTAAAAGAGAAAATATATGCAAAGTGCTTAGCACAGGAGGTGCCCTAAGTGGGGCTAATTATCTCTGTAATCTCCCCAATGGCTCCACCCCCTCGCCTGGACTACAGGGGCGGGGGGAGCTGGCAGAGAGTGGGGGTGCCTGCAGCTCCTTCTCCTTCCCATCCTCCTCAAGCTTTCCCACGGTGGCTTTGGTGGCTTCCGCACCCCACCCCTCCCCCAGGCAACTGCTCACTCTGTGCTCCTTTTTGTCAGGGCCGCCAAATTGGCCAAATCTCCGTAATGCTAAAAAATTGGTCCATTAGCTGGCGGGGAACATTGACGGGAGGAGAGAGCAGTGAGTGTGGCTGCCACCGATGCCTGGGCAGGGAGGGGTCTCCAGGACTCCCTGGGGGAGCTGAGCTCCCAGCTCTCTCTCTCTCTCTCTCTCTCTCTCTCTCTCTCTCTCTCTCTGTGTGTGTGTGTGTGTGACCCCGGCTGTATGCTAGATGAGTCCCTGGGAGCTTTCACTGTGTCACCTCCCGTGAGCCCCACAATGCCCTGAGAGGCTGGCCCCGTTATGATTTTGTGTTACCCAGGAGGACACTGAGGCTCAGAAATAATCAGAAGGGCTCCAGCAAGTTTGCTCAGTGGGTGTGGCCTTGAGGACTGCTCCCTGGCCTGAAATTCCACTGGCCTCCTTGGGACCTCTTTCCAGATCCCGCTTATCCCCAAACACCCAGCAAGCTTGTTTCCAGTGTGCTCTGCTCTGGCCCTGCCCCTGGGAGCTCTCACTGCGCAGGGGCAGCTGGCCTGGGGAGTTCATCTCGCTGGGATCAGCCTGCTCAGTTGCTCATTCTCAGGGAGCAATGATAGGTGTGAGGAGGAACTAGTAGGTGCCTGGACTAGAGAGGGGAGGGGAGGTGGCTCAACCTTCATCCTGGGGCTGCTCAGCAATCCCTGCCTCCCTCCCTTCCTGAATTTACTCACCACTGTGCCATCCACTGAGCTTCTACAACCATGTGGACAGACCCTCATCCTTGTCTTTAAGAGGGAAACACTTGCTAATCTCCCACTCCAGTTCCCACATAAGAAGTCAGGCAGGGTGCTAGGAACCAGGCCAGTCCCTGAGAATATGGCTGCCCTCTTGAATCCTCCTAAGTTTCCAAAACATCAAGGTCAATGGCCTGAGCTGGGCCTGGGACCGGGGAGGCCGAAGAGAGTGAAGCCTGCAGGCTGGGGAAATAGCCTTCTCTCTTGGCCATAATCTATCCTGTGTCCTGAGACATTACCAAGAGCCTAGCTGGGCTGGCCATACGCCCTCTGACCTAACTGTCTATTATAAATTGCATAATAGTGTCCCCCCAAATCACAAGTTGAAACCCTCATCCCTGCCACGATGGTACTATCCATGAGGCCTTCTGAAGTGATTAGGTTATGGGAAGGGACTCCTTGTGGTGGGATTCTTACCCTTAGAAGAAGAGACATTAAAGAGTTTGCTTCCTCTCTGTTTTCTGTCATGTGAGGACACAGAAGAAGACAGCCATCTGCAAATCAGGAAGAGGGCCCTGGTCAGAACCTGACCAGGCTGGCTCCCTGGACTTAGCTTCCAGCCTCCGGAACTGGAAGGAATAAATGACCCCAGCTATTGTGTTTTTACAACAGTCCCAACCAAGAAAAGATTCCTCCTCAACCTGGCTACCATCCCCAAGAAGTGAAGGCTTCCCCCCAGATCCAGCTATGGCCCCCCCAATGAGAAGACACTGAAGGACAGGGCAGTCTGGCTTCAGTTGGGATGGAGACAAAACTAGAGTTCAGCTTCTCAAGGCATAATGGCTCTTTGGACCATTCCCCTTCTGCAGCTCTGGCAAAATCCAGCCAGAGGGGAGGCGGGGGCAGACTGTCAAGCACCAGCAAGTGACAGGGTGGCTGGCTTTGAGGAGGGCATGCCTTCATCGCTGCTGCTTCCTGAAGAGTGCAGTGGCCCTCTCCCCTCTTGCTTTCTCCTTTTCCCTGTGGCCGATTCCACAGTCCTTGGGCTGACAGGGGGTGTGGTGTAGAGCCTGTGACTTTGGGTTTGGGATCAGGCGGTTGAGGTTCAACTCCGGCCTCTCACTGGCTGCTCTGTAACTCTGAATAAGCCTCTTGGTTGTAAGCTTTGGTTTGCCCACCAGTGAGATGGGCAGGTAATGAGGGCACCAACCTTCTGAGTGTTGGGACTGAATAAGACAGCACCAGGTTCAGTGGGAGCCCTGAGGACCCTGACGGTGAGGTTGGTGAAAGGGACAATGATGATGATGGTGGCCATGACAGGATCGTTACCATGCTGCTGATGATCATGGCGGTGATGATGGTGGTGATGGTGATGGTGAATTTGGCAAAGACGATGGTGATAGATGAGGTGATGTGACGATGGCACTAACAGTCATCTAGAACAGGATGATGGCAGGGATGGGATGCTGTCACTCAGGCCTAAATGAAGGGCAAGAACAAGGCAGAGATGTGGCAGGGGCAAGCAGCTGAGGTACTGCCCAGCAGATCTGGGCCTGCCTTCCTGGTGAGGCCCAGCTATGGTTAACCCCTAGTTCCAGCCACCCAGGAGAAGGAGGAGGCCCTCTCTTCTGGCCTGTGCCTGAGCAGGGGTTAGTTTGGGCCTCAGTCTGACTATGGCCAGTGTGAGTCCTGCTCTGCTGCCCAGAGCCTGCCAGCAGGTGAGCATGGGGTCTAGAGAGGCACTTGTGGACTGGTACCTGATGCAGACCTATGCAGGGGTTCAAGGCCATAACCACTCCTCCCCTTCCCATGGGCTCCGGGTTGGGGAAGGCTAGTGCTGTGGAACTCTGGGCTTCTCTGCAGGAGGGGACAGGTCTGTGCGCTGGCTGGGCAGAGCAGCAGGGCTTCTGAGTTTGGTGTTGGAAGAGTTCGAGTCCAGTCTCACTGCTGACAAGTCAGGAGGTTCTGTTTCAGAATCTCTCTGAATCTCAGCTTTATTACGGTCCTGACGCCTGGGATAATAATAGTATCTACCTGGGAGTAGTTTTTTGTTTTGTTTTGTTTGCAAATTGGGCAGTCAGCGAAACACCTGCAACTAGGAGGCCCAGGAGATGTTGCTGACTTCATTATCATGGCCTTTGTTGGCTGCAATGGCTGCACAGCCCTTGGCCAGGTCCCCACTCAGAATGCTCATGGGCTGGGCCAGGGCCAGATCAGGGGCTCCCTGCAGGTGGGCTAAGTTCGGTGCTCCTCCTCTGACCCCTCACATGCGCGGCGCCCTGCCCTCCATTGCCTCCCCTCCTGACCTCCCCCTGCGCCCTCTCCACAGGCTGGCGAGGGCTCTGACGTGTGAAATAAAAAGGGATTTTAATTACCTCTCAGCAAAACAGCAATTAGAGAGAATCACAGCACAACAGCGGCCCCCTCCTCCACTCCCCCCTCCAGGCCCGCCTTCTGCCTGCTCTCTGGTCCCCACCCTGGAGCTGAAGCTGGATGTCAGAGGAGTCCTCCAGTTCAGTTTAGTCCCCTGTCCTGGACCCTAGGAGGGTGGTCTATGCTGGGGATGGGGACAGAGTGGGGCAAGGGCTATACACGAAAGCTCCCTGAAGGATGAGGGTCTCCTGGTGCCCACACCTCGGGGAGTATCAGTACCCATCTCCTTGGGGTTCATGTGGGCACCATAGGGCTGGGCATCCATTGCAGGTGCCCGGTCCAGGCCATGGCAGTGGGCATGCCCAGCCTGTGTGAACACTGTGGTGTGCAAGTCTGTCAGCAACCTGGGGCGGTGTGACCCACAGGATGAGCCACCGCACTGGGCAGCCAGCGCATTTTCCCTCTACAGGCTTTTAAAATAATTGCCTGTGACCCTGAGCTGTAGCTCTCTGTCCACTGGCCACTCCCACCCCAGGCTCCTGCTGCCAGGGTCAAGTCTCTGTCCATCTGCAGAGCCCTGGTGCTGCATTTGGGAGGGGGCTGGGGGCGGGGTGGGGGTGTCCCCGTAGGTAGCCTGAGGCTGGGGGCGGCCGGTAGTGGGTGGCTGATTGAAGCGGTAATTGCAGGCAGCAGGCCCTGGCTAATGCATGTTATGATTAAGCCCCATTACTGAGGGAGGCAGCTCAAGCGTGGGGCGTGGGGCGGGGGCGGGGGCGGGGGCGGGAGGTGGGGGAGGCTGGCTGTGGGAGGCTGACTGACAGCCTTTCTCCTGGGGAGGGTAGCAGGTGGCCACTGCCACCTCTGAGCTGTCCTGCGGAGTGGGGATAGCCGGCCCTGGCCGTGGGAGAGGTATACCTCATAGACACACGCCCACCTGGGCCAAGGTCTGCAAGCCCCCATTCGGTTGTTGAGGGACCCAGCCAGGGATGAGCAGCAATTTTCTGGCCATTAATTTTGGGGTTCCTGTGTCTATGAAGCCTGCTGGCCTCAATGCTGGGGACGTTGAGTTGCTGATGTTAGACTGGCTGTCACTGGACAGCTGACATTAGAGACTACTCCCACCCCACCTTATCAGGTGGCACAGATGCGAGGGACCCCCACATGCCAGATGGCTATAGGAGGAGAGTCAGCTCACTGGTCCCTTGCAACATGGGCCCAGAGTCTGGCCTCCAGGGAAACAGACCTCAGCATCCTGAGGCCCAGAATGGTTGCATGACTTTCCAAAGAACACACAGCAAAAGCTAGATGATCCCCGTGTGTTGCTCTAGTGTTTCAGTTTGACTACTTGCCTATGTGGCTTTGCATAAGTCTCTTAGCCTCTCAGGGCCTCAGTTGTATCCTCTGAAAAATGGGAGAAATAGTAGCATCCACTCCTAGGATTATTGTGAGGACTGAATGAGATAATTTAGCACTTTAGAGCCCAGGGCCTGGCCTGGAGGTCAGGACTAGTACACTTAGCAATGGCTTTGCTCTTTGACCCATAGCCTTTGGTAGGCAGGATCCTAAGATGCCCCCAAGATTCTTGGCCGTTGGTGGACACATGCACTTCTCCCCATTATTCACTCAGACACAGACCTGGAGTCGGGGGATGGTGGCACATGCCTGCAATTCCAGCGCTTGTTAACAGTCAGCAAAAGCAAACACCTGATTCTACAAATTCAAGGAACAGAATTCTGCCACAACCAATGAGGACCCCGAGCCCCAGCCCCTGCCAACACCTTGATTTCAGCCCAGTAAAACTCTGAGCAGAGAACCTAGCCAGGCCGAGCCTGGACAGGTGACCTCCAGAGGCTGCGAGAGAATGAATCTGCGTTGAGGGAGGTGCTGAGTTTGTGGTTTGTTACGCAGCAATAGAAAATGAAAACCCTCCGTGGCAGTTGTGACAGAGGCTCTGGGACACTGTGCCAGGAGGGGAGCTTGGGGCCAGGCTACCAGCAGCCCCAGGTCTACCTGGCATTCTCAAGCGTGCAGATGTGCACCTAGATGCTGGCACCTCTGTGAGGCCAGAGCCCTTGCCAGGGCTATCGAAGGGGAAAGGAGGGCAGAGCTTGGCAGCCATTCCCCCTGCTCAGGGGCCAGCCTGGAGTTGTGGCATCCTGCCTCCTGTCCTTGAATGTGACCTACTAGCCACACCCAGAGCATGTCTGTGGGAGCCCCTTGCTAAGCACCTTCCCGGTCCATGCCCCTGGGGCGGGCACTGTGGGCAGAGGTGGTACAGAGGTGCTGCAGGCCCTTCCAATCCATGCTCTTGTCCCTCGCCAGTGCTGCTTTACACAATCTGCAGCAACAGTGCTCCCCAAAAGTGTGTGTGTGCATGCACGCATAGCCTGGAAGGAGGCCACACCCAGGGCCAGCCTGTGCCCAGTTCCCTGAGCCCCTCTGAGCCCCTCTGTCTCCGCTCTGCAGCCCTGCTCTCTCTCCTACAAGGGACAATTAGTGGTTCAGCTTTAATTAGCTAACGATCCCCTTCAGTTCCAATCACTTGAAATGATGATGGAGTGCTGGGGGAGGGGACCTCAGGCCCAGGGACCCCACAAGCGAAGGCAGAATCAACTCCCATTGCCTGTCCCATGCCCACACCTCCCCCCAGGCACAAGCAGTGAGCCATGGTAGCCCAGACGGGAAGGAGTGCTGGGCTTTGAGTTCCACGCCCCCGGTCTCCCAGCCCCCACCACCTTATTTCCATCTTGCACAGGAGCTGAGCTGCCTGTGTCTCCATCAGATGGTGAGCCCAAGGAGCCCAGTCATCAGAGCTAGAGGACCACAGGCCCTCACCTCGCCACCGCCTTGTCCTTCATGTCCCCTGTCACCACCCCACCTTGGCTCTATCAGCCTGGCCCCACCCCTGATCCCCGCCTCGTGCTAAGGCTTTGCTAAGCAGGAAAGATAGAGCAATGGCAAATTGACCCATTCCCAGACTTAGCAGCCCCAAAGGTTCCTGGGTCTGAGGCCATGGCTGGGCCCTGGCTCTGAGCTGCCTGGGCTTGGGACTCTGAGTGTCCTGCCTTCTCCTGAGGAGATCTGTTCACCCTGGAGCTAGGTGTCCCTGAGACTCTGACCGCAGCAGATAGGGGTGCAAATCTCAGCTTCCATACATATAGCTGAGTGGATGGGCTTGTTTCCTCTTTTGGAAACTGAGGCCAATAGCAGGGCCCCCCTGTGGGGTCACTGAGAAGCTCAGCCTGGGCCCCAGCACAAGGGGTCCCCCTCACTGCCCGCAGCTGGGGAACTGCACAGTGGAGCCTGTCAGGGGGATCCTGGGCTGACCTAAAGAGGGACACAGGCTGAGGATGAGGACCCCAGGGGGAGGGTCCTGAACAAAGGCTGGAGGGGGGACACTACCATGCGTCCCACAGTGCCCTCCTCACTAAAAGTAAATAAAATAAAGAGATGTCAAGCGGTCACAGAGCTCACCCTAGTCGGGAGGCCTGAGGGGCAGGTAAAGAGGGCCTGGGAGTTTGTCTGTACACATATAAATGGGTATGGCACAAATCCTTTGAAACAAGAATGCGTTTAGATATTCCTTGTATAAAATAAAACCTGCTGTAGAGGTTGGGCGGTGGCCAGGGAAAGCACAGCGTGCATGGTGGAGAGCAGAAGGGAGGATGTGGGGCGGGGAGAGGTAGCCCCTCTGTGGGTCACCAGGTCACAGGGCAAAAGAGAGCTGGGGTGTGTAGGGGGTGGTATGCACTGGTGCTCTAGAAGGTTCCTCACCCGGGGCTCTCCATGGGCTGATCATAGTGGTCATCGGAGTTCACCAGATGTGTCCTCCATGCTGGGCTCTCAGAGGGACTGGGAGCTCCAGATGAAGGAGGAACAGGAGAGGGCCCAGGGGAAAACTTTGCATAGTACAGTGAAAGCAAAGTCCCAGCCCGTGGAGGCAGCACCTGACCAGAGGAGAGAGGCCATTCTTAAGTGACCCAGAAAGATGGATGGCAGGCAATTGGCCAAAAGAAGAGGTGATGAAGGAAGGGTGTTCTGGGTAGCTGGAACAGCAGATGCTAAGGCCCTGAGGTGCAGAAGAGCCAGCTCTGTTTTGATAAATGAAAACAGATCAGAGTTACAGAGGGAAGAGGGAGGCAGCGGGTGGGGAGACACAGACTGAAAGGTCAGAAAAGGTCTGAGGAGAGACACTGGCCACGTTAAGGTGAGTGGATAGCTCAGTCAGGAGGGATGAGGGGGGCTTCTGACAGCTAGGGGCCAGTAGGGAGGCCATCCAGACGGGAGGAACAGAGTAAGGGGTTAGGGCATAGCAGAGGAGCACAGGTGGGGATCTGCAGAGGGTGGAGAAAACTCCAGTTTTCCTCTGTCCCTCTCTGTCACCTCAGTCACTTGGGAGAATAATTTCATTTCTCAAATTAAAAATTCATTTTGCAGCTAGGCACCGTGGCACATGCCTGTAATCCCAGCAGCTTGGGAGGCTGAGGCAGGAGGATCACTTGTGTCTAGGAGTTCAAGGCCAGTCTAGGCAACAGAGCAAGACCTGTCTCAAAAATAAATAAATCAGTAAATAAAATCAAAATATTTTAAAAAATCCATTCTGTGCTGTGAATGACAGATGGGATAATCTCTGGGAGGCCAGGCAGTGAGGGCCTGGAAGTCTGGGGAGGTGCTGGCCAGGATCAGGCCAGGAGTCCAAGGGTAGCCCTGGAGGCCTAGGACTCTGAAATCAAGTGGAGAGCAGGGTCTGGCCCCCCTCTCCCAGGAGACTCCACTGGGGTCTCAAGTAGGACTGATGGGCACTCCTTGCCCCAACTGCTCATGGCAGGAGGGCCCGTGGAGAGGCACATGGGCATGTGGGGCCCCCTAGCACCCGCTGCGCACACATACCTTCCCAGGGAGAGCCGGAGTCAGAACCACGTGACCGTCCTGCGGCTCCAGCCTTCCTCCACCCCTCCTTGCCACACTGGCCACTTGGGAGAGTCATTTCATTTCTCAAATTAAAAATCCATTTTGTGCTGTGAATAATAGATGGATGAGCCCAGGGAGGCCGGGCGGAGGGCAGGAAGCTGGTCCAGAAGACACCACAGAGCTGTGGGGCAGGAGGGAGGCTTATTCCAGAGTGGACGCCTGCTGCGACCTGATGTGGGGGGCTGGTGTTCCACCCAGAGATGGTGGAACCAGAACAGAGCCGAAGCGGGGCGACCACCGTAGCAGGCCAAGAGCGGCTGGCCTGGCCTGGGCTGGCCAGAGCAAGGCACATGGCGCCTCACTTCATGAATGCTCAGTAGATATGAGTCCTTAGTGGGAACACTGCTGTCCCCAAAGAGTGCCAGGAGTCAGGGCTGCTGGGCACTCCTGCCCCAGAGCCCCAGCAGAGGGGCGGGGATCTGCCTTTGATCAGGGAGAAGGCTGAGGGTTGGCTCCTGTCCCCTCCCGCTTCCCCTGCCCCCCAGATCTTCTCTCTTCAAGGTGGCTCTTGCTGCCGTCCCTCCCCCAAAGGCTGCACACACATCCAGCTGCTTCCCAGGCTTGGCTGGACTAGCTGGGCACTTGCTCATCAGTCATGGGGTCACCTTGGCATTTAGGGAGGAGCCCTAGAAACCTCAAAGAGAGCTGGAGGAGCTGGAGGTCAGAGCCTGGCGTCTGCCTCTTCTGGACTGTCCCACCTTCCATTTCTGAGAAGGGGCAGGAGAGTGAAGCAAAGGGTCTCAGGTCCCTCCTGAGGGCAGGCTGCATAGGGACAGCTTGGGCCAAGTGGTCAGAGGGCCTGTTGCTGTGCTCAGGGATGGGCTGGCAGGAGAGCCCATGCGGCTGGGCATGGGAAATGAGATGCTGACCAGAGCGGCAGGTCGCCTGGCTGGCAGTCTGGAGGCAGATGAATGGATCAATGGCAGCCGAGTGTGGGAGCAGCGTGGCCTGAAGGGGTCTAGTTGCTGACCTGGGAGGGAAGAGAGGGGGACTGAGGCCCCCAGTCTCCTGTGGCTGAAGCAGGAGAGTCCCTGGAGAAACATGCTTGCCTGCATGCCTTGCTGTCGGAGGACAGTCGGCTTCCTGAGACAATATCCATTTTTATATTTCTTGGAAATTTCACAGCATTCATTTCGGGGAAAATAAAAGCTGTCATTGCTGGAGAAATGATACCAATCAGGGTCTGAAAAGGCTGGAAAATTATCCTCCTGGAGACGGAACGTTGAGGGGAAAATGCAGATTAAAAGCACAAAGAGGCACTCTGCCACCGCCCTGCCCTCCCCTCCCCCTCGTGGAATCACCACGTTGTGCGTAATTCCATCTCTCCTCGGTGGAATTGATTGGACCTGAGAATGTATGGGTCAGAGGAGGACCGTGGGACAGCCGAGGACCCCTGTGGGGCTTAGAGATGGAAAGACACACAGAGGATAGGTAGAAGGGCAGAGGTGGCCACTTTGGACAAGGGGCCCAGTAGCTGGCTGATGACCACCCCCAGAGGAGGGTGACAGGATAGGGGCCTGGTCCTTGTAGTCCCCCCTTATCATTATTTTCATCAGGTAGGGCTCCATGGCTGTCTCCAACATTGCTCAGGCTGCTCCTGTAGAGTGGAGCCTTAAGACCTGGGAGTGCTGATGCTTTGTGGGGTCCTTTGCTAGAGGCCCTGGGTGGAGCCATGGTTCGTAGGGTGGGCAGAGGCAGCAGACTCGGAAACAGAATAATTCATTCAAGAAGTCCCAAGTCTCGGTGCCCCCTGTGGGCCTGGCCCTTTGAGTACAGTGTGAGGCAGGCAGAAGTGGACTCTGCTTTGGGGGAGGAGGAAGATCCTACATTAAAAAAGCAAGTTCAAGTGGATGGGAGGTGGGTAAATTCAGAGTCCTGCCTGCACTGCCTGTCCACATAACAGGGTCTTGAAGCCTAGGCCTGTATGAGGCCTGGGGCTGTTGGGCAGAGGGGGCAGGATCCCTCTGGCCCTGCCGTGGAGAAGCCTCTCTCATTCTTCTCTAGACCTTTCCTCACTACTCGGGGCCAGGTACTTCCTGGGCGGTGGTTCCAGGGCCAGCCAAGGTTGGGGAAGCACAGAGTCCCAGCTCATTTTCTTCTTGTAACCACTGGGGTAGGGTGAAGGGAGTGGCTAACCAGAACCCCAGAGGTGGGCTGACTCTAGGCAGAGGTTAAAAGGAGGACAAGGAAGCCCTGATGTTGAAGGCCGGTTCCACACTGGCCACTGTGTGGGCAGACACCTGCTCTCCATCCGCACCTCCCCACAGTCCTTGTGAGGAGTCTTCCCTGGGCTCAGCTCCAGCTCTTTGAGCTTGGCTGGGACGGCCCATGCGCCTCCCGGTCTCCAGCCTCTTTTCAACGGGCTGGAAAGGAGGCTATGAGTGGAAGTGCCACATCAGAAGGGGACCTCTGTATAAGGAGCAGTAGCTGCGCTGATTCCTCCCGTGACAGAGCTGGACCGGGAGTCCCCGAAGCTGGTGCACGACCCTCAGGAGCCTTTTTCCGCGGCCAATGTCCCCACCTCCGCTTTGCTGCGGAGCTGACAGGTAGCCAGGAGGGAAGCAGGAAGAAGGAGGGGGCGCCGGGGGCGGGCGGTGGAGGGTGGAGCCGCCGGCGCGCCCCCTCCCTCGGGGCCGGCGGGCGGCGCGGCGCGGCGCGGCTGCCTCCGCGCGGAGACAGAGGAGGCGGCGGGCTCACGGAAAGAGCGGATGCCCGCCCCGCTCAGCTCCGGCTCAGGCCCGGGCTCCGGCTCGATCCGCTCTGTCCAAGCCAGACCAGGGCGCGCACCTGCCTGGTAAGTGGCGCTCGAGTCTGCTGCCCCTAGGACCACGATTGCAGCCACATTCAGCCACCGTGGCCGCGGCGCCGATCCTCCGGCTTTGTCTGCGTGCTCCCGGCTCTGACTCCAGCTGCGGCTGCAGCTGCGACTCCAGGGCTCAGCTCTCGGGCTCCGCGGACTGCGCCGCGCCGCGGAGAAGACTCCCACCCCAGGGCTCCGGACGCGCAGTGCTTGCTCGCTAGCGCGGGGGGTGAAACTTCCCCCAAGTTTGGGTTCTGGGGAGAACCTGTTGAAGCCGGGAGTAGCCCGGGCGGAGACGGAGGCAGAGGCTGGAACCAGTCTTGGCGTCTCCGTCTAGACCGACGGGTTGGGGGATGTCTACGACTCTGGCTGAGGGTGCTGCCGCTTGGCATTTGGGCCACTGAGTAGAAGGAGCCAGAGACTACTAGAAAAGATATAGAGGGCTTCCTCGAGGACAAAGTTAGGTTCTTTAGTGGCTTTTGAGCTTCGCAGTGCAGTGCGAAGAGCTGAAGGCAGATACGTGGTTTGCACAGTCGCCCAGTGCCGCACCTCCTTCCACAGCCTCTGCTCTTTCCCCCTCCCCCACCTGGCCTTGGCTGGAGCAGGTCTTGGACAAGAAAGGCGAAGAGAAACCGCCTGTCAATGAAGGCCTACTACGTGCCAGGCCCCGTGCCCTCCTGCTTTCTTTCAGGAGTTTCCCGAACCTGCAGCAGGCATGTGTGTGCAGGAGGAGGGGAGACCTGTTAAAAGACTCCACTGTGCGTTCGAGAGGTGGTGGTCACACTGAGCCTTCCTCTTCCCTCCTTTTCCGGGTGATGGAGAGAGGCCAGGTTTAGGCCGCGGTTGGGGAACCCGGGTGACCTTCGGCCCACAGACAAAGGCCTCCGCCCTGCCTAGCCATAGACGTGGGCTCCATGCGGCTGCAGCGCCTCTCTAAGCTGTCTTTGCCCTTCCCGCAGTTGAGGCCGGGGCCATGAGGACGCCCGCGAGGAGGCCGTCAGCTCGGCTCAGGGTGTAACCCCCAGACGCGTCCAAGGCGTGCGTCGCGACCGGCTCAGCACCATGGAGGCCCCATATTCGATGACCGCGCACTATGACGAGTTCCAGGAGGTCAAGTATGTGAGTCGGTGCGGTGCTGGAGGCGCGCGCGGAGCATCACTGCCCCCGGGTTTCCCGTTGGGCTCCGGGCGTGGAGCATCCGGGGCCCGCACAGGGCTGCCGCGCTGGAACCGGCGCGAGGTGTGCCTACTGTCGGGGCTGGTGTTCGCTGCGGGTCTCTGCGCCATCCTGGCTGCCATGCTGGCGCTCAAGTACTTGGGCCCGGGAGCAGCGAGCGGCGGAGCGTGTCCCGAGGGCTGCCCCGAGCGCAAGGCCTTTGCGCGCGCTGCCCGATTCCTGGCCGCCAACCTGGACGCCAGCATCGACCCGTGCCAGGACTTCTACTCGTTCGCGTGTGGCGGATGGCTGCGGCGTCACGCCATCCCCGACGACAAGCTCACCTATGGCACTATCGCGGCCATCGGCGAGCAAAACGAGGAGCGGCTGCGGCGTCTGCTGGCGCGGCCCTCTGGGGGCCCCGGCGGCGCAGCGCAGCGCAAGGTGCGCGCCTTCTTCCGCTCGTGCCTGGACATGCGTGAGATCGAGAGGCTCGGGCCGCGGCCCATGCTCGAGGTCATCGAGGACTGCGGGGGCTGGGACTTGGGCGGTGCGGCCGAGCGCCCGGGGCCCGCGGCCCGCTGGGACCTCAACCGGCTGCTGTACAAGGCGCAGGGCGTGTACAGTGCCGCGGCGCTCTTCTCGCTCACCGTCAGCCTGGACGACAGGAACTCCTCGCGCTACGTCATCCGCGTGAGTGAGTCCCCGGGCGCTCAGGCTGCCCGCGACCCGGGGGGCCGCGTGCCGCACGAGCTACCCGGTCGCCTGGAGGCCAATGCCGCCCGGGATCGTAGTGGCAGCAAGGAGCTGGGCGAGCGGGCAGAGCACGGGAGGAGGGCGCGAATAATTTCCCTGAGTAATTGAGGTGTTTAGCGGAGCCGCGGGAATCGCGATTTCAGGCCTTCTGGAAGGCGGGGACAGCTGAGGGAGGGGGGACCTTGGGCTAGGCCGTCAGTACTGGGCTGGCTGGGACTGGCCGGGAAGTTCCCGGGGCCCCAACTCCTATTGAGGGGCCCTGCGAATGGCCTCTTAGGTGGGCAAAGCCGAGGCCCAGAGACAAGGGAGGATTGAGAGGTGGGTTGCCCCTGGCGCCCCCTGGCTGAGATAGGGCTTGGACCGCCTTTGTGCTGGAGGGAGGAATTCCAGTCTTTGTGCCCCTGGGGTTTGCAATGATGCCTGTCTGGCAATCCCTCTCAAAGCTTTGGGTGTAAATTCAGTCTGTTTGGGAAATGTGGCATGTTGACCTCTGACCAGGGGGTCCTGTCTCCTTCTCCAGATTGACCAGGATGGTCTCACACTGCCAGAGAGGACTCTGTACCTAGCCCAAGATGAGGAGAGTGAGAAGGTGCCTGGGCATTGGGATGGGGCTGCAGGGAAGGCTGGGGTCCCAGGAGGGATGGCCTGGGCTAGGCCCGTCCCCAGCTTGAGGAGGTCCCTGTCCTGTGCAGATCCTGGCTGCGTACCGGGTGTTCATGGAGCGTTTGCTCAGCCTGTTGGGGGCAGAGGCTGTGGAGCAGAAGGCCCAGGAGATCCTGCAGCTGGAGCAGCGGCTGGCCAATGTGAGCAGCATTGGGGGGCTGCCAGGGGCTGGGCAGAGGGCATGGCAGGGCTGGGTCAACTCTGGTCTCCACCCCAGATCACTGTGTCAGAGTATGATGACCTCCGGCGAGACGTGAGCAATATGTACAACAAGGTGACACTGGGGCAGCTACAGAAGATCACGCCGCATGTGAGTGTGGCCCGGACCTTTTCAGCAGGGGTTGGTCCTGGGACTCTGGGGTCACTCTCCCTAGGGATAGACAGGGCTTCTGTGGACCTAGACTCCCTGGTCTTCCTGTTGCCTCTCTTTGAACCTGCCCTCCCTCCTGTCCTCTGTGGTCCCCACCCTGTGCCCCCAGCTGCGGTGGAAGTGGCTGCTGGACCAGATCTTCCAGGAAGACTTCTCAGAGGACGAGGAGGTGGTGCTGCTGGCCACAGACTACATGCAGCAGGTGTCCCAGCTCATCCGCTCCACGCCACACAGGTGGGGCTGCACATCCCCCACGCCTGGACCCCATGTCCCCCAGCCTCCCCCCTGCCTGCTTCCCCGACCCTGGATCCACCTGCACCTGTGCCTGTGTGCAGGAGCCACTGTGGGGAGGCAGTGGGGAGCCTGGAGCAGGAGTGCAGTCCTGGGTTCTGGTGCTGGAGCTCCCCCTGCCTGTGGAGCTGGGCAGGCTGTGGCTTGCTGAGCTGCAGTCCTCACTGGGGATGCAGGGGCTGGCTGACAGGGTGGCTTCTCTGAGGGACAGTGTGGCCGCAGTTCTGCTGGCCCAAGGTAGGGCCAGCTTCCTGGCCTCTGCTCACCTTGGGGAGGAGCAGGGGCTGATCAAGGCCAGCCCTGAGGCAGACAGAGAGCCCTGAGTGTCCCCTGTCCACCCCATAGCAAGTCAGGAAAGGGTGCTGGCTGTGACCCCTCAGGGTCAGGGCTGGTCAGTAGCAGGTCCTGCTGTGCGACTGGGGCTCAGGACACTTCAGGCTGAGGCCCTGCTTACCAGGACTGACCTGACAGCCCTTCTCTGAGGGCAGTGTGGGGACCTGGTCCAGCCCCTGTGTGGGGGCCCTGGTGCGACAGGTGGTTCCCTGGGGTGGCCCCCATGCCTGTGCGTCTGGACAACCCCCTGTCCACCTCCCCCCAGGATTCTGCACAACTACCTGGTGTGGCGTGTGGTCGTGGTCCTAAGTGAGCACCTGTCCCCACCGTTCCGTGAGGCCCTGCATGAGCTGGCCAGAGAGATGGAGGGCAGTGACAAGCCCCAGGAGCTGGCCCGTGTCTGCCTAGGCCAGGCCAACCGCCACTTTGGCATGGCGCTGGGTGCCCTCTTTGTACATGAGCACTTCTCAGCTGCCAGCAAAGCCAAGGTCAGGCTGCCCTGGGTTCGGGGTGGGTGTCCAGATGATGCTGGGTGTGGGGGATGGGAAGCCCTATACATCTCCCTGTAGCTGGGGCCCAGCCTCAGCTTAGGGCTCAGCCCTGAGCATTCCAGACTGCTGCTCACCAAGGGTCCTTCCCCCAAGGTCTCAACATGCTCTCTCAGCCACAGGTGACCTCCTCTGCCATGCTTCTGCCCACCTTTCTCCGTCATGCTCAGGAGGCTTGGCGTTAAGAATGTATGGAATTTTTCTGGGGCAGGTTCCCCATTCTGAGCTGGTAGCTTATTGTCAGAGTGTAAGGTGTGGATCCCACCTCCAAGGTCTTTTCTTGGTGCTCAGTATTGCACCCTGGGCTTAGGAAGTGGCACTGAATCATAGGGACACCCTGGGTGCCAGATGCTGGGGCCAGATCTAAAGCCTCATGGCTGCATCCTTGAAACCCACAGGTGCAGCAACTGGTGGAAGACATCAAGTACATCTTGGGCCAGCGCCTGGAGGAGCTGGACTGGATGGATGCCCAGACCAAGGCTGCGGCTCGGGCCAAGGTAAGGTGGGACCTGAGTCATAATTGTTGGTTCCACAAACATTTTCTGGTGCCTAACGGTGCCAGATGCTGGGGAATAACAAGATATATCAAAAGAAACAAAAATACCTTTGAAGAATCAACCTGACCTTGATCCCCGGACCTGGGCTGGCCTAGAGCCTCCTCCCATGGCAGTGAGGGGCTGTCTCCTGAGGCCCTGGTCCTTCCTCACCTGTCCTCTCACTTGCAGCTCCAGTACATGATGGTGATGGTTGGCTACCCAGACTTCCTGCTCAAACCAGAGGCTGTGGATAAGGAGTATGAGGTGGGTCCCACTCCCCCTGCCCTGCCCAGACTCACTGGGCATGCTTCCCCAGGCCCTTTGCCCAGACACCTGGGAAGCTCACCACCAGACACAGAGAAAGCCTCATTACTCCTCAGCTGGTGGCCTGGCCCTGAGTACTGCTCCCCTTGCAGTTTGAGGTACATGAGAAGACCTACTTCAAGAACATCTTGAACAGCATCCGCTTCAGCATCCAGCTCTCTGTCAAGAAGATTCGACAGGAGGTGGACAAGTCCACGTGGGTGCCTGGACCCAAGAAGGGGGTTCTGGGCAGGGATGGGGTGGGACAGCAGGCTCCTTCCCAAGGCCAGGGCTGGTGGAGCAAACCATATCAGATCCATGCCAGGTGCATGGTGTAGGGCCAACAGGGTGGTGGCCCTGCCCGGAGAGGGCCCAGAGATTCACAGTCAGAAGTTAGCGGTGGTGGGGCCCTTCAGACGGCCTTCAAGAAGGAGGCCAGGATGTGAAGGGGAGTAGGGGTTTTGCCACCCCCCCCCCCACGCCCCAGCTGACTGTAGCCTCCTTCCCCAGATGGCTGCTGCCCCCACAGGCACTCAATGCCTACTACCTACCCAACAAGAACCAGATGGGTAAGGGGGTATGTCTCCACCAGGGGGCGGGACCTGAATGTGGGTGTGTCTCCCACTGACCACTGCCTCCCCTTAGTGTTTCCGGCAGGCATCCTGCAGCCCACACTGTATGACCCTGACTTCCCACAGTGAGTAGGGAAGCTCCCCTGGATGTGGCTGAGGGGTGGGGTCCCTGGTAGTCCTGGTCCTTTCTGCAGATTGGGGGTTGGGTTCTTGACTGCTACAGAACTGGGATGGGTCATGGCAACTGCGGACCCTGGTTCCCTATCGTCTTCATTTAGAAGATCAGGGTTTGTTTATTTGTTTGTTTGTTTTTCAACTCCTGGGTGCCCCCTTACCTGTTTTAGGCTTGTTCAGATGTTTAAAAAGTGGAGGGACCCTAGTGATAAGGAGCCTCCGTATGGGTGGTAAGGGTGCCATAGTTTCCCTCTTGTACCCCTCCAACTCTCTGTAGCCCCCTCTAGCTTTGCTAGTTGTTATTTCCTAAAGGCAGCTGGACGGGTTTGAACCCTTTCATGGCTCCAGAGGAGACTTAGGGCCCAGGACCTTGCAAATGCCTCTCTAGTTTCCCTGGCCACCTCCCAAGCTGTCCAGGGATCGCCAGGGGCCTATACAGCAGTTTAGGCTCTTAAAAGGCAGATGAAAGCTGGGGCCTGACCCTGCTGCTGTGGCCCAGGTCTCTGAACTACGGGGGCATTGGCACCATCATCGGGCATGAGCTGACCCATGGCTACGATGACTGGGGTAAGGCCTGATGGAGCTTGGGATGGTGGCCGGGGGGAGGGAGGACAGGCAGTGGGGGTGCGGTGATGGGCTAACGGGTGGATGAAGGAGGGGCTCTGGGGTAAGAGTCAGTCTCTGCTGCCCTGCCACTGTCCACAGGGGGTCAGTACGACCGCTCAGGGAACTTGCTGCACTGGTGGACTGAGGCCTCCTACAGCAGCTTCCTGCGCAAGGCAGAGTGCATTGTTCGCCTCTATGACAACTTCACTGTCTACAACCAGCGGGTGAGGCCCCCTGCCCCTCGTGCCCTCCAGCCCTGCTGGGCATGGCCTGGGAACAAACACACTCAAGTGCACAAGTCCAGACCTGTGCTGGACCCCTGTACACCCTCAGGGTTCCTATGCACAAGCACACAGGCAGCTGGGAGTTCACACCCCCACGGCACATGTGGGAGTGGGACAGGAGGAACGCTTTTTTCAAAGTCTCTGGGAAAGGGAAGGAGAAGGTAGGCTGGGGTTAGGGGCCAGCAGCTCCATGCAGCCTTGCCTCTTCCACTCCGGCAGGTGAATGGGAAGCACACACTTGGCGAGAACATCGCAGACATGGGTGGCCTCAAGCTGGCCTACTATGTGAGCCACCCTGCCTGCCCTTCATCCCTGCTGGTAGATGGTAGAAATTGATGAGGACCTCAGACCAGAGACATGGCCACCCTGCTGGCCTGCTTTGCTGAGCTCTGGCCTGGGCTGGGGTGAAGGGGTCATGAGTCAGGCCTTTACTGGGAGATCAAAGAGGGCTACCTGGAGGAAGTGGCTCTGGTCAGCTTGCCCTGAAGCTGACCACAGAGCATGGTGGGTGGCATGCAGAGCTGGGGTGAGTAGGAGCTGGCAACGCAGGGAGGAGCCGAGGGGGTGGGAGTGGAGAACTGTGCCCAGGGAGGGTGGGAGTAGCAGCCCCACACTCTGCACCCCCAGGCCTATCAGAAGTGGGTGCGGGAGCATGGCCCAGAGCACCCGCTGCACCGACTCAAGTACACGCATGACCAGCTCTTCTTCATCGCCTTTGCCCAGGTGGGCAGGGGCGGCACTGGCCTGTGGCTGGGGTGGGACCCACATCCAGACTCTGCCCCAGCCCTGCCTTACCCAGGCCTGGCATGGGGGTGGGCAGTAGATGCCCAGCTTCAATTCCTCACCCCCATCTGCTCTCTCTGTGGCCCAGAACTGGTGCATCAAGCGACGGTCTCAGTCCATCTACCTGCAGGTGCTGACTGACAAACACGCACCGGAGCACTACAGGTATGCCCACCTGCCTGCCTGGTTGGGGCAGCGGGCAGGAAGGGAAGAAATGAATGCCAGCAGCTGGGGTAGAGTGGCCACTGGGATCCTCAATGGCTGGGTTTCCCCCAACACCAGGGTGCTGGGCAGTGTGTCCCAGTTCGAAGAGTTCGGCCGGGCCTTCCACTGTCCCAAGGACTCGCCCATGAACCCTGCTCATAAGTGCTCTGTGTGGTGAGCCTGGCCGCCCGCCCACCTGCCTGCACGCCCCCTCTGCCCCGCACGAATTGTCTCCTGCCAGCTGTCGGGACAGGCTTGTGCCCCGTGTGGCCTTGCTCCTGGCTCCCTCACCTTTCCAGCTCCTCCAGGTCCAGACGCCTGGGCCTGCAGTCCCTCTCTTCAGGAGAGGATTGGAGCAGGTGTGTGGTGAGCTCTGGCAGGGGACACTGAGGTCCCCAGGCTTGGCTCTAGGGAGCGGACCCCTGGCCAGGTCGGAGTGTACAGGCCCCACCTCCACTGTATTCTTGCTGATGAGTCTGGTCAATAAAGCTGCTAAACTCTCACTGTGGCCTCATCAAAGCCCCCAGAGCAAGTGAGTCTGCATCCGTCCCTTGGGAGGAGATTCAGTCCTACAGCACAGCCAGGACCCCAGAGGTCCCTTCTGGTGGCCCTGGTGTGGCTACCTCTGTCCTACTTCCCTGGTCACTTTGTCCTCCACCAAGCACTGATTCCTCCCTAGCCAGGCCTCCTCCCTCACACCCTGCCTGGTGCCTCCTGCCTGTTCTGAGGCATTCCCTGGCCTGCCTGTGGCTTGCCCACCCACGGTCAGGGTGACACAGGGAGAGTGGAAAGCAGAGGCTGCTACTGCAGTATCCTAGCAGGACAGCACCAGCTTCCCCTCGGGAGGGGGTCATGGCCCCCAGGGGAGGTGAGGCTGGGCCACACACCTGGGCTTCTGCAGCCTAGAGCCAGGGTCGCTGGGTGAGAAGGGGAGGAGTGGTGGGGGCTGGCAGTGGGGCTCCACAAGTGGCAAGGGGAAGGGAAATAGGAGGCGCTGCTGGGCTGGACATGGCTGCCTGCCTGTACTGCCCATCCTGGAGGGCACAGCTGTGGGCGAGGACACTGGTACTGATCAGTCTGGGATTCTCAGGGTCTGCAGGAATGGGGGCAGTGACACTTGCGCTTCCTCCCAGGTCCCTTTTTGCCTACTTCAGAGACCCTGTTCCCATGTCTTACACTACAGTGGTGACCTCCTGCCAGCTCAGTTCCTGTCACCATGCTTGGTGACCATGGTAGGCTCACCTACACCCAGGCGTTCTCAGAGTGCCCCTCGCTGGGGTGACGGAAAGCAGTCTTCCGGGGAACGTTTAGTAGCAGAGAAATAAAGGAGCCATGATGGTTTAACTGTGCTTAAGCTTCCAGGCGTCCACCTGTATGCCTGTGTGTCCATGTGCCCAGGGACTCGCTGCTCCTGCCTCAGCAGTGTTCTTAGAGGCTGGCTGGGCCTCTGCACCAGACCTGCTTTTGCCACCCACAGCTTTGTGATTGGGCTTTGAGCCCAGGGGTTGCTGCTGGGTGACCTTGGCAAGGGACTCACCTCCTCTGAGCCCAGGAACAATAACAGCCTCGAGAGGAGAGGCTGGCTCACAGCCACCTGTAATGATGGATCCCAATGAGCGCTCCCTCCCCCTCCCCAGGACTGCATGCTGCCTGGTCCCCAGCCCTCCCCCTCCCCACCTGTCACATACAGTTCATCCATGGGAGCCTGATTCAGGGTCCTCAGGGGGCCCCAGCCTAGGCATGCACCTCTGTGCCGACTCAGGAAGGCTTTGAAGCTAACTGGAAAGATGGCTGAGGCGGGACATCAGTGAAGGTGGGGGTGTGGCAATCTCCAGCTCTGGGACCCTGGGATTTCTGAGGCAACCAGAAAGGGACATAAGACATCTGGTGCCACCAAGTTATCCTCAGTTTCAGGCTGTTCTGACTCATTCAGTGGAGCCCAGAGTTAGGTTCTGCCACCCCTGGGTTTGCTTCCTTGCTGACCCAGGTGTCTAGTGCCCTGGGGTGCACCCAGTGAGGAGCTCTGGGTGCCATAGTTTTAAATGGCTTAGTGAAGGTGGCCTGCCTGGCCGGGGCTGAGGCCTGCTGTCCCTTTCTCTTTCCTGCCCCTCTGGGCTCTTTACTCCTTCCCTAGACTAGCTTGAGAAGCCTGCTTTCCCCTGGTTATTAGAAAGAGCCATTTTCCCAAGCCCTGGCCTCCAGGTTGGTCAGAGGCTAGGACTGTCTGCTAGCCCATTGTCCTCTGGGCCCACTCCAGGGAGGGCAGGGCAGTGGCAGGACAGGGCAGTGGCAGGACCCTAAAGTCCAGCTTTTCTTCTCCTGTTCCCGTGGCCTCTGAACCAGCAAGACTGCAGAGAAGAGATTTAATTTTACACATACGAGTTACTTCCTCTCCTACTTCTTAAAACACAGAAAGGACTGCAACTAGTGTCTGCTCAAATTAGCATTTTCTTCTTTCCTATTCCCCTTGTTAGGGGTCACAGGCCACTTTCATTGCCTCCTCCAGCTGACAGAGTATGTGGAGAGGGCTTCTTGAGAACTGAGACCCTTTCAGCTTTGGAATTTGCTGCTGGCTCGGGCCTAGGCCACTGCCCAGCAATTGGTCCACAAGGCAGTCCTTGGAAGCCACCACTCATGCTATTTATAATTCCTCAGTATGCCTTTAGAAGGTTCCAGGACAATGAGGAGCTCCGCCCATCCTCCCCAGGGAAGGCTCTCTCCATGGGCTCACTTGACATTGATTGCATTTGGAGCCCAGGGTTTACGCAGCACATCACCATCCAGCCCAGACCTGGGCAGCCGGGTAAAGGAGACTGGCCTTCTCTGCAGCATTCCTGGGGCGGTCACTTGGCCTTGCCTGGAAAACCAGCAGGGGTGGGAACTCCTGCTTCAGAAGACCCCCTCCCCTTGGGGACCATATCTGTGTCCTGGCATAAATTGGAACCTTCACCCTCGTGTCCTGATGGGGTCTCTGCTCCACCCCCACTGTGACGCCTTTTCCTCTGGTCTAAGGCAAGCCACGCCTCCTGTCCCTGCAGATATTGCTCCCCCCCACCCCCGCTTCCCCATCCATGACAAGTACCACCCTCTCTTTGTTCTGACTGCTGTTCTTGTGACATGGGTGTGGCTCATCTGGGCCTCTCTCTGGGGCCTCCTTCCCATCTCCTGGGGTGGGGGCTCTCAGCCCTCCTTGTTTGCAGCCCACTTTTGAGGTGCCACGCCACATGGTACCCCCTTGCCCCCTGCACTGTGTGGGTTGTGCCTCATTCTCTCTCAGGTCGCCTGTCCTGCCGCTGTGTGCCCTGCTATAGCAGAAATCAGCCACTCTGTTGACCACAGTAGGTGCCTCTTCCCCGCCCTCCTTGCCACCTGGCAGAGGGTTCAAGGTGCCCAGAGTGCCGCATGGGGGCACCAGGTTCAGCCCCAGCCAGCCAAAGTCCAGCATGAGCTCATTGGGTGGGATCGGGGTGGGTAGGGAGGCAAGGCAGGCGCCTGACTTCCCCCTCTCAGATGCCACCCAGGACCTGGGAGCCTCTGGCAGCGGCTCGTAGCTGATTCATCAGGCCGCAGGCAGCTCAAGTCCCCAAGCTGCTGTCACACAGTGCTGTTAAACCGCATCTCTCCTTGTCTATACTTTGCATAAATAATAATAAAAAACTCCCACTTTCCTGTGGGACCAACCAGTTGTAGGAGCTGCTGGGAGAGATGTGCACAGGGGGTCCTGCAGGAGCCCTGTCTTACCTGAGGGGCCCTGTGCAGGCTGGAGAGGGGCAGAGGTGCCATGCTGACTGATAAGGACAATTTGCAAGTCTGGAGAGCAAATTAGGACCAGAACAAGGAGCCAGGGCCAGGACACCTTCCTGTTAAGGGCGGATGGTGGCCTCACCCTTTGGGACAGGGGTTGGCTGTTTCCTCCTTGAGGGGCAGCTTCAGGGGCAGCTCAAGGGTCAGTCCAGGAGACACACAGTTGGTTCCTGGGCACTTGCCAAGCACACTGGCAGAGACTGGCATCCCTCGTGGGCAAGGTTATATCAAGGGGATCTTCCTGCTGCTCAGCTGTGCTGCAGTCTGGTGTGTGCCCTGCTAGCAAGTGTGCAAGTCCCACACAGCGGGAGTAAGAAGGCCCAGGGGCCACTGTAGATCAGAGGGTGCAATTGCAAATTCTGTGTAGCTTGCCCAGGTCTCTGGAGGCCTCCCTTAGGCCTGGATTCAGGGAGCCTCCGGGGGGAAATGGAGCATCATGTGGTACTAACAGGTTCGGGGGCACCTGTTTCTGGGACCAACATCGGATGCCACACAGCACCAAGTTCAGGAGGAGGATACACCTGCTACCTGCCTGAGCCCTCCTGAGAGGCTGTGGGGAGCATGCCTGTCTCTCCCTATCATCACTCTGTGCAGGCCACCAGAGCTGCAGGGGGCATGAGCAGTGGGCTCCAGGTCTGCTTGGGAACATGTGGTGTCCTCTGGGACTCCAACCTGGGCTGAGCTCTGCAAGGAGCAAGGCACCCACGGTCACAGGGTCTAAACACTCCTTGTGTTTAACACTGAGCCCTGTCAGTCTTCAGCTGGGCAGCTGGGCACCTTCCCATATGATTCTGTTCCAGAGGGAAAGAATGTGGTGCCTCAGGCCAGGGGTTGACAGAATAAGCCTCCTCCTGCAAATTTGCTCACTCTGAGTGGATTGTGACGTATTAGAGTTTAGTGTGCCTGCCTAAGTGGATTTATGGATTATATGATCTAGTTTTAACCAAACTAATCCTCCAGTATGGTCAAGTGGCTTACAAAAGATTCCTGTAAAGAAACTGCAAACAATACAAAAAAATCCACAGTCAGGCAAACCAGAAGTGGCTGGGCTTAAGCCTGGTGCATCCCCATGTGACATGGGACAAGGCGTTAGCCCCAAAGAAAGAAAACAAACACAACAAAACCATCTGAAGCTAGCCCCTCCTCATCCTTCATAGTGCCTTGTCCCCCGAGATATTCATCGACAACCGCATGGAACACTCATGGTTTGCAAGGGATTTAAAAACAGCTTTCAGAACATGAATACAAACCCCCGCAATTCTTTTCCCGGCGACGTTTAAAGTTATGTGCTGTTCAATCCAGTGCTTTTTGATATTTCCCTAAGCAATGATAAATATTTGGAAAGCTCTTTTCAAGTTTCTTGCATAATAGCATAAAACAAAAAACACCTACCACTAGGCAAACACTTTTTCTTTCTGCTGCAGTAAAAATGGCAGAAACAATGAACAGTAAATGATCTGTCGACAAACCAAAAGGCATTTCTTGTCAGCAAATGCTCTTGGAAGATGTGGAGAAAACATCACCATAGATTGGAAGAAATGAGTATTAGAGCAAATTACCCAGTGTGGGAGGTTGTCTATACAGTTGGAGGGAAGTACAGATGTTTCTAACACGCTTCAGCTTAAGGTATTTGCTGGATTCTGTTCCAATAATGAAATACACAAACCACTTTGTGTGTGTGTGTGTGTGTGTGTGTGTGTGTGTGTGTGCGCAGCTAAAGGAAAGACATAGCAGAGAAGATATATTGCCAACAGTAAATGCCTTGTTTAATAAAAACAGTGTCATGTGGGGAAAACAGTAAAAGTGGATCCACTGGTGGAAGAACTATTAGAAAAGATTTTTTTTTTTTTAAAGAATTCTGGATGTCAATAAGGGTCCACAGGTAGCACTGCCTACAAAACCCACCCACCTACTAACCCACCCACCTACTAACCCACTCACCTACTAACCCACCCACCTACTAACCCACCCACCTACTCATCTACAATCAAACCGTGAGAGAATGGAAGTGGAAGCTTCAAAGGTATATCAAATGCTATCGGAGGCCATCAGTGGGGTGAATTTTATAAAATCAAGATTGTCCTATTAGAGTAAAATCTTTGGTAATGAGAATGGGGTGACCATGAGAACGTTCCAGAAAACAAATGATGAGTCTTCTTTATGGCTCCTAAAGATGTACGTTTAAAAGTACTGACAGGACTGGGCTGGGGATGTGGCTCAAGCGGTAGCGCACTCGCCTGGCATGTGTGTGGCCCGGGTTCGATCCTCAGCACCACATACCAACAAAGATGTTGTGTCTGCAGAAAACTGAAAAATAAATATTAAAAAATTCTCTCTCTCTCTCTTTAAAAAAAAAAAAGTACTGACAGGAGTTGTTCTGAGTCCCTGTTTTTCCGCCTAACTTTCCTCCGTCTTTCTTGGAACTCCTGTGCTCAACAGATCCTCTTGCCTCACCTCCTGGGAACCTGGTGCACCGCCTCGCCTGGCTCTTTCTTCAGGATGAGTGTGCTGGTATTTTTTGAGGTGATATGAACTTAGTTTTAGGTACTCAGTAAAAAGCTTGAAAAAAATAAATGCACTTTCGCTGCCCTGGCCCCATCTAGATAAAAATATCCTTTTAATGAAAAAGTAAGAAGGTAATTATCTTGTTACGCTAAAGAAAGAACATTTTTTAAAATATCCTTTTGTTTTGCAGTGCTGGGCTTGAACCAGGGGAGCTCTACCACTCTCCTATGGACCCAGCCCCTTTTAAATTTTATTTTGAGACAGGATCTTGTCAGGCTGCCCAGGCTGGCCTCAAACTTTTGATTCTCCTGCCTCAGCTTCCCGATTTGCCAGACATGCACCACTGCACCTGGTTTGAAAAGTGTTTTCCTCGGCACATGATTCTGTGGTCACCGAATGTAGTTGACTGGTGAAACCTACTCATACCCACACCTTGAAACCTAGAAGCAGAAACTATCCAACCTAATCTGTTTTTTAAAATTTAGGTATGATCTACATAATGTAAAATTAACCCTTGTAAAGTGCACAATTTAGTGGGTTTTAGGACATTCACAATGTTGTGCAACTTATCACCACCATCTAATTTCAGAACAAACTGTTTTTAAAACTTGCAGTTTGGGGGGCTGGGGCTGTGGCTCAGCAGTAGCGCACTTGCCTAGCATGTGTGAGGTACTGGGTTTGATTCTCAGCACCACATATAAATAAATAAATAAGTGGTTTGTCAACAACTAAAAATATGTATGAAAAAAAACCAAACAAACTTGTAGTTCAGTGGTAGAGTGCTTGCCTAGCATACCTGAGGCCTTGGGTACATCTCTAGCACTGCAAAAAAAAAAAAAAAAGTAGTTTTGAAATGAAAAGGTCCTTGGGTTTAAAAATATTTATAAAACATGAATACGTAACACCTTCCCACTGTGTTGAAAGACCAACTAATTGACATCAGGGAAGACAAAAATATACTAACTGGATTTTAACAAAAGCTTTCACATAATTGGTGGATGGAATTTAGAAACAAGAATGATGATTTTTGTAAATTCAGCTAAAGATGCCCTTCTTCCTTTCAGCTCCCATAGTTTTTGTGACAGCCACTAAAATTCAGAATTGAAATAAACGGCCTTGAGAGCCAAGCTATCAAATTGATGCTTTACAGTGTTAAATCAAGATTTTAGTAAATAAGGAGGCATATTCGATCATATTAATATTTCTAATGGGAGCAAAGTGTTTTTTGGAGTTTTTGTAAATGTACAAATAGATTTATAATATTGCAAAATTTATTGAAACACATGGTTGATTTCACCTTCATATAATGTTTTCAAATGTTCTCACTAGGGTAGGTAAGACCTGCCTATTTGGTTGTGTACTCTAGAATGTTTTGGGGGATGCAGTTCAAAAATATTAGAAGTCCATACCTCCCCTCTGCTTGCCCAGTTTCCACCTCTGCTCCACCCCACTAAAAAAGGAAAGAGAAAAAAAGACTAGACCTTCTCTGGAAGCGGCTAGAGTACTGTGTTCTAAGCCAGGTCTTACAGGTCTAGAGTTCAAGCTCCTCCCCATCCCTCCCGCCTCCTACCCCTCAGGCTACTTCCTTGCCCCCAACCACCACTGCTGTTCTGCACTGCTCAGGCCCTCACTTTGTCCCGGACTCTTGCTCACTGTCTGCTCCTCAGGCAGCCTCTCCCTGGCCTCCTAATCTCGATCACGCAGCTGTCTGCAAGCACTCTGGGGGCTCCATTCGCTCAAGGTTTTTCAACATCATATTGTACAACAGCTTATTTTATTATTGGTTTGTCTCTCTCAAGAGAATAGGGACCCCAGAAAGGCAGGGAGTCTTCTTTGTTCACAAATCTGTGAGCAGCCTGAGATGGTCCCGGGAGGGGCCCAGGGTTGCTCTGGGCAGCCCCTCCATCCCTGCCAGTTTTGTGTCTGGGGGAGGGTTCTTGAATTTCCTGGCCTGGAATGGGCACTGGGAGGCCAGCATCGAGATGCTGAGTATCTTGGGGCACCTCTTTAGTATGTGTAATGGCACCACTGGGCCTCTGGGGTGAAGAGAGGGGCAGAGAGGGACAGCTGAGCCCTGTGTCACAGCCCATTGGGGATTGGCGCTAGCAGCCTCCTTGGCCTGCAGAATCAGTGGCAGGGTCAGTGGGAAGGTGGCGGAAAGCCAGCCTCCCTGGGGTTCCTCACATTCTTGAGTCCTAGGGTACCCCAGGGGTTTCTGGATGTGGCTCTGTGGGGGACCACTCTGGGGTGCTGTCATCTTGGTCGTCCCCAAGGCTAGTAGGTGTGGTGGAGAGTCCTTCTGTGAGCCTGCTTTTTTTCCAAAGGTGTAGGCAGCTGAGGTTCTAAAAGGGAATCAGAGAGCAGTCCCAAGAAAGCAAGAGTGTCATAGCCTCAGTCACAAGGGCGCCTCTGCGGCACATCCATCCAGTGTCCACAAAGTGAAAAAGGGAAGCTCTTCCAGGTCTGAGGCTGGTTCATCTCGCAGAGATGGCTATACCTTGGTAGAAGTCTGAGTGGGTACTCTGGAGGTGGCAGCCCAGGGTGAGGGCTAAGGTTGAGGCCCTCAACATGGGCCTCGGGGACCAGTGATGGGGACCCTGGGGTGGAGACCCGTGGGGAAGGAGGCAGTCACTCCTAACTAGCACTGGGCGGGGGAATGAGAACCAACTGCGGGGACCCTGGAGTGATCCCGGTAGGGCTGCGTGGTCAGGGCTGGGCGACTGCCCCCAGCAGCAATAGCAGCGTCCCAAGCAGCAGCGTCAGCGACAATGAGGCAGCGGCAGAGCTGGAACCCGCAGGGATGCTCTGGAGGGTCGGGGAGGCCAGGCCGCAGGCCTCATAGGGCTCCAGGCAGGCGGCGAAGGCCATGACATGAGCGATGTAGTTCTGCTCCTGCACCCCGTGCACCAGGTGCGCCTGCGGGCCGCGCGCCAACACCGCCACGTCCTCGCCTCCGTGCGTCTCCGAGGACACGGGCACAGCCGCCTGCTGCTTGTAGGTGGGGGCACCTGGCGGGAAGAGGAGTTCAGGGCGGGAGAGTCCCCCTCCACCCCTGTCCCCAAGAAGACGACCTATCAATGGCCGCACTCACCGCTCTCAACCTCCGTGACGTCGGGTCGGTCGCCAGACTTCAGCACGTAGCCGGGGCCATTGCCATACAGGATGGACGTGTAAGACTTTCCGTCCTGGGCCTTGAGGGGGGCCAGCCCTGCGGGGACAGTGGCACCTGAGCTCACCGCCCTCCCCCGGAGACCCCAGTGTGCGGCACAGGTGCCTTTCGCCTTGTCACCAGCTTACTCCTCCCAAGAACCCTGCGAGGCAGGCGCCCTCAGTGCGCCCCGTTGACAGATGAGATGCGACCCCCGCCTCAGCACCGCAGCGACAGCCCCTGTCGCCGTCCCCGCCTACCGAAGATGGAGCTGCCCCGCAGCGTGTAGCCGCCAAACGAGAAGACGTGGGAGTGGTCGGCGGTGACGAGGGTCAGCGTGTCCTGGTCGCTGGTGAGCTGGCCGGCCTTGTCGATGGCAGAGTCGAACATGACCGCCTCCGTCAGAGCCAGGAAAGCGGTTCCCTCGTGATGACCACGGTCGATGCGGCCCCCTGCGGGAGCCAGTGGGAGGGGCGTGAAGCTTGGTCCTGTCCTGGTCCCCCTCCGCCTCTGCTCTTCTGGCTCCCAGACTTACCCTCCACAAAGAGGTAGAAGCCGCGGGGGTTCCTGCTCAGCACTTGAATGGCTGCCTCCGTCATCTCCATCAGGGAGGGGTCCAGAACCGGGTTTCGGTAGATCTCAAATTTTGTGTCTACAGGCTCAAAGAGGCCTAAGGGACAAGGGACCCAGTGATTACTGACTTGGGAGGGGGTCATGGCCACAAGCACACATGCTCCAATAGCAGCTTTCTGAGGCCACTGAGGTCAGGAGTGGGGTCATTACCCATGAGATATGTCACGGATGGGTCCTGGGATGCCTCAATGAGCTGCTGGCGGTTCCACACATATCGGGCCCCCTGGAGGGACAG
Source organism: Urocitellus parryii (assembly GCF_045843805.1). Lineage (NCBI taxonomy): Eukaryota > Metazoa > Chordata > Mammalia > Rodentia > Sciuridae > Urocitellus > Urocitellus parryii. The sequence continues at coordinate 277,156,645 of NC_135531.1, read as the reverse complement.
AGCCAGTTTTTAGTCTGAGATCTGCAGCCCCACCCTGGTCCCTGCCATGACTGTGCCTCTGTGAGTCCTCTCACCTGGTGCTTTTGCAGCCACTCCTGCACGAGGTTCCGGCCATCCAGCCTAACTCCAGTCTGGTTGACATCACCTGGATACTCAGGGTCTGAGGTCCCGTTAGGAAACATGTATTTTCGGCCCCCACCCAAGATCACCTGTTGCCAGAGCATAAGGGCAGTTGAACTTGGGGCAAAAAGAACCCCTTCTTTCTAGCTTACAGACAGCCCCCACTGCCCCACCAGGTCAATACTGCCTCCTCTTGTTTGCCCACCTTCCCAGAGACCCTAACAGGCCCCAGAACTCAGGCTATTGGTTGCTTGGGGCTGTGGCCTTTCAAAACCCACTCCTCCAGCCAGCCCCCTCCCATTGCCCTTTGTGCCGCACATTAATGTCCATGTTGGAGACGAGCTGCGTGGCGATGTCCTGGCAGCCCTCCTGCATCGCCGAGGCTGGCATGTCTGCATCCGAGTACCAGTTGCGGTTCACCGTGTGTGCATATGTGCCAGCTGGCGAGGCATGCTGCACCCTGGTGGTGGTCACCACTCCCACGGACTTCCCTGGAGGTGGCAGGGGTCAGGGTGGGCCACCCAGAGCTCCAGGCCTGCCCTGACCCCAAGCCCAGGCCCAAGCCCACCTGCTTTCTTGGCCCGGTACATCACAGACATGACCTCGTTGCCTCGTGTTGTGTTGCACTGGTCAAAGCGGGCGGCCGCGCTCAAGCCAATGGTCTTGTAGTTGGCCTTGACCCCACACAGGTAGGCCGTGGCTGTGCTGGCGCTATCTGGCACCTGTCTGTCCACACTGTATGTCTGGGGACAGAGATACGCTCAGCTCTGCTCTGGGGCAGACATTTAGTCCTTCACCCAGGCCTAGGACAGGGAGGACAGGTCCATCTCTCCTGGGTCCTTCCCCTGCCACAGCCCCCAGCCCCCTGCTCAGAGGCCTCACCTTAGACAGAGCCATATATGGGAAGTGGTCCATGGCCAGGGGCGTCTCAGGCCCCAGCTTGCCTTGCACCTGTCCCTTTAGGATCCGGGTGGCTGTCACTGTGGGCACGCCCATCCCTGAAGGAGCAGATCCCCGTTAGGCCTGAGCCCCAGGGCTGGTCTGGACCCAGCAGTGGCCCTGGGTTCAAGGCCCGTGAGCACCACGGGGTGGACCAGCCTGGCGCACTCACCGTCCCCCAGGAAGATGATGAGGTTCTTGGCTGAGGTCTGAATGGGCTTTAGCTTCTTGGCAGCGTCCAGGGCTTCGGTGGCTTTCTGGTTCCAGAAGGCTGGATTCTGCTCCTCCACTGGCCAAGGGGAGAGTGCAGCTAGGTCAGCCTGGGGGCTGGCCTGTGGGGCAGGGAGAGGGGCTGGGGGAACCTCGTACCTGGGATGACACCATGGGCCAGCTGTAGCCTCAGGCCCAGCAGCAGCAGCAGTGCCTGGGCTCCCTGCATGTCTTCGGTCTGGTGGTCGGTGGCAGGCTGGGACACCAGGGTACCAGCTGCAGCGCAGGATGCTTGGACTTAAATAGGGGAAGACTTTGTTCCTGGCTGTAAAGGTTCCATGTCCCTCCCCTTGTTCCAGCTAGCCATCCTGGCCCTGCCCTGCCCTGTGAACTGAAGGCTTGCTGGCCGTGGGTGGTGGAGGGTGTGGCTGAGCCTGCCTGGCATAGGCATCCAGACGGAGGCGGCTCCGGTGATGGACCCAGCAGGGGAGGCAGGCAAGTGGGGCAGGCGCCCTCTGGGTGCAGAGCTTTCACAGTGTCCTGCTGAGGTCACCCCCCCTCTTGTGGAGGACCCTAGTCCTTCCTTCACCTTATTTTTTCCAGTATTTCCTGGGAGCCTGCTGGGTCAGGCTCTAGAACAGAGCTTGACCCAGCAGGCTCTGGCGGGAGCTGGGTGCTGATGGGAGCTGGGGTTAGAAGCACACAGCTTGGGCCAGAGACCTGGGTTTGGCTTCCTGATGCCACCAGCCCCATAGACAGGGGAAAGAGGGATGCAGGGTGGCTCAGCTGCCCCGCCACCCACTTGGCCTCTCATCACAGCCTTGACATGTGGGTGGGCCCAGCAGTAGGTCCCACGGTGACCGTGCTGTGGGAAAGGGCAGTGCTGGGAAGGACCCCATGAATTTGGGCTTCTAGCCGTAGCTCCAGATTGTGCAGGTGGGCTGGGCAGGGCTGCCAGGGCGTCGAATTCACGCCTGGCCAGCCAGCGGGTGGGTGGGCCGGGTCTTTCAGAATGGCGAGCTGGCAGTTGCCCAGGAGGTTGACCCCTGTTCCCTTGAATGTGTAGAAGGACCCCAGGTGTGAGCCTGTTCTCCACAGGCCCTGGGCGCTCCCGCGGTGTAGCCTCTGATAAAGACCTAGGAAGTTTCGGCAGCCCCAGGCTGGGTTCAGGAGTATTTCAGTCCACCCTCACCCCCACCCGCGCACATTCGAAGGAGCCAGAAGCAGGGGCTGAGCTCTCTGTCCCCGGTTCGGAGCGGCAATGCTCATGAGGCCAGGATGCGAGGGCTGCCAGGGGCCGGGGACTGGTGTGGTTCAGGTTGTCCCCCAGTGTGGTGATGATGTTGGGAGGTGGTGGACCTTTAAGAGGTGCAGGTAGGGGGAGGTGACCAGGTCATTTTGGGCCCTGTCCTTAGAAAGGATTAATGTAGTTCTCCTGGGACTCCTGTTAGTTTGTACCAGGGTGGGCTGTAAGAGTAGAAAGGATAGCCCCTCCTTCCTTTCTGGCTTCCTGTCTTGACTTATAATCTCTCCCTCTTCCATATACTCCCACCATGATGCCATCTACCATCAGTCAAGGGGCCCTTACCAGAGCCAGGGTACAGAACTTTCAAAATTTTGAGTGGAACAAACCTCTTTTCTCTATACATTGTCTAATTCAGGTATTTTGTTGTGGCAGTGGAAAATGGACCAATACTCCAAGTGCCCATCAATGGATGAATGGATAGACAAAATGTGGTCCATACATATAATGGAATATTATTTAGCCTTAAAAAGATAGGAAACCTAATACAGGCTACAATGTAGGAAAGCTTGTGGTCTTTATGCTAAGTGAAATCAGCCAGTCACAAAAGGACAGATATTGTATGATTCTGCCTATTTGAGGTAGCAAGAGTAGTCTGATTCCTAAAGAGAAAAAAAGAATGATGGGTCACCAGGCACTAGGAGAAGGGGACACGGGGCACTGATAATGGATACAGTGTCTCATTCAGCAAGATGAAAAATTCTAGAGATCCGAAGTACAAAGTGTGAATGTCCTTAGTACCTCACACTTAAAAATAGACATCTGGAAGCCAAGGGCAGCGGCACCAGTCTGTAATCCCAACTACTCAGGAGGCTGAGGCAGGAGGCTCACAAGTTCAAGGCTGGCCTGGGCTACCTGGCAAGACCCTATCTCAAAATAAAAAGTCTTAAAAAGGCTGGGGATGTGGCTCAGTGGTGCTTGCCTAGCACACACAAGGCCCCGGGTCCCATCTCTAGCACCGTGTGCATGCACACACACGTACACACACACCCAGGAGCCTTCCCTGCCTCCATTACTGCCTCCTGCTCCCTTTCTGCCCTGTGTTGTCATGCTGTGTTAGGAAATTTTTTTTCAAGTTTATCAAGGGGGCTTTTTAATTGCCATATAATAATTATACCTATTTACAAGGTGCAATAGGATAATTTGATACCTGATACAATAGAATGAGGAAATCAGGGTAATTAGAATTTTCATCTCCTTAAACATTTCTTTGTGTCTGAAAAGGAAATTCTTAGCTAAAGGTCAGGGGTGACTAGCTACTGGACAGGCCCTTAATCAATTAATCATTTAATTTATTTTTTTTAAACCAGGCTGTAGGTTAAAGGTTCAGAACTCCAAAGTCAGTCTTCAGCCAGAAAACTTTTGCAATGACTTATCATCCTGCTCTTAAACTGGAGTTCTCACATAACCAGAGATTCCCATAGAGGTGTAAGCCTGTAATTCCAGCTACTTGGAGGCTGAGGCAGGAGAATTCCAAGTTTGAGGCCAGCCTGGGTAACTTATTGAGACCCTATCTCAAAGTAAAAAATAAAAAGTGCTGGGGATATAACTCAGTGGTAGAGCACCCTGGGTTCGGTTTCCAGTACTGCAAAAACAAAAAAAAGAAGGAGGAGGAGGAGGAGGAGGAGGAGGAGGAGGAGGAGGAGAAACAAGGCCGAGAGAAGCCCAGTACACTGTCCCCCAATGGTACCGCTTACAGGTCTCCCTCTTTTTACATGTACTCATTTGCACGTGGGTCTCAGCTTCTCCTCCATTGTATCATGGGGTAGGTTCGGGATGGCAGCGGAGGCTCAGGTCTGCACAGCTCCGGCCCCACAGGACCCCTGTGTAAACACTCTACCTCCTGCTCAGCCCCTAATCCCTGCCAGCCAGTATGGAACCTGCTTTTCTAACCCTTTGTCATCTCTAAGTCATATCGATGGAATCAGTGTGTGGTCTTTTGAGACGACATTTTTTCCATTCAGAATAATGCCCTGGGATTCATTCAAGCTTGGACTGGTAGTTCACCCTCTGTGTTGCTGAGCCGTATTCCTTGGGAAGCATGTACCATTTTACCCGTTTCTGGCTTAAAATGCCATTCATCCTTTTCAACCTTTCCAGAAGACTGAACATGATCAGGACAGTGGTAGTGCCCTTTTTTTACAGCACCTTATCTAGCACCTTTATAACCTACCCAATAAAGGAGGTCCTCTGTCCCGAGGTTTCTCCAAGAACCACATAAAGGAAATACATCTTCTAACAGGTGGTGCCCGTCCCAGCCTGGCTTTCCTGTGTGGGAAAGGTCCATCCAACCAGAAAGCACCCCACTGAGGGTGGCCTTGAAGGAAGCCCTGGGATGTTCCAATGGCCCCTCAGTGGATTTACATCTTCCTACATACCAAGACTTGCCCTGCAGTTTGGGTCCCTCCCACGTTTTATAAAGCAGATTCCCTAGGGAGTTGTCTTGATCAGTCTTATGGAGATCATCAAAGTACGCACCCTAAGAATTTCAGTTCAGGCTGACAGCAGGAAAACCTGCCAAAGCATTTCCTTGTATTTAGTTAACTCTTGTTCTGCTCGATGTTGGGTTAGCAGGTTTTTGAGCCAATCAGTTTCCTCATAAGAGTTCTGTAAATTCAGTCAGATGCAGTGATGCAGGCCTGTAATCCCAGAAATTTGAGAGGCTGAGGCAGGAGGATCACAAGTTTGAGGATCAGCAATTTATCAAGGCCATAAGCAACTTATCCAACTTATCCAGACCCTGTCTCAAAAAAAAAAAAAAAAAAAAAAAAAAAAAAGACTGGGTGTAGCTCAGTGGTAAAACATCCCTGGATTCAATTCCCAGGACTGATAAATAAGAAGGAAGGAAAGAAGGAACGAACGAACAAACTCTGGGAATTCTCAGCCAGTCCCATGGTACAATCTTAAAGTTATCTGCAAATTATATTTGTCAGAGCCCTTTCCATGAATGTCCTTGAAAACAAAACACTTTAGGCTCTGGAAAGTACCAGAGTAAACAATTAACCATCTGTGGATGAGGAAATTCAGTTATTTCTGTTGCACACATTTGAAGCTAATGACTAAACTTATGATTGATGGCATTAGGACTGTTCACTTTCTGTGAATCTGTACAATTAGTAACACACTCAGGCAAAGCAGCTCAAGGAGGACTTGGCGATCTCCTCTGTGTCGTTCAGTGGGTCAAGGAAGCCCATTAGGCCAGGCATGGAGGCACACACACAACCCAGGCAGGAGGATTGCGAGCTGAGACCAGCCTGGGCACCTGTGAAACCCTGTCTCAAAATAAATTTTTTTATAAAGGGGGCGGGAGTTGAGAGTGGGCTAGGGATGCAACTTAGTGGTAGTAGTGCCCTTGTCCAGTGTGCCCAAGGCCCTGGGTCCAACCCCTAAATGCAGAGCATGGGTGGGGCAGGGGAGTCTGATTAGTTCTTCTCTCTTCCACAAAGAGCTTTCTGGGGGCCCAAATGGAAAATCCCCAAATTAGTTCTGTGTCAAAAATACACAATCTAAAATTTGACTTGGAGGTTTGTCAAAATTTATAAAAGGCTAAAATACTTGATCGAAATAAAATCACCGTGAACAATGGTCATTCAAACAAACTGACAATCAAACACTCCAGAAGGCAAGCACAGAAAGTGACACATTGTAGAAAAACCTCGGCCCTTTCACAGAAAGGACTCGGTTTCCCAAGTGACCAAAACCCTAGTAAAGACCACAAAGGAATGATCTTGGTAAAGCACAGAATCTTTGCTTCCTAAGCCAGTTTCCTGAAAAGTACCAGATAAAATAAACTGCTCTCATAATTTCCTATTAAGAACAGATCAATACTCCAGGAAAACCTTGTTATTTTAATACATTATACCAAATTCTAGTTTTCCATCACTGTACCTGATATTAATGCTTATTTAGAAGAACTTATAAATAATTCCCTTCCAATGTTAGCCCCCTAGATCACACAGAATTCCTCTACTGACTGACCTTGCACAGACTTCCACCTCAGCAGCTGGGCTTCACTGTTTTCCATGTTGGAACAACCAGTCATTTATTCTAATTTAAGACAAAAATCAATCTTTTCCTTAAAAAAAAAAAAAACACTTTAACTAGAATTTTTTACTTTTAGTAACCTTCATTTCTAGTAAAAACCTACCAGGTAGGCAGCTTTGAAGGGCGTCATATTAGTGTTTTGTGGGTGGACACCGTTGCATAATTTTCAGAAACATGTTTTCTCATGACATGATTTTTCATGTTAACAAATCCACGTATGCTTACTTACTTCTCTGTCTAAAAACAAGATGACAAATGCATATACTCAAAACGTGTTCAGCAATTAATGTTTCAAGAGTTTTTCAGTTTGTTCTTTTTAAAGTTTTTTCTGTGGTATTGAGCATTGAACACATTTTTTATTTAGCGTTGACTCAGACTTTCCATGAATACCTAGTTCTTAGCTTTCCATAACCTTAAGATTTCAAATCACTGGCAAAGTTTTTCAAACTCTGTCAAGTTCATTTAGTAAAGTTTCCTGCCATTTAGTCACCTGGGTTACTTGTCCCCACCACTGTGTCTGAACCACTCACTGAACAAAGCTAGCCTCAGAAAGGGTTTGGGAATCCTCAAGACACACAGGCTGGTACGCAGACTCTTGGTGTGTGGATGATTTTGAGTGGAAAGTCACTTGGAAAACGAAGAGACTCCTGTGTCCCCTCACCTGCCTGAAGACCAGTGTCACAAAGGACTCAGCTGTCAGCCATCTCTTCTCTTCTACTATCACCTTATGTTGGGTTTAGTTGTTGACAAATTGAGCAAGTATCTAAACAGACACAGAAGCAAAGAAACTAAAAGTTAAATATGGTCCTTCCCGCCCCTCCATGACTGGCACCTGTCCAGATGTGTTTCCACTGTGCGTTCTACTCTAGGCTGGATTTATACTTTTATGGCCTTGAACATCTAGGCATAGCGTGTCTGGACCTACAAATCCAGACAGGAAAGAATGTATTCCTACACTATCACTAATGCTGACAATTCCAAAGACTTTCCCATTTTCAATCAACAATTTGTGTGTGTGTGTGTGTGTGTGTGTGTGTGTGTGAGAGAGAGAGAGAGAGAGAGAGAGAGAGAGAGACCCAGGGTGCTCGAGCACTTACTACACTCCCAGAGGTTTTATTTTGATATAAGGTCTCACTACGTAGCCCAGGCTAGCGTCTAACTTGCCATCTTCCTGCCTCAGCCTCTGGAATTGCTGCAATTACAGTACGTGCCCCATGAACAAATTTAAAACTAGTCTAGCTCATTTACCAAAGATTGACCCAGGTGACATGTACTGAAAGGCACATGGGTTAGTGTATTACTGTGTTTTCGTTGTTGCTGCTACAGTAATACAACATCTGAGGCTGAATAACTTCTAAAGAAAAGAGCTTTATTTATCTCATAGTTCTGACATTGTCTTGCCTAATGAGGACCTATGGCCAATGGCATCACAACAGCAGAAGAACGTTAGAGAGGGACAGATTGCATCATCACAACAGAAGCCAGGGTGCAGGAGGGGTTCTTGTTATAACAACACTTTCCAGAGGTAACTCGGGGTCCCATGGATGGGATTTCCATCGGATGCCTGGGGTTGTGACATTACCTTAATCCCTCCCAAGAGCAATGGCTTCTATGACCTAACAACCTCTTACTAGGCCCAGACTTTTGGGGATTAAACCCAGGGCCTTGTGCATAGGTCCTACCTCTTAAAAGTTCCCACCATGTCTTACCATTGCCATGGAAACCCAAGCTTTCAGTACAGGAACATTTGGGGGACACACTTAAGCCATAGTAGTTTCCATTCTTCTGAGATGATACTTTATATAAGCATTTGTATTAGTCTGATTTCTGCTGCTATAGTGAAAAACTTGAGGCTGGATCCTTCATAAAGAAATGAGGCACTGGGCATGGTACATATATATGTGTAGTCCCAGCTACTCAGTGCCTGGGTAGCAGGATTGCGTGAGCCCAGGAGTTCAAGCCCCTCTTGACAACATATCAAGACTGTGTGTCCAAAACAAACAAATGAGCAGAGCTTTAGGTAACAGCTGGAGGTCCAAGTACACTGGCCTTTGCCGGTCTCTGTGAGGGCCCCATGATGGAATCAAAATGGCAGAAGCACACGGCAAAGCAGGAAGCCAGAGAATGACTCAAGGGTCAGACGAAACTTTTGTGACAATCCTCCCATGAGAATGAACCAGATTCCCACAAAAACTGCACACGTTCCTCTGTGGGCAGTGTCCCCCGTGCCCCAGTGGTTCAGTGACCTCCCACTAAGCCTCACCTCTGAAACATTCTGCCATCTCTTAACATCGACACACAGAAGACCAAGCTTCCAACAGAAGGATCTCGAACCGCCTGGTCAAAAACCACATTTATTTGGAACGAATTAGGATTGCAACCCAGGAGACACAAAATCAAACAACCCTGATGTATTCCCAGGCTTAAGGAAAATGGTGGCCGTATTTAAAACCTGAAACCACGAGGGAATTGGTAGTTGGCATATTTGTTAGGAATTCTGAGGGGTGACGGCAAACGTTAAACTGTTATGAGAAAGGAATTGGGTGCAGCCAGCCTCTGGGTAGTTTGGGGGAAGGGGTCCCTAGTACAGAGGTTCAGCAGGGGTTAACAGAGAGTGTTTCAGGAAATTGGATTGGTGTAGTCCAAGGTCAGCTCAGTGGGAGGGGCCCATGTGCCACCTGGTTAAGTCAACTCCCCTGGGCCTCCTGGCTTTATTATAGGTGCCCTGAACCTATGACACTCCATTTTAATTTTCTTCCTTGACATTTACTTTCATTTCCCCAGGAAAGCATTGATGATTAAGGATTGGCAATCCCATGTCTCTGGGACGGATCTGTCCCAGGAAGTCACGATCCCTGGCTGCAGGCGTATTTGGTCTCTGTGACTTCGGATGATGGCTTGGCTTTTAGGCCACATCTGACAACAGGGAAGCATCTGAAAATCCAGGGTCTCGGGCAGGTCAGAGGTGAACCAATGTCTCTGGAGCCAGGAGAGAGTCCAGTGGGGCCAGGGCTTGGTGGATATTTCCTAGACACTGGGAAACCACAGGGAAATTGCCATTGTTTTTAGCAAAAGCTCCAAGAGAACTGGGGACAGATCCATCCAGCAGTTGGTGGGATTCCCGTCGGATGCCTGGGGCTGTGACATTTGGATCATGGCATTCTTTTCCTAGAGTGGGGTTCAGTAAGAGCTAGACTTGGGGCCCTTGAGAGTCGGAATGAGAAAGCAAGGATAAAAATCATTTCTAGGGTTAAGGGAGGGGTGCTGATTTGATGCTGATATCTTCAGGGGTGTCTTCTCAGGAAAGGCCAGTGTGGTGAGAGAGTTCAGATACCATGTTTCCAATGCTGTGACCAGGAACAGGAAGGCTCGGGAGGATCCACAAGAGGTTCTGAGCCAGAGAGGGAGGCACTGGTGTCAGTTAGGACTGGATAAAATTCAGGTCCAATTTGAATTGTGTCCCTCCCAAGGGATTTACAGGAAGGAGGGAAGCAACCACTATTTCCTCCAGGTCAAAACTCCCCTTAGGTTGGGGACAGTGGTGCACGCCTATCATATCAGTAACTTGGGAGGCTGAGGCAGGAGGATCACAAGTTCAAAGCCAGTCTCAGCAATTTATCTTAGTGAGACCTTGTCTCAAAATGAAACCTAAGGGGCTGGGGTTGTGGCTCAGTGGTAGAGTCTTTGCCTGGCATGTGTGAGGCACTGGGTTTGATCCTTAGCACCACATAAAAATAAATAAATGAAATGAAGGTATTGTATCCATCTACAACTAAAAAAAAAAATTTTCAAAATGAAACATAAAAGGTCTGGGGTGTGACTCAGTGTTTAAGAACCCCTGAGTTCAGTCCCCAGTACCAAAAAAAAAAAAAAGTCCCCTCAGATTTTATCTCTAGGAATGTGTATCAATATGTTCAGATAGAAAAAAGTGCTCATTGAAACCATAACTATTAATTTTTATCAATTTGTTCAGTCTCACATTAACTGACACTTAATCTGCCTGACTTTGGTTAGTGGTTTCATGAACCCATTAGCTTCCTCATTTAGAGTTTTGGAAAATTCTTACCCAGTCCAAAGTTCCATGACTTCCTTTACAGAACGTCTCACTCTCCCCACACACAGCGTTGTTTCCCTTGGTATTTTTAGTTCTGGTCACAAGTCCCCAGGACTTTGAACCAGCATTCTATGGACTAGCACCATTTCATAACTATCAGAAATCTGTGCTTTCTCATAACACAATTTTAAAATGTGAAGGTAGAGAACGTTTACAGACCCAAACACCTGTTTTTATGTCATGTAAAAGTAAAATGCCAAAGCAAAAAAAGTTTAACTTAAACTTAATATTTGATGTTTCAGTATTTTTACTTATTTAGGATACCTAAGGAATATTCCTTAGTTTGGTACAACATGACCTTAAGAGTTCAAGATACCGACAAAGATTTTTGAAACTATGAAGAGAACATTTACCAACCTTTATCCCATTGAAATTTACTTCATTTACTTGTTCTGAGCAATGATGTCTGGATTGTTCCTGGAGCCCTCAGGTCAGGACGTTTCCTGCCAACCATTTCCGTAACATGCAGATGTTGGGTCGCTGTCACCCAAGCAACAACTCCAAAGTTAAGTACATGGTATTTGGGGGATCAGAAGTGTAGTTGTTTATTTTTTCCATTTGATCAGCAATATTTATTTACTTAAGATTACTTGAGATTTCCTGAGTCACATAAACTTTGAAAAGCTTTTGTGCTCCTTTTCTTTAATTGGTGTGAGCTCGTTTAATTCTGAATCAATTTGGTCCTGTGTAGGCGACACACAATCACAAGCGCATACATAAGCATACATGTAGGCGTAACGTGCAATACAAGTACACATATGTACATAAATAGAGAAAAAAGCAAAGATCCTGCAGCCTCATTTAGATTCTTCACTTGCTAGCATTTAAACAGGTTCTTTCTTAGACCATCACCCTTTGGGTTACTTATTCCATCACCCCAAACCATCTTAGCTTGGGAACCCTAAATTTGCATGAGCAAGTCAACTAAGTTAAAAAAAATTTCTATCTCAAGCAGAACATAGATCTATGTACCATTATTTGCTGAGACAAGGGCATAGGGAAAGGCCCAGTGAAGGCAAAATGGTCAAAGGTGAGGCCTGTCTTGCAGATTAACGAAGTTAATGTCTCTCCCTATGATAAGAGTCAGTCAGCCTGGCAGGGTGGCGTGCACCTGTAGTCCCAGCACTTGGGGGGCTGAGGCAGGAGGATCCACACAGTCTAGGAATTGAGATTGTTGCCAGGCTGGGCAACCTAGTGAGAACCCATCATGAAAAAAAAAGAGTGGGAGACCCCCCTTACAAATGGCAATGTCCTCCATTGATGTGAATTTCTTCCACAAAGAGTTTCAGAACAACCAACTAAAACATCAGAAAGTTTTACTCTGCTTATATTTTTTAGTTTTCAGCAGACACAACATCTTTGTTTGTATGTCGTGCTGAGGATTGAACCTGGGCCGCACACATGCCAGGCGAACGCGCTACCACTTGAGCCACATCCCCAGCCCAACTTTGCCTTCTTTTAAAGGGTTTTAGAGCTGTTTGGCCATATTTTCAAGGTCATGGGTTAGTACAGGGGTCCAGTTTCACTGGTGCCATTTTACAGGCGAAGACAGCTCATCTCATCTGCTTAAAATCCTGGTGGGGGAGAGAGCTTCTAAATGTCATTCAAGGTCAGCTTAAGGCTCATTTTGTCCACCCTGCACCCATGGTATCTAAAAGGAAGGTGGCAGACAGTGACATCCAGACTCAAGACACCTGCATCCTGATCCTGAACTGAACGTTCCACTCCTGACAGCATGAGCTGCTACTATGGCAACCAGTGTGGTGAGCTGGGCCACGGCTATGGTGGCCGTGGCTATGGCTGTGGCTATGGTGGCTATAGCTATGGTGGCCGTGGCTATGGGGCTGTGGTGGCTATGGTTATGGATGCTGCCGCTCACTCTGCTACAGAAGATACTATTCCTGTGGCTTCTTCTGAGGCATTTCCTCAGCTTCTGAGCCTGTTGGCTGTCACGTCCTGTCTTAGGAATTATCTCCAGCTTTCTTCACATGAAAAATGTTAAATGTCTTCCACATACCAACTATACAACAAGCTGTCTGATAAAAATGAATAAGATCAGCTACCTGTTTTGATTCATTCTTATCTCTTGGATTGAATGATAGTTTGGAGAATTTTTTTGTTCTTTGTTTTTGATAATTATAACACTGCATAAAATGTGATTGAATTTGTCAACTTCTTTGTAAACACCCATATTACTAAATTATTTCATTGGAAATAAATAAATAAATACATGTAGATTTTTTAAAAAGGCTCATTTTGTCTGGTTTTAAAACCAGCTTTCTGGGGCTAGGGCAGTGGTTCAGTGGGAGAGCATTTGCCTGGCACCACATGTAAATAAATAAAATGAAGAACCATTGACAACTACAAAATATTTTTAAAAACCAGCTTTCCCCAGTTGTGCACAGAAATAAACTAATGTTGGGTTTCTGAAAGTTTCCTCTTTGAGCAGTGGATTTTAAGTCTTCCTGGGTTACTTAGAAATTCATGTGAGGAGGGTCAACAGGCATGGGGCCAGGGGGCTCCAGAGGGCTTGCTGGTCAAGCTTGTCTTCTTCATGAGGGGGCTGCCCGTTGTCAGTTACAGAACCTGCTTTAAGTTGACCATAGACTGTGGGCGAGCGTTTTAGATCACGTAATGTGCTACTTGAGGGCATGTCCCCAACAGTGCCACCAACAGGGTGGGCCACTCTCTTCCATGTCTGGGGAAGGGAGCTCCCCCCGCAGGAGAGGGTGCACAAGGCGTCCAGGTGCTTGACTCTACGGAGCACTTGGCTGGGCCCAGACCTCCCTCTCCGACCCACGAACAGGCACACCCACGTAAGAATCCTGGCGAAGCCACTGTTTGTCATGGACAGTGGGCCCCAACACCCCTACCAGGCTCTTGGTTGCCTACAAACACCCCTGGGCTGGAGGCCCTGGGTTCACTCTCCACCACCACAAAGACCCACGCCCTACTCTGCAGCCGTCGCAGGAGGAGCCGGGTAGTGACACCTCATGAAGTGGTTCATATTCAGCTAAAGCAACTAAAATATCTGTCGTGACGGACCAGTGATGTCACGTCGAGCTCAATTATATCAAACCTATTAGTTCTCACCAGAAAAAGAGCCTGCAACCCACTGAACACGGGGGACCTGAACAAGCGCCGGCTTCGCCTGCTGAGTTACTTGCCTTGGTCACGGTCTCAGAGGCCCTTTGGCAAAGTCTGCCCTGCGTTAGGTTTGCTGCCGTGACACCTCCGAGATGTGGGCACCATGGTGACACTTCTTCACTTGGGCCTGTGCAGGGGTCTGACGGTGACCTCCTGCCCTCAGGGGCCAGCCCTCCACCCTCAGAGCCCTGGGACTGCCATCTTCTGAACATGCGTCCTGGTCCAGAAAAGCAGGAAGACTTCGCTTCTGCTCACCTCCAGTCACCTGTCCCCAGGCCGCAGACCACCCTGTTTCTTTAAATCCCCCTGCCCCTGTCCTGGAGGAGGTGGATTCAAGATGTGGGGCTGTCTGTCCCCACCTCTGGCTAGCTTATGAACTCTTTTGCCAGACTGGTCACTGGGGTGATTGGCATCCTACTTAGGGACAAGATGGGGCTGATTCTGTCTGGTAACAAAACCATAGAAGTACCATTTTTTTTTCTTTAAGTCAGCTTTAAACAGAGCCGTATATCTATATATCTATATCTACATCTATATCTATCTATATATATATTGATTTATTAGAGGTAGAAAAATATTACATATACATAATGCACAGACATAAACCAATGTTAATAGGCACGAGCAGATCTCAGGTTTCTTTCTAAAACTGTTGCCTCATGACAGGTCCAAGACTCCCAGGCTGGCACTGGCCTACAGAACAGCTTAAGGTTACCTGCTCAGATGGCCAAAGCTTTCTTACCAATTTTTATGAAGAAGGATTTTAAGGTTTTTTAATTTTTTGTAGTGCTGGGGACCAGACCCAGGGCCTCCCACATGCTAGGCAAGTGCTATATCACTGAGCCACACCCGAGTCCCAGGCTTTTCATTTTGAACAGTTTCCCGTAACCCCACAACTCAGGAGGCTGAGGCAGGAGGATCCCAAGTTCAAGGCCAGCCTGGGCAACTTAGAGAGATGCTGACTCAAAATGAAGAATGAAAGGGGCAGGGAGTAACTCAGTGGAAGTACCCTGGGTTTAATCCTTAGTGCTAGCAAAAAGTTGTTTAGAATTTTTAAAAAATGTTTTCTCTCTCCTTCTCCTGATGACAATCATTTCTTGAAGTCTGTATTTCTAAAAGATAACTATCAATTCTAGAGAAGGCAGGGTAGGAAATTTACATTTCAAAGACACAAAACTTAGATTTCACGCTTAAATACAATTATTTCTCTAGACAAAGAAAGGTGTGGGTGGGAAGCCGGGGAGGTGGAACGTGGGGCTTGTTGTGTGGATTTAACTCCACTTTCTCCAGGGTTTCTCGAAGCTGACGATTCAAAGGAAGACGCCCTCACACATGGAGTTTCCTTTTCTAAATGTAAATTTATTCTACCAAAAAATAGAAAATAAAAATCATGAAAAACAGGGAACATTAGCTACATTTAAAAACATTTTTTTTTAAATGTAGCTAATGTTTTTAACAAGACTTGTTCTGAGTTCTGGGGGACCCACGTCCTTCATAGGGCAGATACATTCTCAAAGGTTCGAGGTTGAAGCCGCCAGCCTCCCACCAACACATCCAGTGGTGAAAAGAGCAGGCTCTGCTTGACCCGAGGGCTCACCTCAATGAACCCAGCCCTCAATGAACAGCTTTTTTTTTTTTTTTTTTTTTGTCACTGGGTGTTGGACGCAGGGTACTTTATCATTGATCCATACCCCCCCCCCCCGCCTTCTCTTTTCTCCTCATTTTGTTTAGTTGTCAGGGGTCCTTTATTTTATCTATCTATCTATCTATCTATCTATCTATCTATCTATCTATATGCCGTGCTGAGAATAGAACCCAGTGCCTCACTCATGCCAGGCAAACACTCCACCACTGGGCCACAACCTCAGCCCATCTCTGGCCCTTTTTATTTTTAATTTTTTTTATTTTTTTTTCCATCTCCGGCCCTTTTTATTTTTTATTTTGGGACAGGGTCTCCTAAATTGATAAGGGTCTTGATAAGTTGCTGAGGCTGGCCTTGAACTTGCAATCCTTCTGCCTCGGCCCACCTGGTTGCTGGAATTATAGATGTGTACCACCGTGCCAGGTGATGAACAACTTTTTGAGGTGGGAAAGTAGCTAAACAAGAAAGTCATCAGATTCCCAATAAACAGAAGACAGAGAGAACAACAGAAGGTATCGTCAGAGTCATCTGCCAATGTCAATGAGTTGCATGAACTATTTTTTTTTTAAAGAGAGAGTGAGAGAGGAGAGAGAGAGAGAGAGAGAGAGAGAGAGAGAGAGAGAATTTTTAATATTTACATCTTAGTTTTCGGCAGACACAACATCTTTGTCGGTATGTGGTGCTGAGGATCGAACCCGGGCCGCACGCATGCCAGGCTCGCGCTACTGCTTGAGCCACATCCCCAGCCCCAATGGATATATTTTTGATTGACACACAGAGACTTCTAAATGAAAAGTAAAAATAGTTCATGCTGGGCTGGGGATGTGGCTCAAGCGGTAGCGCGAGCCTGGCATGCGTGCGGCCTGGGTTCGATCCTCAGCACCACATACCAACAAAGATGTTGTGTCCGCCAAGAACTAAAAAATAAATAAATATTGAAAATTATCTCTCTCTCTCTCTCTCTCTCTCTCTCCCTCCTCTCTTTAAAAAAAATATATATATATCCATTGTTTAATTTAGGTTAGATTTTTCCCAGTGTGGCCACTGTGACTCTTGAGTTATTTTGGGTAAAGTCCAGCTATTTCTGGGATAAATTCTTACATGACCATGTTATTTTAAAAAAATACCCACCTCTTAATTGGATCCAAAGTAGTTGGAATCCACTGTGGAATCCAGTCTGACCCTGGGCCCAGTCTTTTTTGTATCTGACCTGGATACCTGAGGCCTATGTACAGGGTCAGTTTTGTTTCTCTCATGACTTCTGAACCCAGGATTTAAAAACAAAAAAAAAAAAAATTTTTTTCTTCCTTTCTCAAGGAGTTCAGAACAAAAATGTGTGGCGCTTGGGATCCCAGCAAGATTGACAGGCTTGCTTTTTCTGCCTCCTGCTCCTGAGGTTGGGAGACTCTGCTTCACGTCCACGTACTGTGCCTCGACAGCATGTTAAATTGACAGAATTCACTTGAGCAAGGAACGGTTTGGAATCTGGCAGCCTCAGACCAGAAGAGGTTCAAAGAGGACTCTGGCCAGCCACAGGGCCAGGGTGGGGCACAGAAGAGGGTCCCCGTACACAGGTGGCATTGGCCTTCTTCAGATCAGCAGGGATGATGGGGGCTCTGCTGAGGTCACCAGCTGAGACTCGCCTGCTAGGAGAGCGGCCTCCTAAGATAGGCTCTCAGTTAGTCGGCGGCACTAGGCCGGGAGGTGGCTGCTTATGTGAGGTCACAAGTGTGGTGACATCCTCAGGTCCAACTGAGTTTAACTGAACCATCTTCATTTGATCTTCATGGTTTCAGGAGCCCACAGTGCAGCTTCTCCTGTTGGTGAACGTCACATGAGTTGAAGACTTGTCCCATTGCATGTGTTATTTTGTGATTCTCACTTTTCATTCAACTTTATGCCTGTGAAATTCCTTTAATCTGTTGCATTTAATAAAAGCCCTGTAATTTTCATTGCTGTATAGTTTCCCATGCATGAAAATACTACACTTATTTTCTCCTCCCCTATTGATGAACACACTGGGCTGGTTCCAGTTTGGAGCTGTTTAAACTCCACCACTTTGACCAGATCAGTACATGTAGCTTTAGCCACAAAGGCCACAGTGTCTCCAGCATTTTTACCCAGCAGAGCGCGGCCACACTGTGGGGTGGCACACCCTGACCCTCCCAGATGCTGCTCCAGTCTCTGGGGTGTGGAACTCCCGCTCTGCTCTCCTCCAGGGCCTCCCACGGGCAGCCACTCAGTCCCTGCCATCGAGGGGGCTGTAATAGGCCCCGCCTGGTCTCTCTGCTTGGGCTGGACACCTCTGCAGGTGTCTGCTGGCCTTAGATTCAACCTTCCTGAAGATGCTGGAGGGGACTGAGCGACCCAGGCAGAGCTGATCAGGGGTTGCCAACAAAGGAACAGCAGAGCTTGGAAGAGCGACCAAGGACGGTGGAGAGAGGTGGCTTTGGGGTTGCTGTCAGAAGGGGGCCAACAAGGAGACGGCAGAACCTGAGACCAAAGTGCAGCGAGCCACACCAAACCCCAGCTGCCTCTCTGGCTCCCGGAGCCCCTCCCTCCTCTGCACCCCTTCCACCAGCATCCTACAGGCCAGCCCCCCTCCGTCAGCTTCGAGCCCCCTTCCGGCCCCATGGCACAGCCTAGGCCACACTCGCAGCCCTGACTGTGGGATTACAGCAGGTGTCTCCCTGGCCTTACTTCCTGCCCTCTCTGAAGGGGCTCCCACACCCGGGGCAGGACGGGCAGTGTGGAGTCTGCCCCTACTGCATACTTTGTCCCAGGGTGCCCCCTGCCCTGCAGCTCCACCCTCCAGCCCGTGAGGTCCACGCTCTTCCAACTGCCCAGCCCAGAGGTCCCATCTCACATCTGAGGCCCCAAAGTCCATGATCATGTCCCTGGACAGTGTCCAGGAGAATGCCTGGGTTATGGCTCTGATTCTATTTTACGCAGGAAGCCCCTGGCCTCTGAGATCTGATTTGAACATCCAGGCTTCTGGGTGATCAGTGCTCAAAAGATCGTAACCGAATGAAATGGAGCCCTCTAGACAGGTCAGTGTTGGCTCCTAGACCCACCGAAGCTGGTCTCTTGAGAAAGCCCAGCGCATCCTCCATCACTTAAGTGCAGCTACCAACAGCCCCGCAAGACCCTGAGGCCTCCCCACCTCCTCCTGGGCCTCACCTGCCAGGGCTGGCCAATGGGCTCCCTCTGTCATTAGCCTTTGGTTTCTGGGGCTACATCAAGCTTGGTAACTTCTCTGCCACCAGGGGTCCAGCTAGTGCAGACCCTCTGGCTGGTCAAGATTCCTGGCAGGAGGTGAGTGACAGTGTAATCCCTGGGGTCCCCAAGCGGCACCCAGTGTGTACCCCGGAACCACAGTCTCTGCTCCATGGAGTGGCCCTCTGTGACCTGTGTCCTTCCGCAGTCCCTGCTGTCTGGTTTCTGCAGGGACGCTGGGGCCTGGAGTAGCCCTCTTGGGGCTGCCTCTGCAGTCAGTGCCATCTGTAGGGCAGAGCTGGTCCCACAGAGGAAAATAAAGCTCCAGGAGCCCCCTCCCCATGTCCCGCAGCCAGTGTCCTCGCCTGGACTCAGGAAGAACCTCCACACACCCAAGTGAGCCTGTGACCCCGCACATGGCCAGGCCCCATGCCCTGGGCGAAGAGCTCCTTCAGGGCCATCCCTGGCCTGGGCCACGATGCCCTTAAATGCTCTGTGAGCTGCGCTGGCTGCCTGTGCCCAACTTCCCCAAGGGACCCTCGCTCAGGCAGGTAGGGAGGATGGAGGGTGACCCAGCCTCCTCTCCTGGCCCCGTGCATGGGCAGACCTGGCCCCAAGGGGAGGCTCAGCATGGCAGCTGCTGCCTCTGAGGCCTGAGTGGCATGAAGACCCGCCAGCCCGCTGCTCACCTGCCCGACACCTGTCCACCATGCCCCTGGGTGACGTCAAGGCTCAGCACCCCTGATCCCATGAGGTCTGCTGGAGGTGGCACCAGGGAGAAGAGGCGAAATGCAACCTGGGCATGCTTCCAGAACCCAGCCCCGGAGGGGGTCCCGCTGCGGCTACATGTGGCTGGGAGGCTCCGCGCTGGGGGAGGAAGGGCACCCGCACCCCAGGGCCCCCGTATCCTGGGGATTGTTCCCTGGTGCCCCATCCAGGGATTGAACCCTGCTACATGCATCCCAAGTGCTGGGGGCTGTCACCATAGCTCCCAGTGAGAATCCTGGTGAGCCCTGGAGGGCAGGAGGCTGGCGGAAGCCATTGCTCCATGGCGGGTGGCAGCAGGTGGCAGTGGGTGGTGGGGTGGACTCTGCATGGGCTGCCCTGTCCTGGCCGTGCCCACAGTGTGCCCTGCTGCTGGGGATCGGGACACACCCAGGACAGAGCTCAGCATCTGCAAAGGCGTCAGGCAGTAAATTGGTGGTGACGGAGGGGCCTGGTCCAGTGGGCCCCACAGGCCCAGCTCCCTTCCTGAGCACACTAAGACAACCCGTCCCCACAGAGCTGTCTGCACGAGCCTGGGCGTCTCCTGCCCAGGCTAAGGGTGTTGACAAACATCCTTTGTTTACCGCTCGTGCCTCATGGTCCTCAGTCCTGCACAGGCACATGAAAAAAGTGTGCAAGAGATGAGGGAGGATTGTAGCTGGGCATTGCTCAGGAAGAGCCCGTAAAGGGCATTTCACCAGCTATCGGATGACTAACATAAGAAATAAAGACACCAGCAAATGCTGCTGTGAAAATGTCAGAATAAAGATGGAGCCACTTAGGTCAACCCTGACTTTTTTTTTTTTTAATGGAGGCCATGAAGGGAGTGCCCAAATGAGGCCAGTCTGGTGGACACAGTGACTCTGAATTTGGCTCATTTCTAGATTCTTTGGACTTTGGTGTGGCCAATAAAAATATGATTAGAAACATATCTATCATGTAGGTGTCTTACAGATTCTGTGGCAAAGGCTATTGCTGCTCAGGAACACTCATTAAAGTCCCTTGTCAGAGTAGTGGATAAGAGAATTGCTCTTGGTTATTAGCTGTACAATGCGGTGCCTGTGCTGTTACTGATACTACATGCTATACTTCTACGAATTCATTTGGGAGAAATTGAAACCCAATTATACAAAATAAAAAAACAGACCAGCTGGGCGTGGCACACACCTGTAATCCCAGCGGTTTAGGAGGCTGAGACAGGATTGCAAATTCAAGGTCAGCCTCAGCAAAGGCGAGGTACTAAGCTACTCAGTGAGACCCTGTCTCTAAATAAAATACAAAATAGGGCTGGGGATGTGGCTCAGTGCCCCTGAGTCAATCCCTGGTACCCTCCCTGACCCCAAAAAAGAACAGACCAAATATCTATATCAGATCTCACTTAGTTCTCCATGGTTTTTTAGCTGCTTACCTTTAGGTCTAGGCTCATGTTTCAAAGCCAATGATATGATATGAAGTTATAATATCATCCGTAATATGTATTTGTATTTGCCTTTTTAAAACTTTAGGCCTTTGCCTATCAAATTGTTGCAGAAGTTCAACTCCTAATAAAATAAGCTGACCTAATGTATTTAGATGGTTGCTGCTATGGAACTGACAACATTGAGCTCACAATGAACTTCAGGTAGCCTGAGAACCACTCCTTCCAAACTTCCTTGTTGCTCAAATGTGGCTAAAAAGATTTTGGTACTTAATTCATCATTGCCAGTGACATCCCTTCAATCTGAGATAGGCCAACCAGGAAAGATCCATCCCAAAGGACCATCAAAATCTTCCCATGATGTGATAAGCCAAGCTTTCAGAAAAAGATCTTGATCAAAAGGGAGGGAGTGTAAAAGTTGTCAGAATCTAATAGAGTCATTTATGTCAACCCTAAAAAGTAAATGAAGCCAGAGCCAGGAATCGGGGACCCTCAAACACATTTGCCTGGTAACAAGCACTATGACCAGACCCTGTGCCAGAAGCATCGCCTTACCCACAGACCACCACACACACACCCCAAGAGGACCTCTGCAAGTGCCTCTGCCCATCAACTTCCTGTTCCACCGAGGGCGAACCACACTTATTAATTACTGTTGCCAAGGATTATTATTCCATAACAGCCCATGTAAATCTCACTTTTTGCCTTTAAAATTCTCCCTTTACCAGGGTGTGTAACCCCAGCTATCTGGCAGGAGGATGGCAAGTCTGAGGCTGGCCTGGGCAACTTAGTGAGACCCTGTCTCAAAAATAAAAACTAAAAAGTGCTGGGGATGTAGCTGAGTGGTAGGGAACTTGTCTATCAGGCACGAGGCAATGCGCTCAATCCCCAGAGCCCAGGGGAAATGAAACCCTCCCTTGCTTCAGCTTCCCCAATACGCCTGTGATTCATTGCAGCACGCACATTCCAGACCAAGATTTCATTTCCCCTGGGCAACAATAATTAATAACAAGTGTGGTTCAGGTTGAAGGGATGTCCCTGAGAGAGTCACTACTCTCTCAGTGATGAAACTCCCCTGGGTTCAACCCTTAGTATTAAAATAAATAAATAAACTGGGTGTGGTGGTGCACACCGGTAATCCCAGGGGCTTGGGAGGCAGAGGCAGGAGGACTGCAAGTTCAAAGCCAGCCTCAGCAAATTAGCAAGACCCTAAGCAACTTAGCAAGACCCTGTTTCAAAATGAAAAATAAAAAGCTCTGGGGATGTGGCTCAGGGGTTAAGTGCCCTTGCATTCAATCCTTGGTACCAGTAAATAAATTAATAAATAAATAGGCTGGGGCTGTAGCTTAGTGATGGTGCGCCCCTGGGTGCCATCCTCAGTACTGAGAAAAAAATTTAGAAAATCAGGTCCAGTTACTGGTTGTCAGAGGTGAGGAACAGAGAACAGGGATGTGAAAAGGAGACGGAGAGGTTACACAGGGGTCCTGTGGGGCCGGAGCTGTGCAGGAACTTGGCCATGGCAGTTCTAAGAACCTACTCACATGAAAAACTGAATCAGAGCTAAGACCCATGTGTATATGAGTTCAAGTAAAACTGGGGAAATGTGAGCAGTGTCTGTGGGTAAATCACCAGAGGAACCAGGCAGATTATTCCAGCATCTCTCTGTCTTATTTCTCAAAACTACATGTTACTCTCCAGTATGTCAAAATTGCAATTTAAAAGGGGATAATGTGTCAGTGCCAAGGCTTTCTGATTGGAGACTGACTTTGGAGTCTTGAACCTTTAATCTATAGCTTGATATTTTTAAAAACCAATTAGTTTGATTAAGGACTTGCCCAATGGCTAGTCACCCCTGAACTTTAGCCAAGAACTTCCTTTCCCAACACAAATAAACACTTAAGGAGATGTAAATTCTAATTACCCTGATCTCATCATTAGACATTGTATATACATATCAAATTATCACATTGTATTGCATAAATATATAATTACTATATGCTGATAAACTTGAAAAAAAAATAAAGACTTTTCCTAACACAGCATGATGACCTAGGAGAGCTCTAGGGGTAACTGACAGGAGGCAGGAAAGCCTCCTTACAGGGAATGTTCTCCCTGGGGAGGACAGCAGCAGGTTCAGAGATGGGGAGAGACGGGAGGACCTAGGAAAGTCCTGCCTGAAAGGAGGCGTGTGGACCTGGTGGGGACTGAGCAGGGAAGACAGATGCCTGGTGGCATGTGACGGTTCCCCGGGACTCAAGGTCATGCCTGTGGCTCAGTCAGGGAGACTTGAGTGGAAAAAGAGGCCACTGAGAGAGGTGTGGCAGGGGAACTTTGAGGAAAGTGGTTTTACTTTCTTTGAAAGAAATTTAAAATGCGAAACATTTTACCATCCAACCATTCTTAATGCAGTCCAGTGGCATGGAACATTCACACAGTGTGCGACCACCCCCGGGACTTTTTCATCTTGCAAAACTGGGACCCTGGCAACCACCATCCCACCTTTGTCTATCAGATTCGACAGCTCCAGGAACTTCGTATCGTACGGTGTGTGCCAGGTTCAGCCCTACCCTAGCTGATATCAGCCTTTCCTTCCATTTTTTTAAAATATATATATATTTTAGTTGTTGTTGAACACAATACTTTTATTTTATTTTATTTATTTTTATGTGATGCTGAGGATTGAATCCAGGACCTCGCAAGTGCTAGGCAGGCGCTCTGCCACTGAGCCCCAGCCCCCTTTCCTTCCTTTTTAAGGCTGAGTGATATTCCACTGTATGTATGGACCACATTGTGCTTATTTATTCATCCAGCCACAGACACTTGGTGTATTTATCCATTTTCCATTGATATAACAAAATACCTGAATTGAGTGATATATATATATATATATATATATATATATATATATATATATATATGAAGTTTATTTTGCCAACAGATCTGGAGGTCAAGACCCTGGTGCTGACATCTGCTCAGCTCTGGTAAGGAACCCCTTGACTGCACGACAGGGTGGATGGTATAACGGTGCTAGAGGGTGGGAGACAGAGGACCACCTGGTGAGATAGGATTCAAAAGGGAGTCAGTCTTCTCTCTCTCTTTAGTTGGTAGGTGGGTACTGGAGATTGAACCCAAGGGTGCTCTGTCACTGAGTTACACCCACAGCACTTTTAATTTTTATTTTGATTCGCAGCCTGGCTTCTAACTTGTGATCCTCCTGCCTCAGCCTCCAGAGGAGCTGGGATTACAGGTATGGGCCACCACACTTGACAATCTGTCTCTTTTATCACAACTCACTCAGTACAAACTACCTGGGGTCAGAACAACATCCATCCCTTCTGAGGGGGGCCGCCCCATGACCTGATCACCTCCCATGACCACCTCCTGGCGACATCATCCCCAGGCTGGGGACCAAGCGTCCAACACACCAACCTTCCAAACTTAAATCATAGCACTTGGGTTGCCCTCACATCCTGGCTACTGTGTTTTTGAATAAATTAATGGTGGGGACTGAGAATCAGGAAGTTCGATCACCTGTCTGGTACTATTCAGTTCGTGTAATCTTTTGGGGGTTTTTGTGGGGTGGGGGTACCAGGGATTGAACTCAGGGTCACTCAAACACTGAGCCACATCCCCAGCCCTATTTTGTATTTTATTTAGAGACAGGGTCTCACTGAGTTGCTTAGTGTCTCGCTGTTGCTGAGACTGGCTTTGAACTCTTTTTTAAAAAATATTTTTTAGTTGTTAATGGATCTTTTTATTTTATTTATTTACTTATATGTGGTGCTGAGGATTGAACCCAGGGCTTCATGCATGCCAGGCTAGCGCTCTACCACTGAACCGCAACTCCAGCCCCTGGCTTTGAACTCGTGATCCTACTGCCTCAGCCTCCAGGGCCGATGGGATCACAGGTGCGCCACACTGCGCCCGGCTCATACAATCGTTTTATTTCTTTATTTGTCCTAATTAGTTATTCATGTAATCTTTACTAAGATTATTCCTCCAAGTTCTTCAATGCTCTTTCCTTTCCCCTTCCCTTTCCTTCCACTTCTTTTTCTTCTTTTATTTCTTTAGTTGTAGATGGACACAGTATCTTTTATTTATTTATTTATTTATTTACTTATTTATTTATTATGTGGTGCTGAGGATCAAACCCAGGGCTTTGCATATGGGAGCTCTACTGCTGAACCCTAACCCCAGCCCCACTCTCCTTCCATTTCTAAGATGAATTTCCTCCCTTCTGCTGTGGCCCGTCAGTGGGTTTGTTTTTTTTTTTTTTTTTGAGGTGCTGGGGATAGAACCCAGGGCCTTGAGCAAGCTGGGCAAGTGCTAACTACCACTAAGCTACACCCCAGCCTCTGGCTACTGTGAACAACGCTGCTCTGAACCTGGTTGTGATGGTTTAGATATGAGGTGTCCCCCAAAAGCTCATGTGTGAGACAATGCAAGAAGGTTTAAGCTGGGCACAGTGGTGCACACTGCAGTCCCCGTGTCTCGAGAAGCTGAGGCAGGAGGAACACAGTTTAACGCCAGCCTCAGTCAGGTCCTAAGCAACTTAGCAAGACCCTGTCTCTAAATAAATAAATAAATAAATAGGGCTGAATTTGTTATTCAGTGTTTAAGTGCCCCTGAGTTTAGTCCAAAAAAAAAAAAAAGGTTTAGAGGTGAAATGATTAGGTTATGAGAGCTTCAACCTAATCAGTCAATTAATCCCTGATATAACTGGGTGGTAACTGCAGGCAGGTGGGGTGTGGCAGGAGGAGGTGGGTCCTGGGGGCGTGCCCTTGGGGTGTATATTTTGTCCTGTTGAGCAGAGCTCTCTCTGCTTGCTGATCACCATGTCACGGGCCACTTTCCTCCACCACACACTTCTGCCATGATGTCCTGCCTCGTCTCAGGCCCTGAGGAACGCAGCCATCTATAGACTGAGACCTCTGAAACCGTGAGCCCCTAAATAAACTTTTCCTCCCCTAGTTGTTCTTGTCGGGTCTTTTGATCACAGCGGCGAACAAAATCTGACTAAAACACTGGTACAGGAGCCACATGCCTTTGCGGATACATGCAGAAGTGGGGTTGCTGCTGGATATATACTTTGGAAACCAGCCTGAGGCTAAGGAAAACTCTAGGACTTATCAGAGGCTACACCTTGGATGTGCCCAGGCCTGTGGAGAAGTCTCACGCCGGGACCCTCTACCTGTCCAAGGGAACAGGGGTCAACCTGACGGGCACAAGAAGCGCTGGCTACCCTAAAAGACTCTGCCCATGCTTGGTTGGGTCCAGGGCCCTGGCCACACCCCTGCCTCCTGCTCCAAGCACAAGGGTGTGTACATGACACACACACGCAGAGCGGGCCCAGCACACCCCAACAATAGGCAAAGACAAGGTCCCCTCTTGGTGGGGTACCCACCAGCCCTCACGCTCCCACACCATAGTTCCTCAGGACCCACTGGCCCCAGCCAGGCCTGGTGAGAAGGCACTGGAAGACTGGGCAGCCAGGTCACCACCTATCCCTCATTCCCTTGCCTACAGGGCTCATGGCATCAGGAGGCTGAACCTCTGTCCCTTCAGCACCCAGCACAGAGCCTGACCCAGCCTTCCCAGGAACAAAGGAGTCTGAGTCCCATGAGGCAGCAGGGGGAGGGTGGTGGCCCTGGCAGCACAGAGCCAATCTGCTCCCGCGGTCCCACCCTACCTGGAGGAGACACAGGACCACATCCTGTGGAGGCCACTGTCAGGACCCCTGCCCAGGCTGGCTCAGACACACCCTGCCACTTACCTTAAGCAAGCAGCTTTTCAGTTCACAGGACAGGGGCGGGGTCAGGGTGGTCACCAGGATTGTGGGAAGGGACAGCAAGACTTTACAGCCAGGAACAAAGTCCTCTGATTGGGCTCAGACAGCCTGCGCTGCAGCTAGTACCCTGGTGTCCCAGCCTGCCACCGACTACCAACCCGCAGACATGCAGGGAGCCCAGGCGCTGCTGCTGCTGCTGGGCCTGAGGCTACAGCTGGCCCATGGTGTCATCCCAGGTACGAGGTTCCCCCAGCCCCTCTCCCTGCCCCACAGGCCAGCCCCCAGGCTGACCTAGCTGCACTCTCCCCTTGGCCAGTGGAGGAGGAGAATCCAGCCTTCTGGAACCAGAAAGCCACCGAGGCCCTGGATGCCGCCAAGAAGCTAAAGCCCCTTCAGACCTCAGCCAAGAACCTCATCATGTTCCTGGGGGACGGTGAGTGCGTCAGGCTGGTCCACCCCGTGGTGCTCACGGGCCTTGAACCCAGGGCCACTGCTGGGTCCAGACCAGCCCTGGGGCTCAGGCCTGAAGGGGATCTGTTCCTTCAGGGATGGGCGTGCCCACGGTGACAGCCACCCGGATCCTAAAGGGACAGGTGCAAGGCAATCTGGGGCCCGAGACGCCCCTGGCCATGGACCACTTCCCATATATGGCTCTGTCCAAGGTGAGGCCTCTGAGCAGGGCGCTGGGGGGGCTGTGGCAGGGGAAGGACCCAGGAGAGATGGGGCCTAGTTTGGGGTCCAGGGCAGTGAGGACCACCCCAGGCCTAGGCCAAGGAGTAAGGTTACACAGAGGAGAGTGTCTCTGTCCCCAGACATACAACGTGGACAGACAGGTGCCAGATAGCGCTGGCACCGCTACAGCCTACCTGTGTGGGGTCAAGGGCAACTATGGAACCATTGGCTTGAGTGCGGCCGCCCGCCTTAGCCAGTGCAACACAACACGAGGCAACGAGGTCATGTCTGTGATGTACCGGGCCAAGCAAGCAGGTAGGTGTGGGGCTGCCAGTGAGAACCAGGGTAGGCCAGAAGGCTTGTGTGGCCCACCCTGACCCCTGCCACCTCCAGGGAAGTCCGTGGGAGTGGTGACCACCACCACGGTGCAGCATGCCTCGCCAGCTGGCACATATGCACACACGGTGAACCGCAACTGGTACTCAGATGCAAACATGCCAGCCTCGGCGCTGCAGGAGGGCTGCCAGGACATCGCCACGCAGCTCATCTCCAATATGGACATTGACGTGAGCACAAAGGGCAGAGGGGAGTGGTGTGACCAAAGGGCAGGCCCGAAAACTGGCTGGAGTCCCAGGCCTCCAACCATCTGAACCCTGTGGCCTGCCTTGGCCTCTTGGGGGTAAATGGAGTACCCAGAACAGTCCTTCCCACAACCTGATGGGCAGCAGGGGGCTGTCTGTGAGGAGGGGGCTGGAGGCCCCTCAGGCCCCAAGGCCACCTGTCCTGGTCTCTGACTACAGGTG
This sequence comes from Urocitellus parryii, assembly GCF_045843805.1. Taxonomy (NCBI): domain Eukaryota; kingdom Metazoa; phylum Chordata; class Mammalia; order Rodentia; family Sciuridae; genus Urocitellus; species Urocitellus parryii. The sequence goes on along the minus strand of NC_135531.1, from coordinate 277,128,465 downwards.
ATCCTCGGCGGGGGCAGAAAGTTCATGTTTCCCATGGGCACCCCAGACCCCGAGTACCCAAGTGACACCACCCAGAATGGAACCAGGCGGGATGGACGCAACCTGGTGCAGGAATGGCTGGCAAAGCACCAGGTGATGGGGCTCACAGGGCCGGGACCAGGGCAGGGCCGCAGGTCTAGGGATGTGGGCTGAGTGTGGGCTCTGTCCCTCCAGGGGGCTCGGTATGTGTGGAACCGCGAGCAGCTCACCCAGGCGTCCCAGGACCCAGCAGTGACGCACCTCATGGGTAATGACCCCCCACTTCCTGACCTGGCACCCCTCAGGTGGCCCCACTGGAGCTTGTGTGCCTGTGGCCATCACCGTCCCCTCCCCAGCCAGCCCCTCATCACTGGGTCCCTTGTCCCCCAGGCCTCTTCGAACCTGGACACTTGAAATATGAAATCAACAGGGATCGAGCGCAGGACCCCTCCCTGGTGGAGATGACAGAGGTGGCCCTGGTTCTGCTGAGCAGGAACCCCCGCGGCTTCTACCTCTTCGTGGAAGGTGGGCGAGGCACGTGGGCAGCAGGGAGGGCGGGGCGGGGCGGGGCGGGGCGGAGCTTCACGCCCCTCCCCCTGGCTCCCGCAGGGGGCCGCATCGACCACGCGCACCACGCGGGAACCGCTTATGTGGCTCTGACGGAGGCGGTCATGTTCGACTCTGCCATCGACACGGCCGGCCAGCTCACCAGCGACCAGGACACGCTGACCCTCGTCACCGCCGACCACTCCCACGTCTTCTCGTTTGGCGGCTACACGCTGCGGGGCAGCTCCATCTTCGGTAGGCGTGGACGGCGACAGGGGCTGTCGCTGCGGTGCTGAGGCGGGGGTCGCATCTCATCTGTCAACGGGGCGCACTGAGGGCGCCCGCCTCGCAGGGTTCTTGGGAGGAGTAAGCTGGTGACAAGGCGAAAGGCGCCTTTGTGGCACACTGGGGTCCCCTGGGGAGGGCGGTGAGCTCAGGTGCCACTGTCCCCGCAGGGCTGGCCCCGCTCAAGGCCCAGGACGGAAAGTCTTACACGTCCATCCTGTATGGCAATGGCCCGGGCTACGTGCCGAACTCTACGTGCAACCGACCCGATGTCACGGAGGATGAGAGCGGTGAGTGCGACCATTGAAAGGTCGTCTTCTTGGGGACAGGGGTGGAGGGGGACTCTCCCGCCCTGAACTCCTCTTCCCGCCAGGTGCCCCCACCTACAAGCAGCAGGCGGCTGTGCCTCTGTCGTCGGAGACGCACGGAGGCGAGGACGTGGCGGTGTTCGCGCGTGGCCCGCAGGCGCACCTGGTGCACGGGGTGCAGGAGCAGAACTACATCGCTCATGTCATGGCCTTTGCCGCCTGCCTGGAGCCCTATGAGGCCTGCGACCTGGCCTCCCCGACCCTCCAGAGCACCCCTGCGGGTTCCAGCTCTGCTGCAGCCTCATTGTCGCTGACGCTGCTGCTTGGGACGCTGCTGCAGCTGCTGTAGGCATTCGCCCAGCCCTGACCACAGGATCTCAGGGTGCTCCACTGTGCTCCTGATTGTCCCTGGTTTCACCTCAGGTCCCCACCACTGGCTCCTGCTTCCAGTGCCTGGTGCTTCCTGTGCCTCTATGTGGGGACTGGAGCCCAGTGCCAAACTCCAAGCTGTCACCTCCAGAAACACCACAGGGCTTTTCCCATGGTGCCTTCACCTCTGGGAGAAGCAGCCTCAGGATGCTCAGCACTTCTAAACTAGATGTCCCTTGCAGAGGGACCATAGTGCTTCCCAGAGGCTGAGACCATGACACTCACATCTCTCCAGGTTGCTCTGGGACTCTGCTTCCTGAGTTCAACTGCCTACGCTCCAGAGAAGCAGAGGACGCAGAAGGGCCACTCCACAGAACCTGCAGCCTTGGGGAATACCATAAAGGCACTTTTCCAGAGGCGTCCCCACCAAGCCACTACTGGCCTTGACCCTGTAGTGCTGTTCAGCTTCAGTCTCTACAGCATCATAGGTCCCCTAGACCTCCAGCATGTGGACAGTGCTGGAAGAGGTGGGCATCCTACCACCCTCCCACTGACCCTGCAACTGACCCTGCCAGCCAAGGAGGGCTTGGGTGTGGAGCTGCCTAGAAGGCTGTGGCATATCCTCAGCTACCCTTCACTGCCCCACTTACACACTCTGCACTCTTCAGAGGCACCAATAGTAGCAGTGCACACACAGGAAGCCCAAGTCACTGGCTCCTCAGTGCTGGCCCCCTAACACCAGGCAAGGATGTCCCAGGCAAACATATCCAAGGAGACACCCAGGAAGCTGTGGGGTTTAGAGCAGCAGATCAGGGCAGCCTTCAGTCCCCTCCCCAGACCATCTAGGCTCTGGGCATAGATTACTGAACAAAGAAGTTCCTTTGCCCCTCGGGGGCCACCATTTTCCTGGAGAAAAAGCAATAAACTATGATACAATGTACTCCCAGTAATATCTGCATAACCATGAGTATGTGGGGCCCAAGTGCAGGAGGGCTGGGTAATTGTGACACAGAGGCCAGGGTCAAGTGCCTGCAGATCAGACAGTGAGTAAGATGTGGACAAGTGAAGGTATGAGCAATGCAGAAGCCCAGTGTGGTGGCCTTGGTGCCCTGGGACATGCCCACCCTGCCCCCTGATAAGGAGCTCCCAGTGTGCAATGAGGAAACCCCTGGCAATAGATGGGTCTATGTCAAAGGCACCAGCTCCTGAGCATGGTGACAAGGGCTTCCAAAGAGAAGGTAATCTTCCAGAAGGGAGGCGGTGCTAGGAAGGAGCAGCGTGGGGGCCCAGCTACAGGGAGACATGGAGGGCATCCCATGCACCACCTGGATGCCTATTATGAACCCAACTTGTCTTTGCTGGCAGCTAAGAAGTGCTCATGTACAAAGAGGGCACCAAGTGCCATGCCAAAGGGCGGTTGGCCTGGCCTAGGCAGACACGGGCCATCTCCTGGGGCTTGCCACTGCCCTCCATCTCTCTGGCCAGCTCATGCAGGGCCTTCCAGAACATTGGGGACAGGTGCTCAATCAGGACCATGACCACATACCACACAAGGTAGTTGTGCAGAATCCTGGGGGGGAGGTGCAACAGGGGATGTCTAAACACACAGGCATGGGGGCCACCCCAGGGAACCACCTGTCCCACAAGTGACCCCACACAGGAGCTGCAGCTGGTCCCCACACTGCCCTCAGAGTAGGGCTGTCAGGTCAGTCCTGGTAAGCAGCCTGAAGTGTCCTGAGCCCCACTTGCACAACAGGACACAGTCCTGCTACTGACCAGCCCTGACCCTGAGGGGTCACAGCCTTTCCTGACTTGCTATGGGGTGGACAGGGGACACTCAGGGCTCTCTGTCTGCCTCAGGACTGGCCTTGATCAGCCCCTGCTCCTCCCCAAGGTGGGCAGAGGCCAAGAAGCTGGCCCTGAGCTGGCCCTGGGCCAGCAGAACTTCGGCCACACCATCCCTCAGAGAAGCCACCCTGTCAGCCAGCCCCTGCATCCCCAGTGAGGACTGCAGCTCAGCAAGCCACAGCCTGCCCAGCTCCACAGGCAGGGGGAGCTCCAGCACCAGAACCCAGGACTGCACTCCTGCTCCAGGCTCCCCACCGCCTCCCCACAGTGGCTCCTGCACACAGGCACAGGTGCAGGTGGATCCAGGGTCGGGGAAGCAGGCAGGGGGGAGGCTGGGAGACATGGGGTCCAGGCGTGGGGGATGTGCAGCCCCACCTGTGTGGCGTGGAGCGGATGAGCTGGGACACCTGCTGCATGTAGTCTGTGGCCAGCAGCACCACCTCCTTGTCCTCTGAGAAGTCCTCCTGGAAGATCTGGTCCAGCAGCCACTTCCACCGCAGCTGGGGGCACAGGGTGGGGACCACAGAGGAAAAGGGGCAGCGATGGTGACAGGAAGACCAGGAGTCCAGCTCTATAGAAAGCCTCATCCATCCCTGGGGAGGGCGATCACAGAGTCCCAGATTCAGCCCCTACACCTGCCTGCACACAAGGTCTGGGCCACACTCAGGTGGGGATGGATTGTCTGCAGCTGTCCCAGGGTCACCTTGTTGTACATGTTGCCCAGATTCACCAGAGGCCATCACACTGACAGTGATCTTGGATGGAGACCAGACTTGACCCAGCCCTGCCATGCTCCTGCCCCAGCCCCCAGCAGCCCCCAGCTGCTCCAGCTGCAGGATCTCCTGGGCCTTCTGCTCCACAGCATCTGCCCCCAACAGGCTGAGCAAACGCTCCAGGAACACCCTGTCCACAGCCAGGATCTGCACAGGACAGGGACCTCCTCAGGCTGGGGACAGGCCTAGCCCAGGCCATCCCTCCTGGGACCCCAGCCTTCCCTGCAGCCCCATCCCAATGTCCAGGTACCTTCTCACTCTCCTCATCCTGGGCCAGGCACATAGTCCCGAGCCCATCCCCATGATTCTGGGGACCCTAGGTCTGAAGTCAGAAATCCACGTGCCAGATATGCCAGAGAGAGTGAAGTCGCACCCAAAGGCACGAAGAGAGGGCTGTCACAAGCCCCAGGGGCACAAAGCTCCTCCCTGCATCCACAGAAGCTGGTCCAAGCCCACGGGGGCTGGGGGCCCCTGGGAGCTGGGCCCCCGGAGCTTCCAGGCCAGCCCCAGCCCCAGCCCTAGCAGGCCTGTCGCCCCAGCCCCAGGACGCACTGGTCCCCTAGCCAAGGCTTCGCACCTCCGTTTCACGCGAGGAGCTCTCCTCCACAGGCTGAAGGCAGCAAGAGGAGCACGGCGATGTCTGCCCTGCTCCGTCTCGGGCCGTCCAGGCACCAGCCTAGGAAGGTGCGCAACTTGGGCTGAACTACATGGTTTCCCAACACATTATCAACCACCATAAACTACTGGGAGGGTCATCTGGCATCCCAGGTATTTCCCTGTCTCATGCCGATTGGTGGTTGCTAGGGGGTTGCTATGGGTCTCCACCTAGCCTGACTGAGTCAGGGACACCTGGCCAGCAGATCTCTCCTGTTATTTGTAGATAAACAACTCAGCAGGGTGGGAATGTGCCTAGGAGTGCTCTGTGGGTCTTTTCAAGGACAAAGGTGATGTCCCTTCCTTGGACAGGCTTTGCTCTGAGATAGAGGCTGGTTTTTCATAAACAATGATGGCAGGAGGCAGGGAGCCTGAGAGAGGGGACTTTCTTTCTCCCACCATCAGAGAGCAGCCAACAAAGAGGAGGAGTCATGGTGGGAGGACCCAGGGAGACTCTGCCTGAGGGCATGTTGGCCTGAAATAATGATTCCACTTTGAAGAATAAGAAAATAAATTATTCTGAAACAAATGAGCAATCAGGGGCCCAGAAAATGGACTCAAGTTATCTGACAGCTGTGTGGAAGAAGTCCATGAACTCTTAGTGTAATGCTAGATTCGTGGGACCCCAGTAGACCTCCAGGAGCCAAATCCGATGCAATCACAGAGTCTTTATTGCAAGCTCTCGAACCTGGACTCACCACCATTTCCCACGCAGCGGTCCAGAGGAATGAGTCCTGACCCTTAGTTCAGTGAGGATTTATAGTTTTTGTGGCGATACCCTACGGGTCACAACATCACACAGTTAGTCATTTCACACCACGGGGAAAATCAAACAACAACTCTTCACAGTGATTAGCACATTCATTGGTGGGAACAAGTCGGGTAAACATGATCCCTTAGTTCAAGTGGTGGATTGGTTTAGGCCTCTAGGGGTTGCAAGAGTGTAGATGCTAAACTGCAGGGTGGCCTAAAACTACTGGGAGGGTCGCCTGGTATTTCCTGTGTCTTCCCTGACTCACTCCCATTGGTTGTTGCTATGGTCCCAATTAGGCCTCAGTCATTTTTTTGGTCTTTTCAGGAACTTGCATTTGCTGAGTCAAGGACATCTGGTACAGACAAATGACTCATGGGGTAGCTTATGCGCCTAGGAACAGTTTTCCTAGGACAAGGATCCCCCTCACCCACAGGCCCTACTCTGAGGTACAGGCTGGTTTTTCAAAAATGGAGTCACATCAGTTTCTCATTAAGGCCACAGGAAAAAAAAGAAAGTCATAATTAAAACCATTTACCAAGTACTTTGATAGGAATATCAGGTAGATGGGGAATCTCTTCTATAGGTTTATTGCTGAAAGTTGGTCCCTGTCCCTGTTGCCAATCCAATATCAAGGACATGATTTTGATAAGAGGGAAAAAGAAGGTGTACTACTTTGCTAGCAAAGGAGAAACACAGGGTCCTGTCCCAGAGACTGTGGCTCTCCCCATGAGCAGGAACAGGGGGCATTTAAAGAGGCTTACTGCCTTCCCTGTGTTCTCTGTTGGAGTGTAATTCACTTGGTAATTTGGGAGATAGTCCTTTCTGAGATCTTCTGATACCATCCCCAAAGTCTGGATTCTTTCTTTCCTATGGTGGGTGTGTACTCAGGACAGATAAATCTGTGCCTAGGAAGGGAAAGAAAGGTAATCCTGTTTCCCCATGAGAGTGGGGAGGGGGAGAGATTAGGGAGGAGCGAGTGACAGAGCAGCAAGGGCTACATTTAAAGCATAAAGTGGACCCCTGTTACAGGTGAAGGGCATTAAGGCATCTTAGTGGTAGGGCTTGGGAAGGCTGGAGCTCCGTCAGCTTAGGGATCCATTCCAATGCACTTGGGATGCTTATGAGAATGTAGGGCCAGGCGCCGCGGTTGGCACAGGCCTGTAATCTCAGCAACTCAGGAGGCTGAGGCAGGACTGCAGGTTCGAGGTCAGACTGGGCAGCTTCATGAGACCCTGTCTCAAAAAAAAAAACAAAAAGGACTAGGGATGTAGGTCAGTGGTATAGCACCATTTCATTCAATCTCCAAAACAAAAACAATACAAAATTAAGGTAAACAGATATTCAAAGGCTGAAGAATGCCCAAGATAATCTCTGCTTCCCCCTCCAACAGTGCCGCAGTCTGGCTGGGCATAAAATCACGAGCCACTCATAGCCTTGTAGATTCAAACAGCAATTCTTTATTCCCGAACTCACACCGGCACTCTACACACGTTCTGGGCCAAATCCACACCTCCACTCGGCTCTGTATCCCAAAAATACTCTCTGAATCCCAGGAGAACTCAACAGGAACTCAAGGAGCAGGCATGCCTGAGGCAGCAGGATATGCCCTATTCCCAGCAGGGTACACCTTAAACCTGGAACTGCCCTAATCCAGTAGGATCCTCCTCGGTAAACCCAGATCCACCCTGGTCCTTGAGCAGGGTCACCTTTCTCAAACATACATGCAATGTCACTGCATATGTCCAAGGCAAGTCCATTTCCATGAGTCCTTCCTCTAAGCAACATGGGGTACGCTGGCAAGGAAATTGTCATACCTACTTGGCTAATGGCTCTCAGCATCTCCCCCCTTCTGATTAATTAAACAACAAGCAATGTGGCTTAAGGACCATGCCTGGTAGGTTGCCCAATTCAACATATGGTTCTTACCCATCATGGGAAAAACTGACCTGTAGGCGTCAGCCTCCTGTCTTAGGTTGATACCACTGCAATTGGATCATACCTGTCACTGACTACCGGTCCAGCATATAGCCATACTTGTGGATAGGCCTAAGCACCAGTGGGGGGGTGAGGTTCTTGCCTCACCTCTGTTGGCCCCCAAATTTAGCCTTGGTGCCAGTGGGGGGGTGAGGTTCTTTGCCTCACCTCTGTTGGCCCCCAAATTTTAGACCATCACTAGCAGAAGGGAAGAGGATACAGAAATGCCACGACACCAAGCCAATTGACAGCTCCCTTGGAAAAATTGCATCACTGGTGACACCATCAGCAAAGATATGCCAGCACTACCACAATTCGCTGCACCAAACAATAGTTCACAATGCATACAAGTGATACATAGTCCAGGCAAGTTCTACAAGCAGTTCAAAGCGGAGGAGTCTATCAATATATCCATTTCCTCCCAAAGTAAATCGAGTCCTTGATTGAGAATTACTTGTTGAGTTATATTTATTGATGCATCAGTTTATACAGTTTACTATGATAGCTATCATAGAAGCTGTAGTTTTGTTTTATCTTAGTCTTCACCGGCACTGAGATGGAGATGGGAATTCTGGCAAAGATGCTAAAGAGACATTATCCTGAACAGAATTATTAAATATAATGAAAAGGAAAGGTGAAAGTAAACAGATCTGTTAACCTCCTTTAAAAACAATCCTTAACAGCTGTTTACCTAATTTAAATTAGTAAACAAACAGATCTCTTAACCACCTTTAAAAACAATCCTTAACAGCTGTTTACCTAATTTAAATTAAACCATTTAAATCAGGTGAATAAAAAAAAATAATTTGGATCCATTTTTTCATGAGCGCTCCTCATATATGATATATGGACATATGCACACACAGACATACAACACAAAACACAAGAGTGCACACAAACATACAACACATAACACAATAGTAAAGGCCTTGTAGCTTTTCCTAGGTGAAATCTCCATTGCAATGTTTAAAAACGCCACAGTCAAAAAATAAAACTGATCAGAAAAACATTAACCTAGGTCTGTATGAGCTCCAAAAAATAAAATAGAACTTTATGATGTGGGAAAAATGCAATAATAAAATAGATATTGAAAAAAGCACCCTGGTTAATCACTGTCACAGATGTAAGAATAGCCAAGCTGGAGCTCTGGATATTAGCTGTTATGGATTTGAGTCAAATCATCTTCTTTTTGGTCTGTAGAAATTGCTTTAGTTAATCTCTCCAGAATCCAAATTGGCTGCTGTTCTCCCTGTGGAAAAACACAAACAGAACCCCAACTCCAGACAATCACTGGGTCAAGACCTTTCCGTTGTCCTGTTACAATATCTTTCCAAAGTACCTTAGGCTTATGTACATTTTTTGGATACATATGTCTTTCCGCAGCACTAAGTCCTGATGAATCCAAATTTAAAAAGTTTAGAGTAAAAAGGGTTATTTTAAGTTTATCTTTGGGGGATATATACCCCTTTCCAATTCCCTCTTTTTGCTTTAATAAGTACGTTTTAATAGTTTGATGAGCTCTTTCAACTATGCCTTGTCCCTGTGGATTGTATGGGATTTTTGTTATATGAGTAAAACCAAATAATGAGCAAAATTGTTTAAAAGAGGTAGAGGTATAACCAGGACCATTATCTGTTTTTAACTGTTTAGGAACGCCCACAGTGGCAAAATTTTGTAAGCAATGAGGTATAACATCTTTAGTTTTTTCTCCGGCATGAAGGGAGCACATCAAAAATCCGGAAGCAATATCAACTGTAACATGTAAATATTTTAATTTTCCAAATTTTGTCAAGTGTGTGACATCCATCTGCCAAATATGGTTAGGTATCAGTCCTCTAGAATTGACTCCAAGATTAACTTGTGGTAAAAAGGTCACACAATTTTGACATTGTTTTATTATGTGTCTGGATTGTTCCTTAGTTATTTTAAAATGCTTTTGTAAAGTATTAGCATTAACATGAAACCTTTTATGAAAATTTGTAGCCTCTTCTAGTGCAGAGAAAATATGTATGTCATGTGCAGTTTTATCTGCCAAATCATTGCCCAAACTAAGGGCTCCAGGCAATCCTGTATGTGCCCTAATATGTCCTATAAAGAATGAATCTTTTCTGTCCCAGATTAGACTTTGTATAGTGGAAAAAAAAAAAAGAGAAAACAGTAGAGGAAGGGGAAATCCTACCAGCATCTTCAAGGGATACAATAGCATTAACTATATATTGACTATCAGAAAATAAATTAAATACAGAATCTTTAAACATCACAAAAGCTTGTAAAACTGCATTAAGCTCTACCTTTTGAGTTGATTGTTTGGGTACTAAAAATGTAAAAGTTTGATCAGGGGTAACTACTGTTGTTGTACCATTATTAGACCCATCAGTGAATATATTTGGAGCATTCATGATAGGTGTTTTTCTTGTCATTTTAGGAAAAACTACAGGATGCTTAGACCAAAAAGACAACAAAGGATTAGATGGTAAATGATAATCAAATGAAACATTAGACTTACACATGATTATTGCCCAAGTATTTAACTCATTAGCTAACTCATCAATTTGATCCATAGTATATGGAGTAATAATTTTATTGGGAGAAATTCCAAACACTCCCTTTGCTGCTCTCATTCCTTTGAGTATTAATTGTCCTACAGCCTTAGGATACCTAGTAAGAATAGTGTTAGGAGAATAAGATAAATGTATCCATAATAATGGACCTTCCTGCCAAAATACTCCTGTAGGAATATTTTTTGTTGGTAGTACAATAAATAATAAAGGCAAACTTATATCAATTCTATCCAAATGCATATTTTCCATATATGTTTCTATAATTTTTAATGCCTTTCTTGCTTTAGGAGTTAACATGTGGGGTGAATTTGGATCTGATGGACCTTTTAGAATATCAAATAAAGGTCCCAACTCTCCTCTTGGTATGCCTAGATCAGGCCTTATCCAATTTATGTCTCCCAATAACTTTTGAAAGTCTTTAAGTGATTTGAGTTGATCTACTCGCATTTGAATTTTTGGTGGACAGACCATGGTTGAGGATAATAGAATTCCTAAATAATTAATTGGAAAATTTAATTGAACTTTATCTATTCCTATCTCTAGATTATAATTTTTAATAAGTTTATAAGTGTGGCATAACATTCCAGCAATGTGTTTTTATCTTTATGTGCTAATAATATATCATCCTTTTAGTTAAATATTTGTAGTTCAGGATTTTGATTTCTAAGTGGTTGGATTGCTTTGTTAACATAGATTTGACACATAGTTGGACTGTTAGCCATCCCTTGAGGGAGTACTTTCCATTCATATCTCTGATCAGGACCTTCATGATTTAGTGCAGGGATAGTAAATGCAAAACGTGGACTATCCTTGGGATGAATTGGAATAAAAAAAACACAATTTTTAATAACTATAGCTAAAACATGCCAGGTTTTTGGCAAAGCGAACAATTGAGGAATCCCTGATTGAGCAGGTCCCATAATAACCATCTCATTATTAATGGCTCTTAAAACTTGCAATAATCTCCATTTACCAGATTTCTTTTTGATGACAAAAATGGGAGTATTATGGGGAGATACGGAAGGTTGTATATGTCCCTCCACTAATTGTTGTTTGACCAGATCATGGGCTACTTGTATCTTTTTTTTAGTCAGGGGCCACTGAGGAACCCACACTGGTCTTTCTGATTTCCAAGTAATTTTTATTGTCTCAGTGGACCTTTCTGAAAATCCAACCCATGTCTGTCTGTTCCTTGATCTATTTGAATTGGTGCTGCTATACCTTGTTCTTGTTCTCCTAATCTTTTTTCTTTCTTAAAACCTTGTCTAGCCCTAGTAGTGGGCGCATTAGGATTGATGTTATTTGTTAATGTCAAACCTAATTGATCTAGGACATCTCGTCCCCATAAATTTATGGGAAGATGATCCAATACATATGGCTGTATAGTTCCTTCACATCCTTCAGGATCCTTCCAATCTAATATCATTGCACTTCTATGGGGATTAGTCGCCACTCCTAGGCCTTGAAGCATTTGAGTGGCTTGTTGTAATGGCCAATGTTTTGGCCATTCTTGACGAGATATGATGCTAAGGTCAGCACCTGTGTCCAGTAGCCCATTAAACTCATGTCCTTGAATATTTAGTTTTAGCATTGGGCGAGAATCTAAATTTAAAGACAGCATAGCCCAATCTATACCTGTGGAGCCTAATCCCCTGGAACCTCTTTCTACACTATGACTAGAGAATTTATTATGTAGGCTGGGTATTATTAACAACTGTGTTATTCTTTCTCCAGGTGAAATTACTGATATACCTCTTGGAGAACTAGGTATAATTTTTATTTCACGTACATAATCGAGATCAATTACCCCAGGACTTATCATAAGTCCTTTTAATGTAGATGAACTACGTCCCAATAATAAGCCTACTGTTCCTTTGGGAAGAGGTCCATTTACCCCTGTGGGAATGATCTGAACTCCCATCTCTGGAGTTAGTACTGATCTGGCAGAGGCGCAGATGTCCAACCCTCCGCTCCCTCGGGTTTGTCTGATGAGGGATCTGATGGACAATGTGTCCTGGGCACTACGCTGATGGGGTTGCTGGGTTCCTCCAGTGCTCCGTATATTTGTGGTTGTGGGCGCTGGAGCATTGGGCCCCCCAGTCCATTTTTTGGCAATGGAGCCTGATGCCTTTCTCCACGATATCGTGGGTAAATACCTTGTCCTTGTCCGTTTTTTGATAAGGGAGTACCCTCTATGGTGGTTTGAGAACGGCATTCATTAGCCCAATGTCTCCCTCTACAGCATCGTGGGCAAATACCCGGTATTCTATTCCTTTGATATCTAGTTTTGTTAAACCCTCCTCCTATGGGGCAACTCCTTTTAAAATGTCCTGTTCCTTCACAATTATAGCATACTTTTGGCCTGGCATCTAAAGCCTGTTGTACTGCAGCTGCCAAGACTTGCCCTTGTTCATTAATGTCTCTACATAATTTAATATATGTGTTAAAATCTTCATGTCTCCATGGTCTAACCTCTCTGCAGAAACGATTTGCTTGGTCATAAGCCAGTTGTTTTATTAATGGCATTGCTTGATCTGTATCCCCCAAAATTCTGGCAGCTGTTTGAATAAGCCTATCTGCCGCAACCCGGCTGGGCACAGAAACACAAGCCGCTCAAGCGGGAACAAAGCTTTATTTTTAAAAAAGCCGCCATTCCCCGTGTGCGCCCTGCTAACAAGCCGGTCAACACACGTGTGTCTTTTTTCGGGAACCGGGGGCACCGACCTCTCCCGGAAATTCCCTCCTACTATCCTTCCCCAACCAATGGGAACTCTCCGGGAGTCCCTTAACATGAGTCCCCGTAACAGACCGAGGTGAACAGCAGGAGTCCAATTTCCATATGAATGTAAATCTTAACATAATCATATCATCTCAATGGCTAGCTGGCAGTCACCTAAACCAAAGGTGCCATGTATCATAATACTTTTGCTGTGGCTCCTAGCACCTATCTACAAAGTCAGCGTAAGGTTCATTAGGTCTCTGTATTACCTTAGATAGCTGACCTTGTAAATCTCCATGTCCTTGTAAAGTCTTCCATGCCCTAACTGCGTCTGCAGCAATTTGTGCATATATAGCAGGATCATATTTAATTTGTTGTCGTTGACCCTCATAAGGTCTTTTTCCTAACAACATATCTAGATTTCTTTGAGGGTAACCGGCTGCTGCATTTTGCATAGCTGTCTCCGTGCAAAATTCCTCATCAGCAACCTTCCATAACAGATATTGTCCTCCATTTAGCACAGATTTACACATGCTAGCCCAATCTGCTGGCGTCATGTCCAAGACCATAGGTTGTTACAGCCTCCTTTAACTGCTTCACTGTTTTAAAATCTAAAGCATGGTGAATTCGCTACCCTCCTACCTGTTCAAATACAGGGCCTGCTAATCTTTGAGGTCCTGTCTCAGGATCCCATTTATCAACTACGGGGTTTGAGGGCCACTCAGCTGTCTCCATCGGTGGGGCTGTTGGTTGAATGACGCCCTCTGGTGATAAAACGGAGTTAGTAACAGCCTCTTGTTGTGGCCTTTTTCCTAATAGCCCCTTTTCCTTTAAATTTTCTTCCTCTGTCTGACTAGCTCGAGAGACCTTCTCTTTTGCTTGATCTAAAATGCTTTTTCCATGGTCTGAACCTCTAACAATTTACTTAACACCTTTTCAGTTTGTTTTTTACTAATTTCTAATCTACTATAAAGATAACGCAACCCAATAAGATAACACAAAACAAAACCAAAACAGAATGAAACAAAAACAGAATAAAAAATCGCTGTATCAATTTTCTCTTTCTCAGGGCCAACAAACTTCAAACCTTTAGCCAACCATATTTCCCAGTTTGCCTGAGAAATTTCTAGGGATAGGCAGCTTGAAACAAAAACAAAATAAATCAAAACAAGAACACATTGTTATTTGAAATGGTCACCCATTCTCTCCCCTTCCCTCAGGGGCGAGCAATTTCACTTACCTCCGAGTTTCAGACATTCCACGTACGGACCACCAAATGCCGCAGTCTGGCTGGGCACAAAATCACTCACAGCCTTGTAGATTCAAATAGCAATTATTTATTCCCGAACTCACACCGGCACTCTACACACGTTCTGGGCCAAATCCACACCTCCACTCGGCTCTGTATCCCCAAAATACTCTCTGAATCCCAAGAGAACTCAACAGGAACTCAAGGAGCAGGCATGCCTGAGGCAGCAGGATATGCCCTATTCCCAGCAGGGTACACCTTAAACCTGGAACCGCCCTAATCCAGTAGGATCCTCGGTAAACCCGGATCCACCCTGGTCCTTGAGCAGGGTCACCTTTCTCAAACATACATGCAATGTCACTGCAAATGTTCAAGGCAAGTCCATTTCCATGAGTCCTTCCTCTAAGCAACATGGGGTATGCTGGCAAGGAAATTGTCATACCTACTTGGCTAATGGCTCTCAGCACAACAGGCCACCTTTCAGGGTCACGTGGCCCAGCCATGGACAAGCAGCCTGCAGTCCTTTAATGGAGATGCAGCTTCTTGGAAAACTGGTTCACAGGAGGCAGAGGGCATGTGGGGGTGGAGGGGACAGCCAGTGAGGCAGGCCTGTGGCTCAGGGGGTGAGGCCTGATGGGAGAGGAAGGAGGCCGCTGCAGGCAGGTGCATTACGCAGAGCGCAGAGCCTGAGGATGGATTTTTTTCCTTTGGAAACATTTTAAAACTGTGGTAAAAACACAGAACATGAAATTTAGCACCTTAGAGGCTGGAATGAAGCTCAACACAGAACACTCACCTAGCATTGCCACAGGCCCTGGGGTGGATACCCAGCCTGTTACCAAAAGCTCAGTCCTTGAGGCCAATCCAATAACGAAGACAAGGTTTTGAGAAAAAGCAAAAAGAAGGTTCATTGCTTTGCTAGCAAAGGAGAAACACAGGGGACTCCTGTCCCAAAGGCTGTGATTCTGTCTAGCCACAGGAACAGGGGTTTTTGCAGAGGTGATTCAGAAAAAATGTGATTAGGGAGGAGAGATCAGAAAGGAGAAGATCAGGGAAGAGAAGTTTAGGGAAAAGAAGAATGGAAAAAAGAAAAAAAATCATGTAAGTTTCAAGGACACAAGGGATATAGTCAAAGCATCAAGTGAACCCCTGTTACAAGCCCAGAAAAAAAAAAAAACCTTCCCCATTTTTAAGTTCAGTACTGTGAGGTGCATTCACGGGTTGGGTAACTCCTCAGAACTTTCTAGTCTTGGAAGCTGAGGCCTCTCCCCATTAAGCTACCCCACTTTCCCCTTGTCTCCAGGAATCTCACTCCACTGGGAACCCCGTCTGAGTGCAAACTTTGAGGCTGGCACTTCACCAGGTGTACAGCCCTCGGGTCCCCCCTCCCAGCCTGCTGCAGGCTTTCCTTCATTTTTTAAAATAGTTTTGTTTCTTTATTTTTAAAAAATTTTTAATTTTTATGTGGTGCTGAGGATCCAACCCAGTGCCTCACATGTGCAAGGCAAGCGCTCTGCCACTGAGCTACGGCCCCAGCCCTCCTTCATTTTTTGAGGCTGAATGATATTCTATGAAGGGCATGGCCCACATTTGGCTTCTACATTCATTCAGTAGTGAGACCTGCTTCTTGGCTACTGGGGACCATGCTACTCTGAACCTGGTGTACAGAAATCTGAGTCCCTGCTTCTAATTCCTTCACACATACATGCAAAAGTGGGATAGCTGGATTCAGAAATACTGTTGAACCCAGCTTGAGGCTCCAGAAACCTCCTAGGTCCTCATCTGAGGCTACATCTCTGGGTGTGCCTAGGGCCTCTGAAAACAGACTCAGCTCAGGGACCCTTCTACCTGTCCAAGGGAAACTGGATGTCAGGGGCTAGAAGTAAATTCTCCTTCAAAGAATAGCCTGACAGCCCCCTGGGAGACATCCTGCAGCTACCTATCTCCCTGGAACATCCTGAGGTTATCAGGATCATCAGACATCTTGCAGCTGGCAGTTTTACCACCCACATCCAGCAATTCCTGATTAGAGAGCTTCCCCATCCCCAGCATATAAATACCCCTGTGTGAACAATAAAAGTTTGCAGCTTGATCAGAATTCCTGTCTTGCAGTCATCCTTCCTGTCTCTTGTCCCTTTATTCCTCCCCATCTAGGTTCACTGCCCACGTTGATGTGTCCTGCCGGTCGGGACAACTGGAGTCAACTTCAAGGGCAGGAGTCTGCCCACTGTTCAGAAGATTAGCCCATGCCTGGTTGGCCTGAGGATTGACCCCATACCCACCTGCTGCCCCAAGCAAAAGTGTGGACACCCAAGCAACACACCTGCTGACCCAAAGCCATAATGGCAAGGCCCAGGAATGAGGTTCCACCAACCCCACCCATTCCCACACATAGTCACCCTGGGAACAATTTCCTGAGGGCCCACCTGCCCAAGTCAAACATGCAAAGACACGATGGAGTGGCCAGGAAGCCAGGCCACCCTTCCAGCATCATTTAGTGTATCTATGGGGCTGGAGGCATCAGGAAGCCAAAACCAGGCCTGTGGCCCAGGTGATCTGCCCCCAGCCCTGCCCCACTTCAGCACCCAGAACAGGCCTGGCCCAGCTGGGTCTCAGGGACAAAGGAGTGCTGAGTCCCACAGGGCAGCATGGGCAGAGGGGTGGTAGTCCAGGCCAAAAACCAAGCTCCTTGCCCAGAGGGAAGCGGCCTCCACTCCCACCCTACATGGAAGACACACCTGGGGCCAAAATGAGAGCTGCCTGTCAGCTCCTGCCCCAGGCTAGCTCAGCCACACCCTGACACTATCCAGGTTTGCCTTTCACACCACAGGGGCAGGAGATTAGGGTGGGAGAGAGACAAGAAGGCTTTAAAAGGGCAAATTGTCTTCTGACTTCTACACAGACAGCCTGCTCTGTAGCTGGTACCTAGGTGTCCCAGCCTGCCACCGACTACCAACCCGCAAACATGCAGGGAGCCCCGGTGCTTCTGCTGCTGCTGCTGCTGCTGAGCCTGAGACTACAGCTGGCCCATGGTGTCATCCCAGGTACGAGGTTCCCCCAGCCCCTCTCCCTGCCCTACCCGTCACCACCCAGGCTGACCTAGCTGCACTCTCCCCTTGGCCAGTGGAGGAGCAGAATCCAGCTTTCTGGAACCAAAAAGCCACCGAGGCCCTGGATGCCGCCAAGAAGCTGAAGCCCATTCAGACCTCAGCCAAGAACCTCATCATGTTCCTGGGGGACGGTGAGTGCGCCAGGCTGGTCCACCCCGTGGTGCTCACGGGCCTTGAACCCAGGGCCACTGCTGGGTCCAGACCAGCCCTGGGGCTCAGGCCTGAAAGGGATCTGTTCCTTCAGGGATGGGCGTGCCCACGGTGACAGCCACCCGGATCCTAAAGGGACAGGTGCAAGGCAAGCTAGGTCCCGAGACACCCCTGGCCATGGACCACTTCCCATATATGGCTCTGTCCAAGGTGAGGACTCTGAGCAGGGGGCTGGGGGCTGTGGCAGGGGAAGGACCCAGGAGAGATGGGGCCTAGTTTGGGGTCCAGGGCAGTGAGGACCACCCCAGGCCTAGGCCAAGGAGTAAGGTTACACAGAGGAGAGTGTCTCTGTCCCCAGACATACAACGTGGACAGACAGGTGCCAGATAGCGCTGGCACCGCCACAGCCTTCCTGTGTGGGGTCAAGGCCAACTACAAGACCATTGGTTTGAGTGCAGCTGCCCGCTTTGACCAGTGCAACACAACACGAGGCAATGAGGTCATGTCTGTGATGTACCGGGCCAAGCAAGCAGGTAGGTATGGGGCTGCCAGTGAGAACCAGGGTAGGCCAGAAGGCTTGTGTGGCCCACCCTGACCCCTGCCACCTCCAGGGAAGTCCGTGGGAGTGGTGACCACCACCACGGTGCAGCATGCCTCGCCAGCTGGCACATATGCACACACGGTGAACCGCAACTGGTACTCAGATGCAAACATGCCAGCCTCGGCGCTGCAGGAGGGCTGCCAGGACATCGCCACGCAGCTCATCTCCAATATGGACATTGACGTGAGCACAAAGGGCAGAGGGGAGTGGTGTGACCAAAGGGCAGGCCCGAAAACTGGCTGGAGTCCCAGGCCTCCAACCATCTGAACCCTGTGGCCTGCCTTGGCCTCTTGGGGTTAAATGGAGTACCCAGAACAGTCCTTCCCACAACCTGATGGGCAGCAGGGGGCTGTCTGTGAGGAGGGGGCTGGAGGCCCCTCAGGCCCCAAGGCCACCTGTCCTGGTCTCTGACTACAGGTGATCCTCGGCGGGGGCAGAAAGTTCATGTTTCCCATGGGCACCCCAGACCCCGAGTACCCAAGTGACACCACCCAGAATGGAACCAGGCGGGATGGACGCAACCTGGTGCAGGAATGGCTGGCAAAGCACCAGGTGATGGGGCTCACAGGGCCGGGACCAGGGCAGGGCCGCAGGTCTAGGGATGTGGGCTGAGTGTGGGCTCTGTCCCTCCAGGGGGCTCGGTATGTGTGGAACCGCGAGCAGCTCATCCAGGCGTCCCAGGACCCAGCAGTGACGCACCTCATGGGTAATGACCCCCACTTCCTGACCTGGCACCCCTCAGGTGGCCCCACTGGAGCTTGTGTGCCTGTGGCCATCACCGTCCCCTCCCCAGCCAGCCCCTCATCACTGGGTCCCTTGTCCCCCAGGCCTCTTCGAACCTGGACACTTGAAATATGAAATCAACAGGGATCGAGCGCAGGACCCCTCCCTGGAGGAGATGACAGAGGTGGCCCTGGTTCTGCTGAGCAGGAACCCCCGCGGCTTCTACCTCTTCGTGGAAGGTGGGCGAGGCACCTGGGCAGCAGGGAGGGCGGGGCGGGGCGGGGCAGGGCGGAGCTTCACGCCCCTCCCACTGGCTCCCGCAGGGGGCCGCATCGACCACGGGCACCACGCGGGAACCGCTTTCCTGGCTCTGACGGAGGCGGTCATGTTCGACTCTGCCATCGACACGGCCGGCCAGCTCACCAGCGACCAGGACACGCTGACCCTCGTCACCGCCGACCACTCCCACGTCTTCTCCTTTGGCGGCTACACGCTGCGGGGCAGCTCCATCTTTGGTAGGCGTGGACGGCGACAGGGGCTGTCGCTGCGGTGCTGAGGCGGGGGTCGCATCTCATCTGTCAACGGGGCGCACTGAGGGCGCCTGCCTGGCAGGGTTCTTGGGAGGAGTAAGCTGGTGACAAGGCAAAAGGCGCCTTTGTGGCACACTGGGGTCCCCTGGGGAGGGCGGTGAGCTCAGGTGCCACCTGTCCCCGCAGGGCTGGCCCCCCTCAAGGCCCAGGACGGCAAGTCTTACACGTCCATCCTGTATGGCAATGGCCCGGGCTACATGCTGAAGTCTGGCAACCGACCCAAGGTCACGGAGGTTGAGAGTGGTGAGTGCGGCCATTGAAAGGTCATCTTCTTGGGGACAGGGGTGGAGGGGGACTCTTCCCGCCCTGAACTCCTCTTCCCGCCAGGTGCCCCCACCTACAAGCAGCAGGCGGCTGTGCCTCTGTCGTCGGAGACGCACGGAGGCGAGGACGTGGCGGTGTTTGCACGCGGCCCGCAGGCGCACCTGGTGCACGGGGTGCAGGAGCAGAACTACATTGCTCATGTCATGGCCTTCGCAGCCTGCCTGGAGCCCTATGAGGCCTGCGGCCTGGCGCCCCCAGTAGGCCAGAGCAGTGCTGTGGGTCACCGCCCTGTCGCCACCATAGTGTTGCTGCCCTTTTGGTTGCTGCTGTTGCTGAGGATTATGCCCTGACACCTGGCCCTCTGAGACCCACCCAGGAACCCTGCAGCTGACATCTCCCACCAACCGCACCCCCACTACCAGTCCAAAACTGGGCTGCCTATCCTGATGCCCCCACCTTTGGCTCTTACCAAGACATAGAGGGATAAGGCAGACTGAGCCCAGGCAGCACTGCCCATCCCAGCCCCGGACCCTCCATGGTCAGGACACTATGGTACCCCCAAGGCTGAGACAATGACATCCACTGCCATCCCTGGGTTGCTCTTGAACTCCAACCTCAAATCCTAGGAAAACAGCAAGCTCAGCCACCCAGTCCCTCCTGTGCCTATACTTTGAGAAGGACCAAGGTAGGCACCAGGCACCCTCCAAGGGATCAGGACTCCACCAGACCCACGGGTGCCTTTGTTGGCCTCAGACTCCAGCAGTGGGATGCCAAAGACTCAGGCATGTCCTGGAACCAGGAGACCCTGCATCTCGCTGATCCACCTCCACACCCAAGCAAACTGCAGATGTGTATGCCCTGTCACTGCATACAGGGGCAGTCCTGTGTAACCAGCAGCTACGTGCTCACCCCTCCCCAGAGCCAACTCTAGGCTGGAGGAGTGGGACAGGGCCCTTGGACCCTTTACCTGGACATCTGGAAACTGAGTATACATCTCTGAACTAAGATGTTTCTGCCCTCCTGGGGCCCCCATTCCCCTGGGAGGGACAAAGCAATAAACGGTTATACAACACAATGCCAGCTATTTTCAGAAAGATAAGCCATGAGTGGGGCCCAGCCTGCAGGTGGAAGGGTGGTTGAGATGGAGAGCAAGGCCTTGGAGCACCATACCCCTCACCCTGCTCCCTCTACACACAGGGAAACAGACCAAGCAGAGACACAGTGTGTGCCCAAGGCTCAAGAATCTGAGCGTGGGTGAAAAGGGTGGGCAAAGAGATCACTGGTGGGGACAGCACCTGAGTGACTGCAGGGAGGAGTCTAGTGCAAATCAGTCTAGGGAGCCAGCACTGAGGCCTAAGCTCAGCCTGGGTCCCCAGCTACAGGGAAACATGGAAGGCATCCCATGTACCACCTGAACCCAGGGCAGCCTGACTTTGGCATTTCTGGCAGCTGAGAAGTGCTCATGTACAAAGAGGGCACCAAGTGCCATGCCAAATTGGCAGTTGGCCTGGCCCAGGCCCGTAGGCCGGCTCTTGGGACTTGTCACTGCCCACCTTCTCTTGAGCCAGCTCATGCAGGTGGGGACAGGTGCTCAATCAGGACCATGACCACTCGCCACACCAGATGGTTGTGCAGAATCCTGTGGGAAGGTGGAACAGGGGGTTGTCCAGACGCACAGGCATGGGGGCCACCCCAGGGAACCACCTGTCGCACCAGGGCCCCCACACAGGGGCTGGACCAGGTCCCCACACTGTCCTCAGAGAAGGGCTGTCAGGTCAGTCCTGGTAAGCAGGGCCTCAGCCTGAAGTGCCCTGAGCCCTAGGCACACAGCAGGAGACAGTCCTGCTACTGACGAGCCCTGACCCTGAGGGGTCACAGCCTTTCCTAACTCGCTATGTGGTGGACAGGGGACACTCAGGGCTCTCTGTCTGCCTCAGGGCTAGCCTTGATCAGCCCCTGCTCCTCCCCAAGGTGGGCAGAGGCCAGGAAGCTGGCCCTGAGCTGGCCCTGGGCCAGCAGAACTGTGGCCACACCATCCCTCAGAGAAGCCACCCTGTCAGCCAGCCCCTGCATCCCCAGTGAGGACTGCAGCTCAGCAAGCCACAGCCTGCCCAGCTCCACAGGCAGGGGGAGCTCCAGCACCAGAACCCAGGACTGCACTCCTGCTCCAGGCTCCCCACCGCCTCCCCACAGTGGCTCCTGCACACAGGCACAGGTGCAGGTGGATCCAGGGTCGGGGAAGCAGGCAGGGGGGAGGCTGGGAGACATGGGGTCCAGGCGTGGGGGATGTGCAGCCCCACCTGTGTGGCGTGGAGCGGATGAGCTGGGACACCTGCTGCATGTAGTCTGTGGCCAGCAGCACCACCTCCTCGTCCTCTGAGAAGTCCTCCTGGAAGATCTGGTCCAGCAGCCACTTCCACCGCAGCTGGGGGCACAGGGTGGGGACCACAGAGGAAAAGGGGCAGGGATGGGACAGGAAGACCAGGAGTCCAGCTCTATAGAAAGCCTCATCCATCCCTGGGGAGGGCGATCACAGAGTCCCAGATTCAGCCCCTACACCTGCCTGCACACAAGGTCTGGGCCACACTCAGGTGGGGATGGATTGTCTGCAGCTGTCCCAGGGTCACCTTGTTGTACATGTTGCCCAGATTCACCGGAGGCCATCACACTGACAGTGATCTTGGATGGAGACCAGACTTGACCCAGCCCTGCCATGCTCCTGCCCCAGCCCCCAGCAGCCCCCAGCTGCTCCAGCTGCAGGATCTCCTGGGCCTTCTGCTCCACAGCCTCTGCCCCCAACAGGCTGAGCAAATGCTCCAGGAACACCCTGTCCACAGCCAGGATCTGCACAGGACAGGGGCCTCCTCAGGCTGGGGACAGGCCTAGCCCAGGCCCCCTCCTGGGACCCCAGCCTTCCCTGCAGCCCCATCCCAATGCCCAGGCACCTTCTCACTCTCCTCATCCTGGGCCAGGCACATAGTCCCGAGCCCATCCCCATGATTCTGGGGACCCTAGGTCCGAAGTCAGAAATCCACGTGCCAGATATGCCAGAGAGAGTGAAGTCGCACCCAAAGGCACGAAGAGAGGCTGTCACAAGCCCCAGGGGCACAAAGCTCCTCCCTGCACCCACAGAAGCTGGTCCAAGCCCACGGGGGTTGGGGGCCCCTGGGAGCTGGGCCCCCGGAGCTTCCAGGCCAGCCCCAACCCCAGCCCTAGCAGGCCTGTCGCCCCAGCCCCAGGTCCCTTGTCCCTCCACTGTCCCGCCTCCTCTGGGCAGGGAATTGAGGCTCCCGGGGCTCCTTGCCGCTCAGCCCCGGGACGCACCGGCCTCCAGAGGAGCGAGGCGCTGTCCGCCCTTCTATGTCTCAGGTCGTCCAGGCACCAGCCTAGGAACTCGTGCACCTTGGGCTGCGCCGCGCCGCCTTGGCCTCCAGAGGGCGGCGACAGCAGGCGCCCCAGCCGCCCCTGGTTCAAGGTAGCGCGTCCTCTGGGATGGCGTGACCCCGCCGCCACCGCCACCGCAGCACGCTACCAGTGGAAGTCCTGGCGGGGACGGTGCTGGCGTCCAGGTTGGCTGTTCGCGCCGAGGCCTTGGCAAGGCCGCCTCTCTCCACCGTCCTTGGTCGCTCTTCCAAGCTCTGCTGTTCCTTTGTTGGCAACCCCTGATCAGCTCTGCCTGGGTCGCTCAGTCCCCTCCAGCATCTTCAGGAAGGTTGAATCTAAGGCCAGCAGACACCTGCAGAGGTGTCCAGCCCAAGCAGAGAGACCAGGCGGGGCCTATTACAGCCCCCTCGATGGCAGGGACTGAGCGGCCGCCCGTGGGAGGCCCTGGAGGAGAGCAGAGCGGGAGTTCCACACCCCAGAGACTGGAGCAGCATCCGGGAGGGTCAGGGTGTGCCACCCCACAGTGTGGCCGGGCTCTGCTGGGTAAAAATGCTGGAGACACTGTGGCCTTTGTGGCTAAAGCTACATGTACTGATCTGGTCAAAGTGGTGGAGTTTAAACAGCTCCAAACTGGAACCAGCCCAGTGTGTTCATCAACAGGAGAGGTTATAATAGTTGTGTTACTTTCATAAATAAAAAACCACAGAGCAATGAGCATTTGTGAAATTCAGCAAATTACATGCATTCCTTTGAGATAATGTAGGTTGGGTTCTAGATCACAATATTATATGGATATGACAACAAAGTAAGTCCTTTTCCCCCACCATATATAAAATATCATGTTTACACTGTAGTTTGTCAATCTTGTAATAACATATTATTATGAAGTGCTTGGAATATCTAAAACTTCAGCACTTGGTAATCTTTGCTGGTGGAGGACCTTGTTTGTATGTTTGTAGCTGATTGATCTCTAATTGGTACTTGTGTCTGGAAGGTGACCCTGGCAGCCCTGGGTACACACATTGTCACACAGCATCTGGACCCACTTACTTGAGCGCCAATTTGGTGGCCAGGATCATGTAGAGACCTGGTTCGAACCAGCCCCAACAGTAAACACACTTCATCCTGCCAAACCCCATGGAGAGTGAGGAGACTCCCCCCAGGTCTCCCGTGCCACGTCTGATCATGTACTTGACCTCCTGAAACTCTAGTGCATTTTCCCTGGCCTCAGCCACTGCAAGGGCAGAGACAGCTCAGAGAAGCGCTGCAGCTGCCTGGGACCTGTGTCTACAGGGGAGCAGGGTGGAGACCTAGGTCCAGGGGCCGGAGGTCACCCAGGGTTCCTTAACCATCACCTAAGGCAGAGCCTTTGTCCTCCACTAGGGAAGGAGGAAAGAGGAAGGCTCAGGGTGGCCACCACCTTTCACACTTACAGTGGAGTCTGTTCACCAGTTTCCTCTCCTGTGCACACACACTGGATGAAATCCTGAAAAAAAAGCAGGAGGGGGCTGGGGTTGTGGCTCAGTGGTGGAGCACTTGCCTACCATGCGTGAGGCAGTGAGTTTGATCCCCAGAACCACATAAAAATAAAATAAAGATATTGTGTCCACCTATAACTAAAAAATAAGTATTAAAAAAGAAATCAGGAGGGCCAGGGGTAGTAGTGCATGCCTGTAATCTCTGCTACTAGGGAGGCTGAGACAGGAGGATCACAAGTTTGAGGACAAGCTCAGCAAATTAACAAGGTCCTAAAGTAACTTAGTGAGATCCCATCTCAAGAATAAAATAAAAAGGGTTAGGGATGTAGCTCAGTGGTAAATCATCCCTGGGTTCAACTCCCAGTACTAAAAAAAGAAAAAGAAAACAGGATGGCCTGGCATGTATTAGGCCTTCACTGACAGGTAGTTTCTCTGCGTTTCTTGTCCAAGACCTGCTCCAGCCAAGGCCAGGTGGGGGAGGGGAAAGGAGCAGAGGCTACACGAGGGGCTGGCTCATCCATATGAACCCTGAAGCTTCACTTCACCTCTTCCCCTTGAACTGAGATTCTCAAAAAGTAAGGAAAAGTACAGGATGCCAACCCAGTATGGAAATGTCAAGAAGATGATGGAATTTGGAAAAGGAGTCAGAACTTGAGTTACACATTTGGGAGTCAAAGGAATTTGTAGCTGTGAGACCAGACAAGATAATTAGGGACACAAGAATAGCAGAGAAGGGTGACCTGAGATGATAAACCAGTGTACTCTAGAATTTGGGGCTTGGCCAAAAGAAAAGAAAAATTTTGGGGGGTAGGGGGATACTGGGGATTGAACCCAGGGGCACTCATTCACTGAGCCACATCCCGAGCCCTATTTTGTATTTTATTTAGATACTGGGTTTCACTGAGTTGCTTAGCGCCTCGCTATTGCTGGGGCTGGCTTTGACTCCTGATCCTTCTGCCTCGGCCTCTGAACTGCTGGAATTGCAGGAGTGTGACACCGCGCCCAGCGAGAAGACTTTTAAGAGACAGAGAAGGAGCACTATAGAGGAAGGGGAAATGAGTCAAAAAGCCAATCAATGCATAAAGTGTGTTAATTGTCATTGTTAATCAAATACAATTTAGTTATTAGACATTTTTGATCAGTTGTATTGGTAAGAATTAGTAAATATTATTTATTAATGCTAGTTGGAAATCAAGCTTGCAAAATGTCTTCATAAATGTTGGATATATTTTGACCCAACAGTCTCATTTTTAAGACTCTCCTACGAAAGTAACCAGACAAGAGCTCAAGAATATGGAAACTCATAATGGAATGAAATTAGAAATCAACATGACCAGATCGTACCTAAACTGTATAAACACATGGAGATTGATCAATACGCTTTTGAATGATGAATGGGTGATAGAAGGAATCAAGGAAGATATTTAGAAATTCTTAGACTCAAATGAGAATAGTGACACAACACACCAGAATCTCTGGGACACCATGAAGGCAGTCCATAGCTATGAGTGCCAAGAAAATCAGAAGATCCCATTAAACAATCTAAGGATGCATCTCAAGGCCCTTGAAAAAGAACAAACCAACTCCAAACAGTACAAGGGAGGCAATAATTAAGATCAGAGATGAAATCAATGAACTTGGAATAAAAGTATGATACAAAAGATCAATGAAACACAGAGTTGTTTTTTTAAAAAGATAAACAAGGCAAACTACCAAAAGAAAAAGGGAGAAAAACCAAGTTAATAAAATTAGAGATGAAAAAAGGAGAAATCACCAGAGACACAACAGAAATCCAGTAGATCATTAGGAGCTATTTTGAAAACTTATATTACAATAAATTGGAAAAGCCAGAATGGAGTCATTTCTAGACGAATATGATGTGCCAAAACTGAATCAAGAGGACAGAAAACCTAAACAGATCGATTACTTGGAATAAAATAGAAGCAGTAATAAAAAGTCTTCCAAAAAAGAAAAGCTCAGGATCAGACGGATTCTCAGCTGAATTCTAGCAAACCTTTAAAGAAGAGCTAATGTACCGGGTGAGGTGGCGAATGTCTGAAATCCCAGCAACTCTGGAGGCTGAGGCCTGAGGATTGAAAGTTCAAGGCCAGTCTTAGCAATTTAGTGAGGCACTAAGCAACTTAAGAGAGACCCTGTCTCAATATACAAAGGGCTGGGGATATAGCTCAGTGGTTAAGAGCCACTGAGTTCAAATCCTGGTACAGAGAAACAACAACAACAACAACAAAACACAACTACTGCCAATTATCCTCAAATTATTCCATTAAATAGAAAGGGATGGAACACTTTCACATTCATTCCAAAACCAGTTAAGGACACACAAAGGAAAGAAAACTACAGACCAATATCCCTGATGAACTTAGATGCAAAAATACTGCATAAAATATTAGCAAATCATGTTCAACAACATATTAAAGAAGAAGGTACACTATGACCAAATTGGTTTTATTCCCAAGATGCAAGGATGGTTTAATATATGTAAATCAATAAATGTAGTTCTTCACATAAACAGAATTTTGGACAAAAATCACTTAGTAATTTCTGCATCTAAGATGCAGAAAAAATACTCAAATTCATCATTGTGCTGTTTATAATGAGAAAATTATGTAATCTTCACCAAGAAGTTAGGGGTAAACTTGAACATAGTGGTACATGAATATAATGGAGTTTGTGTAGTTATTCAAATCATGAGGACATATGTGTGTATTCACATTTATTTACACGATATGTTCACAGTGTCACAAAAATACTATTGATAGAATTTTTTTTTTTTTTAAGAGAAATCAAAGAACTAGACTTTGACCTTGTGTCGGAGGCTTTGGCTAATCCAGCTTCAAGCCCAGGCTGCCTGCTGAGCATGGCTTTCCCAGACTCACTCCTGCACCCCCAGATTCTTAGAGATTGAGACCGGGATGCCCTCACTCATTCAGTCCTTTGAGGTCCCTTCCCAGAAAATATGTGGGGAAGGCATGGGGCACCTTTACTAGGCAGCGGGACACTCTCCTTCCTGGCCCCACCCAGAAACTTGGCAGTTTTCTGTGGAAGGGGATATCTGCATGCGCCCCCTGGTGGGTGGAGTGGGCCACAGCAAGTCCCTGCCACACGCCATCAGGAACACAGAAGCAAGGAGCCTCTTCTTGTAGGTGTGTACCCAGTCCTTGGGCTTTGGGACCTTGGTGACAGAACTTCCAGGCATTCCAAGACTGGTCTCTTTGTTCTAAAGGTCAGTGATCCTTGCAGCCGTATGACACAAGGCTGTTGTTCCCATTTCATAGATGAGGGGTTGAGGCTTGGAAAGCTTAGGGTCCAAGCACACCCAGAAGGTGGGGATGGGGTGTCAACATGAGTTCAGGCTCCAAACTGTCTTAATTTCTTTCTTTCCAATCAGCATTTCTCAAAACTCAGCTGCTTGTGTATCACCTTAGTGATTGCTTGCCTTAGCCACATACTGCCTGTGGCATTAATAATTCCCATTAAGTGAACTCAGATTTCAAAAATAATAATTATAAAAGGAAACTTTTAACTACCAAAAAAGGGAGCACCACCATCTCCAGCCCCAAATAGTGGGCAACCGTGTATTTCAAGCAAACAAACAAAAAGTGACATTAATTGATTTCTCCTTAGGTTCTGTTGCCTCCCAGGGAAGTCTACAGTACGCTTCATCTGTGTTAGGAGGGAAATGGTAAAATTAGGGTCTTTTATGCTCAGTTTTCTGTTACTATAACAAAACACCAGAGACCTGGTAATATATAAAGGATAGAGGTTTATCTAGCTCATGGTTCTGGAGGCTGGAAAATTTGATATTGAGATATCTACATGTCTGGTAATTTTTTTTTCCTATAAAATCTCTTGGTGCAGGCAAGGGAGTTTGAAAACTCAGTTTTCTCCTTCCCTTCTTGTTAAGTCGCTAATCTCATCATGGGGAACCCATCCTCATGACCTCATCTAACTAATTTTCTTCCAAAAGTTTCCACCTCAAAATAGCTCCAACACGTGAATTTAGGGATTCACCTTCCAACACATGAACTTTTTGAGGACACATTCAAAGGATAGAGCATGATAGTGAAGGTGTTCCAGAGCCAGGAGAGTCTCCCCTGGTTCAATATACGGAAATCAATAAATGTTATTCACCACATCAATAGACTTACAGATAAGAACCATATGATCATCTCGATAGATGCAGAAAAAGCATCCGACAAAGTACAGCATCCCTTTATGTTCAAAACATTAGAAAAACTAGGGATAACAGGAACTTTCCTCCACATTGTAAAAGCTATCTATGCTAAGCCTCAGGCTAGCATCATTCTGAATGGAGAAAAATTGAAGGCATTCCCTCTAAAATCTGGAACAAGACAGGGATGCCCTCTCTCACCACTTCTATTCAATATAGTTCTGGAAACACTGGCCAGAGCAATTAGACAGACGAAAGAAATTAAAGGCATAAAAATAGGAAAAGAAGAACTTAAATTATCACTATTTGCAGATGACATGATTCTATACCTAGAAGACCCAAAAGGGTCTACAAAGAAACTACTAGAACTAATAAATGAATTCAGCAAAGTGGCAGGATATAAAAATCAACACGCATAAATCAAAGGCATTTCTGTATATCAGCGACAAAACTTCTGAAATGGAAATGAGGAAAAACACTCCATTCACAATATCCTCAAAAAAAATAAAATACTTGGGAATCAACCTAACAAAAGAGGTGAAAGATTTATACAATGAAAACTACAGAACCCTAAAGAGAGAAGTAGAAGAAGACCTTAGAAGATGGAAAAACATACCCTGTTCATGGATAGGCAGAACTAACATCATCAAAATGGCGATATTACCAAAAGCTCTCTATAGGTTTAATGCAATGCCAATCAAAATCCTAGCGGCATTTCTTGTAGAAATAGATAAAGCAATCATGAAATTCATATGGAAAAATAAAAGACCCAGAATACCAAAAACAATGCTAAGCAGGAAGTGTGAATCAGGCGGTATAGCGATACCAGATTTCAAACTATATTACAGAGCAATAGTAACAAAAACAGCATGGTACTGGTACCAAAACAGGCGGGTGGACCAATGGTACAGAATAGAGGACACAGAGACTAATCCACAAAGCTACAACTATCTTATATTTGATAAAGGAGCTAAAAGCATGCAATGGAGGAAGGATAGCATCTTCAACAAATGGTGTTGGGAAAACTGGAAATCCATATGCAACAAAATGAAACTAAATCCCCTCCTCTCGCCATGCACAAAAGTTAACTCAAAAGTGGATCAAGGAGCTAGATATCAAATCAGAGACTCTGTGTCTGATAGAAGAAAAAGTTGGCTCCAATCTACATATTGTGGGGTCGGGCTCCAAATTCCTTAATAGGACACCCATAGCACAAGAGTTAATAACAAGAATCAACAAATGGGACTTACTTAAACTGAAAAGTTTTTTCTCAGCAAGAGAAACAATAAGAGAGGTAAATAGGGAGCCTACATCATGGGAACAAATCTTTACTCCTCACACTTCAGATAGAGCCCTAATATCCAGAGTATACAAAGAACTCAAAAAATTAGACAATAAGATAACAAATAACCCAATCAACAAATGGGCCAAGGACCTGAACAGACACTTCTCAGAGGAGGACATACAATCAATCAACAAATACATGAAAAAATGCTCACCATCTCTAGCAGTCAGAGAAATGCAAATCAAAACCACCCTAAGATACCATCTCACTCCAGTAAGATTGGCAGCCACTATGAAGTCAAACAACAACAAGTGCTGGCGAGGATGTGGGAAAAAGGGTACTCTTGTACATTGCTGGTGGGACTGCAAATTGGTGCAGCCAATTTGGAAAGCAGTATGGAGATTCCTGGGAAAGCTGGGAATGGAACCACCATTTGACCCAGCTATTGCCCTTCTCGGTCTATTCCCTAAAGACCTTAAGAGAGCGTACTAGGGCTGGGGATGTGGCTCAAGCGGTAAAGCGTGCGTGCGGCCCGGGTTCGATCCTCAGCACCACATACCAACAAAGATGTTGTGTCCGCCGAGAACTAAAAAATAAATATTAAAAATTCTCTCTCTCACTCTCTCTTTAAAAAAAAAAAAAAAAAAGAGAGAGCGTACTACAGGGATACTGCCACATCGATGTTCATAGCAGCACAATTCACAATTGCTAGACTGTGGAACCAACCCAGATGCCCTTCAATAGATGAATGGATAAAAAATATGTGGCATGGAGTATTACGCAGCACTAAAAAAATGACAAAATCATGGAATTTGCAGGGAAATGGATGGCACTAGAGCAGATTATGCTTAGTGAAGCTAGCCAATCCCTAAAAAACAAATACCAAATGTCTTCTTTGATATAATGAGAGCAACTAAGAACAGAGCAGGGAGGAAGAGCAGGAAGAAAAGATTAACATTAAACAGAGACATGAGATGGGAGGGAAATGGAGAGAAAAGGGAGATTGCATGGAAATGGAGGGAGACCCTCATTGTTATACAAAATTACATATAAGAGGTTGTGAGGGGAATGGGAAAATAAACAAGGAGAGAAATTAATTACAGTAGATGGGGTAGAGAGAGAAGATCGAGGGGAGGGGAGGGGGGACAGTAGGGGATAGGAAAGGTAGCAGAATACAACAGTTACTAATAGGGCATTATGTAAAAATGTGGATGTGTAACTGATGTGATTCTGCAATCTGTATTTGGGGTAAAAACGGGAGTTCATAACCCACTTGAATCTAATGTATGAAATATGATATGTCAAGAGCTTTGTAATGTTTTGAACAATCAATAAAAAAAGTTAAAAAAAAGAGACTAAAAAGGTCATTTTCTCACTGGGAAATTCAGGGCTATTTAGTATCCTGCGTGGCTAGCAGCAAAAACACTCCCTGTTCTGCCTAAAATAATCGGGAGGACCATACCTTGAAAATATATGTATATCTGTCACATATAATCAATTAGAACAAATTTAAAAATTAAAATTTAAAAAACATGTGTATGTCTGGCAGGTTTTGCATTGTTGTGACCAAAATTCCTAACAAGAACAACTTAGAGGAGGAAAACTTTACTTTGGTTCACAGTATCAGAGGTCTCCGTCCACAGATGGCAGACGCCCTTGTCATAGGCCAGAGGTGAGGCAGAATATCCTGGCAGCCAAGAAGCAGAGAGAGAGGGAGCAGAAGAGGCTGAGGACCCATAGACCCTTCCAGTGGCCCAACCCAGTGACCCACCCCTCAGCCACCCCCCACCTGCCTGAGTGAACACCCGGCCAGTCCATTCAGACCAGATGGACTGATTAGGTCACAGCTCTCCCAACCCAGCATTTCACCGCTGAAAACAGGAAATCCGGGGGACACCTCATATCCAGACGGTAACAATATGTACATCACATTTTGGGAAATGCTGGCTGAGATGAAAGTGGGAAACCTACCAGGAACAGAATTGTCTAATCCAGAATGAACTGTGCCTTGTTCCATTTTTCCTTTATCTTTCTTTTTGAAATCTATCAAACATTAACCACAGTGCATATCACTAAAGGTATAACACGAAGAATAATTATGAATTTAGACACCCAAGTAAGCACCACCCGAGTCAAGAAATAGACCATAGGCAGGGGCCCGTACCCCACCCCACACCTTCCCCTCTGGCCACCCCATCCCTTCCCTTAGCACCAAAGAAAACCACTTGTTTTATTTTTTACAGTTGAAAGGAAAAATCTGTCACAAGCTAAACTGAGCAGAGTTTCGCTCAGGAAAAAGGGTGCCCCAATCTGCCAACCCCCCAAATCAGAGCAAGGTCTGAGGAGCCCGTTGGGCCCACCACGTGGTCAGGCAGTATTTACGGACAGAAGCGGAAGTGAGGCACAGACACAGCATGATTACTTGCAGCTGGGCCTGGACATTGGGAATCAGAGATGCTCCTGCAAGTGACTGACCTTCAGCTGGGGTCACCAGCTGAGGCTGGGCTGTGTAATCCGGGTTTCGATGGCTTTAAGTCCGGCGGCAGCCCCCGGTGTGAGAACTGGAGAGCAGAGGCGCCGCAGTCCAGGCTGAGACTGATATTCTGCCTCTTGGGGTCTCATCCAGATGGGGTGTGACCAACCCTAGGGCTTTGGAGGGCTTCCTGAAGGCCCAGGTGATAAAGGCTTGGTGCCCAGCTTGGTGCTATCAGAAGGTGGTGAAAACTTTTTTCCCTTTTTTGGCATAGAGTTGAACTCGGGTCCTCACACATGCTAGGCCAGCTCTCCACAACTGTGCTGCATCCACAGGCTGTGGATGGAGCCGTCAGGAGGGGGAGACTAGTCTTCGGGCCACTGAGGGCATGTTCTTGAAGGGGACAGTGGTGTGTCGGCCCCTTTTTGTTTTAGAACTTGTTTGATATTGTGGATGGAGCCCCAGGCACACCACCCCGTGCGGCCTCTCCAGATCTTTTTATTCCTATTCTGAGACAGGGTCATGCGAAGTTGCTGAGGATCTCTCTCCGTGGCTAAAGCTGATCTTGAACTTGGGACCCTCCTGCTCAGCGTACCAAGGTGCTGGGATTACACATGTGCACCACCATGCCAACCCATGGCCCTTTCTCTTCTTCTCTCTCCTTTGCCTCCTGGCCATGGGCTGGTGGTTGGCTCTGCCACCTGGTCCTGCCACAACGCACAGCCACAGGTCTGAAGCTGTGGGGCTGACTGACCACAGACAAAGACACCTCAAACTTGAGCCAAAAGAAACCTTTCTCTTCCTAAGGGACAGCGTATGTCGGTCCCAGTGATGGAAAGCCGACACGCACTGTCCTTTGGGGTCTTGGCCTTAACGTACATTCAAAGGTTCAGGTGTCCTTCTTGTCCTGTCTTTACTGAAACCATCAACACTCATCCAGAGAGACCACTGAGCATTCACTACAGACCACACGCAGGCACCGAGGATGTCTGAAGGGATACAGCACAGCAAGGGACCCTCATGACACCGTAAGGAGGTAATATCAACAGACTGAAGTGCAGACCTTAATAGAAGCCCAAATCTGAACTAATCAAAATCAAGGAAGTCCAGGTTCAGGCGACAGAGGCAGCTCGTAAGATTTGAATCCATTTAGTCGTAGTTCTTGTTTGGAGAGCGATGGCATTGAGGACCGTAGCTCGTCATCAAATGGCCTGACTCTAAGTGGTGCCCACCTGCTGTTAGGACAAGTCCCAATGATCCAGAAGACCATGCAGACTAGACAACCCTGGGAGGGCCAAGGCCACCACCATAGAAAGGGAAAGGAAAGGCTGACCTAGCTGCACTCACCCCTTGGCCAGTGGAGGAGCAGAATCCAGCCTTCCGGAACCAGAAAGCCGCCGAGGCCCTGGATGCCGCCAAGAAGCTGAAGCCCATTCAGACCTCAGCCAAGAACCTCATCATGTTCCTGGGGGACGGTGAGTGCGCCAGGCTGGTCCACCCCGTGGTGCTCACGGGCCTTGAACCCAGGGCCACTGCTGGGTCCAGACCAGCCCTGGGGCTCAGGCCTGAAGGGGATCTGCTCCTTCAGGGATGGGCTTGCCCACGGTGACAGCCACCCGGATCCTAAAGGGACAGAGGCAAGGCAAGCTGGGGCCCGAGACACCCCTGGCCATGGACCACTTCCCATATATGGCTCTGTCCAAGGTGAGGCCTCTGAGCAGGGGGCTGGGGGCTGTGGCAGGGGAAGGACCCAGGAGAGATGGACCTGTCCTCCCTGTCCTAGGCCTGGGTGAAGGACTCAATGTCTGCCCCAGAGCAGAGCTGAGCGTATCTCTGTCCCCAGACATACAGTGTGGACAGACAGGTGCCAGATAGCGCCAGCACAGCCACGGCCTACCTGTGTGGGGTCAAGGCCAACTACAAGACCATTGGCTTGAGTGTGGCCCCGCCCGCTTTGACCAGTGCAACACAACACGAGGCAATGAGGTCATCTCTGTGATGTAACGGGCCAAGAAAGCAGGTGGGCTTGGGCCTGGGCCTGGGGTCAGGGCAGGCTTGGAGCTCTGGGTGGCCCACCCTGACCCCTGCCACCTCCAGGGAAGTCCGTGGGAGTGGTGACCACCACCACGGTGCAGCATGCCTCGCCAGCTGGCACATATGCACACACGGTGAACCGCAACTGGTACTCGGATGCAGACATGCCAGCCTCGGCGCTGCAGGAGGGCTGCCGGGACATCACCACGCAGCTCGTCTCGTCTCCAACATGGACAATGACGTGAGCACAAAGGGCTCCCATCCAACCAAAAGCATGCGATTATGACAAGAGCACACAAGCACCCTGCTGAGGGTGGCCCTTGAGTGAAACCCTGTGAATGTTCAGATGGCCCACTGTGGTGGTCACAGACCACTGAGGCTTTGAAGATCTTCCCAGGATTCTGGGCTTAACAAAGAAAATTCTGTTTAAACCATTAGAAACTATTTAAGCAATTTTGAAACAAAACCCACCAGTGTTTTTCCAGAACGTGTGTCATTTTGTCTATTCTATGATGTGTAATGGAATGCAAAACTTTTACTAGCAATTTTTTTGTACAGTGTTAGAGAGTGAACCTAAGGTCTTGTGGACGTCAGGCTAGCCCTCCCGAGCCACACTCCGCAGGAGTGCAGGACCTTCGACTGTGGAAGCCTTAAGGACTCAGGAAGGACCTGGCTCTTCACGAGTCCACCCTTTTCATACTGGATTCACATCTTCTGAGATGCCAGTTTTCCCCTGCAGTTTGGGTACCTCCCACGTTTTATTAAGCAGATCCCCTAGGGAGTTGTCTTGATCAGTCTTATGGAGATCATCAAAGTACGCACCCTAAGAATTTCAGTTCAGGCTGACAGCAGGAAAACCTGCCAAAGCATTTCCTTGTATTTAGTTAACTCTTGTTCTGCTCGATGTTGGGTTAGCAGGTTTTTGAACCAATCAGTTTCCTCATAAGAGTTCTGTGAATTCAGTCAGGTGCAGTGGTGTGGACTTGCAATCCCAGCAACTTGGGAGGCTGAGGCAGAAGGATCGCAAGTTCAAGGCCAGCATCAGCAACTAAGTGAGGCCCTAAGTAAATAAGCCTAACCCTGTCTCACAAAAAAAAAAGGACTGGGTATAGCTCAGTGATAAAGAAGTACCCTCTGTTCCATCTCCATGACCAATAAATAAGTAGAAAGAAAGAATGAGAGAGAGAGAGAGGGGGGGGGAAGGAAGGAAGGAAGGAAGGAAGGAAGGAAGGAAGGAAGGAAGGAAGGAAGGAAGGAAGGAAGGAAGAAAATAAAGAGCTCTGGGAATTCTCATCCAGTCCCATGGTACAATCTTAAAGTCATCAAGTCATCATCAACCTCCATTTGTCAGCATCCTTTCCATGAGTGTCCTTGAAAACAAAACCTTTTAGGCTGATAGCTGCTCTGGAAAGTACCAGAGTGAACGATTAACTGTGGACCAGGAAATTCAGTTATTTCTGTTGCACACGTTTCAAGCTAATGACTGATGGCATTAGGACTGTTAGCTTTCTGTAAATCTCCACTATTTTTCGAGTTGGGGATTGAACCCAGGACTTTGCAGATACTAGGTAGGTGCTCTAGTGCTTAGCCGCCAGGGCTTTGATTTATTTATTTATTTAGAGACAAGGTCTTGCTAAGTTTCCTAGGCTGGCCTTGAACTCCTGCCTCCACCTTGTGGTAGCTGGGATTATAGGAGTCCCGCCCTCCCCCCACGCCTGGCCAGGGAGAACTTAATCTTGAGTTTGTCGAGTTTTATGAAAGCTTTAAGCACTGGGGCCAAGTAAGATCACTGTGAACAAGTCATTTACCCAAACTGTCAAAAGACTCCAAAAAGCAAATAGAGAAAGTTCCACCGTTGGAAAGTGGGCATGGGCACAGATGCCTGGGATCCCAGAGACTTTGGAGGAAGGAAGATCCCAAGTTCAACGTCAGCCTAAGCAATTTAGGGAGACCCTGTCTCAGAATTAAAAAAAAAAAAAAAAAGAAGCACTGGGGATATAGCTCAGTCGGCACCCCTGGACTCCATTCCCAGCACCAAACACAGGGAAAAAAAGAAAGAAAGAAAGAAAAAGAAAAAAGAAAGTTACACAGTTGTAGAAAAACCTCAGCTCTTTTATACAAAGGACCCGGTTTTGTCAAATGACTGAAAACCTAATAAAGATCACACGGAGCACGGGAAACCATGTTGGTAAAACACAGAGCCAGTTTCCTAAAACGTGAAAGATGAAATAAACCACTCTCACAATTTCCTATCAAGAGCCGATCAATACTCCTGGCAGGTTATTTTAACACACTGGACCCAATTCTAATTTCCCATCAGGGTACCTCTGATATTAATGCTTATATAGAAAAACTGATGATTTATTTCTAATTTTAGTTCCCCAGCTCACACCTAGAATCCCACAAACCCTGCGCAGCCCTCCCTCCTGCCTCAGCCAGTCATCTCTTCCTCTCCCTCTCCAGGGCACCGGTGGTCACTCTGCTTCAGAACAGTGTTACTCTTTTCTCCCTCTCATGCCCCCTCCCTTGCTTTCCTTGGATATGGGGCCCCACTTTGCTGCCCAGGCTGGCCTTGCGCTCCTGGGCTAGAGTGACCCTCCCTCTTCAGCTCCCTGGGGAGCTGAGACTACAGGTGTGGCACTGTGGTCCCTGTCTGTCCCTCTTTTTTAAAAAGCTACCAAGATTCAATCTCGGAGGCCCCACCCTGATGAGCTTTTCAAACCCAGATCACTTCCCAGGATCCCCCCTCTAAACCCCGGCGGGATTTGCTTCCACCCTCTTAATCTTTCTCAGTGGGGATGAAATTTCAGCACCAGAAGAGTCGGGGACACTCAAAACATACTGAAACCAGACGATAGCGTGCGTTTATTCTCCCTTTTTCAATGAGTAATTTTGTTAGGATTGATTCCCCCACTCTGACCTCTACAACGCTGAGTTAAATTTTGGTGAGGTTCTCTCATGTCCCTGGAAAGTTTTGTGGTTGTTTTTAGTATTTTAGTGCCGGAAATCAAAACCAGGGCCTCATGCAAGCTAGGCAAGCCTTCTACCATCGAGCCAACCCTCCAGCCCTCTAGAACGTTCTTACATATTGTTATTATACCTAAAATTAGCTGGCGTCCCACCTTGGATCCAAAACACTTACCCCAGCCTTCTTAACTGGATCCAATCCAGCTAATCTTCAAATCCAGTCTGACCTTGGGCCCAGTTTAGTCTGTCTGACCCAGACACCCGAGGCCTCCGGCCTTGTTTCTGTGGTCAATTCTGAACCCAAAAGGAATTTGAATTGTGTGTGTGTGCGTGTGTTTTCCTCACATAAACTCAAATAACCCAAAATACAAGTCCTCAAAGCCCCAAAGACTATCAGCACAGTGGTGCCACCAATCCACACTGGGTCCCTTGCTCTGCCTTCCTGACTGTGCCTGTCTGCTAGAAGGAGAAACCACAGACAGGTTAAATCTGGCAGAATTGGGGCTGGGGATGTGGCTCAAGTGGTAGTGTGCTCGCCTAGCAT
This sequence comes from Urocitellus parryii, assembly GCF_045843805.1. Classification (NCBI taxonomy): domain Eukaryota; kingdom Metazoa; phylum Chordata; class Mammalia; order Rodentia; family Sciuridae; genus Urocitellus; species Urocitellus parryii. The sequence goes on along the minus strand of NC_135531.1, from coordinate 277,090,612 downwards.
GAGTGAGGCACTGGGTTCGATTCTCAGCACCGAATAAAAACAAAATAAAGATATTGTGTTCACCTAAAACTAAAAAATAAATATTTAATAAAAAAATTTGGCAGACTATACTAGAATAACAAGCCATGCTCTAATCGGGCAGCTCTCAGAGCTTGGAGAACTCAGCCCAGCGAGGCCCAGCGAAGGGGCCAGGCAGCATTTCGATAGAAAACAGAAGTGAGGCACCCACACAGCTTCACTGATCCCAGTGCAGCCTGCAAGGTGGCTCTTTCGAACAAGTGACAGCTTTGGCTGCTGCAATCAGCCAGTGCTGTTTGTTACAAAGGTGTCCTTGGAGGTGGGTTTTGGGTTAAAGGTATTAAGCCAGGCTGCAGGTTTCCACCTGCAGACATTTCTCTGGCCCCACTAGGGGAATAGCACCAGGTGGGCTGTTGTGCCCCACAGAGGGTAGTTCGTCTGTTCCGAAGTGTGTGTAGGTGAGACTTGTCCATCACATGCTTTCTTTTGGGACTTGCACCCTTTGAAGGCATACCCTGTTTTATTGTGCCTCAGTTTATCGGCTTTGCAGTAACTCAGTTCCCCTGAAGACTGGTGGCGGCCCCGTGATGATCAAGCCCATCAGTGACATTTTTCACAAGCCTGTGCCCACTTCCTGTCTCTAACACATCAGCAATTCTCACAGTATTTCAGATATTTCCTTTTTTTCCCCCCCTTGGTGCCAGGGATGGAACCGGGGGTGCTTCACCACTGAGCCATATCCCCCAGCCTTTTCAAAATATTTTATTGAGAGACAGGGACAGGGTCTCTCTGAGTTGAGGCTGGCTTTGAACTCATGATCCTCCTGCCTTACCCTGCGGAGCCATTGGGACTACAGGTGTGTGCCACTACTCCTGGCCATTTCCCTTTTTATATCTTTGATGGTGATCTGTCATCAGTGGCCACTGGTGTTGCTGCGGATTCCAGGGTGCCTTGACTCTGCTTGCCACCAACCACTGCTCGGGCTCTCTCTTCTCTCCTTGGCCCCCTTATTCCCTGACACACCACAATTTGAAATTAACTATAGAAAGGCCTCTCAGTGTTCAAGTTAAAAGAAAGATCACACATCTCTCACATTAAATCAAAATCTAGGAATGGCGAAGCTTCCCAGGAAGCACGTGTTGAAAGAGCTCGGCTGGCGGAAGCTGGGTCTCCAGCAGCTGCAGGCCAGCTGCGGATGAAAAGGAAAGGTGGTTGAGGGTTCTGTTTGTTTTTATGTCTGTTCTGCTCTTGCAGTGCCAGAGACAGACCCGAGGACTCACACATGACGGCCAAAGGAAAAAGTGAAAGGACAGGGCTGGGTTTGTGGCTCAGTGGCAGAGCAGTCGCCACGCATGTGTGAGGCCCTGGGTTCGATCCTCAGCACCACATGAAAATAAATAAAATAAAGGCATTGTGTCCAGCTACAACTAAAAAATAAAAAGAAAAAGAACAACTCTCACGAACACACAAGTGATAAGAAATCAGGGGAAAACATGCCTGTCATGGAGGCAGTTTTGATGGTCTGGGCATGGTGGAACTTGCCTGCGATCCCAGCAGCTCTAGAGGCCGGCAGGAGCACATGCTGAAAAAGCAGGGCTGAGCTGCTCAGCCTCATAAGTGTGAGGCCCTAAGCAAGTCAGCAAGGCTGTGTCTCAAAATACAAAATAAAAAGGGCTCGGGATGTGCTCTGTGATAAAGCACCCTTGAGTTCAATTCTCAGTGCAGCCTGAAGATGTGACGGGAGGGTTGCAATTCAACCATCAGACATTTTTGGTGGCACTGGGGGCCTGGATCCTGCAGTGCTCTACCTCTCAGCCATTTCTGGCCTTTTTTTTTCCCCCCTTCCTTCCTGCCTTCTTTTCTTTTCTTTTTGAGATAGGATGCTCAGGCCACTTTCAAACTTGTGATCCTCCTGCCTCAGCCACCTGAGTTGCTGGGGTTATAGGTGTTTGCCACTATGCCCAGCAAAACCGGAGCCTCTTACATGCTAGTCAAGTGCCCTACTACTGAGCGACATCGCCCACAGGAGTTGCTACCTATAGATGAGCAGAGTGTCTCCTGAGATGGAATCTGCTGATGGAGAAGCTATGAACATTGTAAAAATAATAACAAAGGATTTAGAACATCCTATAAATTTAGTTGACGAAGCAGTACCAGGATATGAGCAGATGGGTCATCTTTTTTAAAGAAGCTATACTGTGTGTGAAATCTATCAAACAGCATCACATGCCACCAAGAAATCTTCCAGGAAAGAAAGCATCAACTGATGCAGCAAACTTCATTGTCCTATTTCAAGAAATTGTGCTAGGCATGTGGGCCATGCCTGTAATCCCAGCAATCTCAGTAGTAGAGCTTCCCTAATTTAAATCCTTGCTACCACTATCATGGAAAAAAAGGAAAGACAAAAGAAATTGACACCAAGCTGATCAATCAGCAGATGTCAACATTCAAGCAAGACCCTCTACCAATAGAGATTACCACTTGATGAAGTCTCAGATGAACCCTAGCATTTTTCAGCAATGATTGATATATATTTAAATGAATGTCTTATACAAAATGCTTTGCATACTCGACAGACTTACTAACTCTGAATATAATCATTTATATGCAGTGGGGAAAAAAGACTTTTTTGCCATATTCTTTTAATACTGTGGTCTAGAACCTAACCTATAGTATCTCCAAGGTATACCTGTATTTTTTTCCGTTTAACAAAAGCCCATATCTATCACATTGTATGTCCTCTCGTGTTGATGAACACACTGGGCTGGTTCCAGTTTGGAGCTGTTTAAACTCCACCACTTTGACCAGATCAGTACATGTAGCTTTAGCCACAAAGGCCACAGTGTCTCCAGCATTTTTACCCAGCAGAGCGCGGCCACACTGTGGGGTGGCACACCCTGACCCTCCCGGATGCTGCTCCAGTCTCTGGGGAGTGGAACTCCCGCTCTGCTCTCCTCCAGGGCCTCCCACGGGCGGCCGCTCAGTCCCTGCCATCGAGGGGGCTGTAATAGGCCCCGCCTGGTCTCTCTGCTTGGGCTGGACACCTCTGCAGGTGTCTGCTGGCCTTAGATTCAACCTTCCTGAAGATGCTGGAGGGGACTGAGCGACCCAGGCAGAGCTGATCAGGGGTTGCCAACAAAGGAACAGCAGAGCTTGGAAGAGCGACCAAGGACGGTGGAGAGAGGCGGCCTTGCCAAGGCCTCGGCGCGAACAGCCAACCTGGACGCCAGCACCGTCCCCGCCAGGACTTCCACTGGTAGCGTGCTGCGGTGGCGGTGGCGGCGGGGTCACGCCATCCCAGAGGACGCGCTACCTTGAACCAGGGGCGGCTGGGGCGCCTGCTGTCGCCGCCCTCTGGAGGCCAAGGCGGCGCGGCGCAGCCCAAGGTGCACGAGTTCCTAGGCTGGTGCCTGGACGACCTGAGACGGAGCAGGGCGGACAGCGCCTCCCTCCTCTGGAGGCCGGTGCGTCCCGGGGCTGAGCAGCGAGGAGCCGCGGGAGCCTCAATTCCCTGCCCAGAGGAAGGCGGGACAGTGGAGGGACGAGGGACCTGGGGCTGGGGCGACAGGCCTGCTAGGGCTGGGGTTGGGGCTGGCCTGGAAGCTCCGGGGGCCCAGCTCCCAGGGGCCCCCAACCCCCGTGGGCTTGGACCAGCTTCTGTGGGTGCAGGGAGGAGCTTTGTGCCCCTGGGGCTTGTGACAGCCTCTCTTCGTGCCTTTGGGTGCGACTTCACTCTCTCTGGCATATCTGGCACGTGGATTTCTGACTTCGGACCTAGGGTCCCCAGAATCATGGGGATGGGCTCGGGACTATGTGCCTGGCCCAGGATGAGGAGAGTGAGAAGGTGCCTGGGCATTGGGATGGGGCTGCAGGGAAGGCTGGGGTCCCAGGAGGGGGCCTGGGCTAGGCCTGTCCCCAGCCTGAGGAGGCCCCTGTCCTGTGCAGATCCTGGCTGTGGACAGGGTGTTCCTGGAGCATTTGCTCAGCCTGTTGGGGGCAGAGGCTGTGGAGCAGAAGGCCCAGGAGATCCTGCAGCTGGAGCAGCTGGGGGCTGCTGGGGCTGGGGCAGGAGCATGGCAGGGCTGGGTCAAGTCTGGTCTCCATCCAAGATCACTGTCAGTGTGATGGCCTCTGGTGAATCTGGGCAACATGTACAACAAGGTGACCCTGGGACAGCTGCAGACAATCCATCCCCACCTGAGTGTGGCCCAGACCTTGTGTGCAGGCAAGTGTAGGGGCTGAATCTGGGACTCTGTGATTGCCCTCCCCAGGGATGGATGAGGCTTTCTATAGAGCTGGACTCCTGGTCTTCCTGTCCTATCCCTGCCCCTTTTCCTCTGTGGTCCCCACCCTGTGCCCCCAGCTGCGGTGGAAGTGGCTGCTGGACCAGATCTTCCAGGAGGACTTCTCAGAGGACGAGGAGGTGGTGCTGCTGGCCACAGACTACATGCAGCAGGTGTCCCAGCTCATCCGCTCCACGCCACACAGGTGGGGCTGCACATCCCCCACGCCTGGACCCCATGTCTCCCAGCCTCCCCCCTGCCTGCTTCCCCGACCCTGGATCCACCTGCACCTGTGCCTGTGTGCAGGAGCCACTGTGGGGAGGCGGTGGGGAGCCTGGAGCAGGAGTGCAGTCCTGGGTTCTGGTGCTGGAGCTCCCCCTGCCTGTGGAGCTGGGCAGGCTGTGGCTTGCTGAGCTGCAGTCCTCACTGGGGATGCAGGGGCTGGCTGACAGGGTGGCTTCTCTGAGGGATGGTGTGGCCACAGTTCTGCTGGCCCAGGGCCAGCTCAGGGCCAGCTTCCTGGCCTCTGCCCACCTTGGGGAGGAGCAGGGGCTGATCAAGGCTAGCCCTGAGGCAGACAGAGAGCCCTGAGTGTCCCCTGTCCACCACATAGCGAGTTAGGAAAGGCTGTGACCCCTCAGGGTCAGGGCTGGTCAGTAACAGGACTGTCTCCTGCTGTGTGCCTAGGGCTTAGGGCACTTCAGGCTGAGGCCCTGCTTACCAGGACTGACCTGACAGCCCTTCTCTGAGAACAGTGTGGGGACCTGGTCCAGCCCCTGTGTGGGGGCCCTGGTGCGACAGGTGGTTCCCTGGGGTGGCCCCCATGCCTGTGCGTCTGGACAACCCCCTGTTCCACCTTCCCACAGGATTCTGCACAACTATCTGGTGTGGCGAGTGCTCATGGTCCTGATTGAGCACCTGTCCCCACCTGCATGAGCTGGCTCAAGAGAAGGTGGGCAGTGACAAGTCCCAAGAGCCGGCCTATGGGCCTGGGCCAGGCCAACTGCCACTTTGGCATGGCACTTGGTGCCCTCTTTGTACATGAGCACTTCTCAGCTGCCAGAAATGCCAAAGTCAGGCTGCCCTGGGTTCATGTGGTACATGGGATGCCTTCCATGTCTCCCTGTAGCTGGGGACCCAGGCTGAGCTTAGGCCTCAGTGCTGGCTCCCTAGACTGATTTGCACTAGACTCCTCCCTGAAGTCACTCAGGTGCTGTCCCCACCAGTGATCTCTTTGCCCACCCTTTTCACCCACGCTCAGATTCTTGAGCCTTGGGCACACACTGTGTCTCTGCTTGGTCTGTTTCCCTGTGTGTAGAGGAAGCAGGGTGAGGGGTATGGTGCTCCAAGGCCTTGCTCTCCATCTCAACCACCCTTCCACCTGCAGGCTGGGCCCCACTCATGGCTTATCTTTCTGAAAATAGCTGGCACTGTGTTGTATAACAGTTTATTGCTTTGTCCCTCCCAGGGGAATGGGGGCCCCAGGAGGGCAGAAACATCTTAGTTCAGAGATGTATACTCAGTTTCCAGATGTCCAGGTAAAGGGTCCAAGGGCCCTGTCCCACTCCTCCAGCCTAGAGTTGGCTCTGGGGAGGGGTGAGCACGTAGCTGCTGGTTACACAGGACTGCCCCTGTATGCAGTGACAGGGCATACACATCTGCAGTTTGCTTGGGTGTGGAGGTGGATCAGCGAGATGCAGGGTCTCCTGGTTCCAGGACATGCCTGAGTCTTTGGCATCCCATTGCTGGAGTCTGAGGCCAACAAAGGCACCCGTGGGTCTGGTGGAGTCCTGATCCCTTGGAGGGTGCCTGGTGCCTACCTTGGTCCTTCTCAAAGTATAGGCACAGGAGGGACTGGGTGGCTGAGCTTGCTGTTTTCCTAGGATTTGAGGTTGGAGTTCAAGAGCAACCCAGGGATGGCAGTGGATGTCATTGTCTCAGTCTTGGGGGTACCATAGTGTCCTGACCATGGAGGGTCCGGGGCTGGGATGGGCAGTGCTGCCTGGGCTCAGTCTGCCTTATCCCTCTATGTCTTGGTAAGAGCCAAAGGTGGGGGCATCAGGATAGGCAGCCCAGTTTTGGACTGGTAGTGGGGGTGCGGTTGGTGGGAGATGTCAGCTGCAGGGTTCCTGGGTGGGTCTCAGAGGGCCTGAGTGTCAGGGCATAATCGTCAGCAACAGCAGCAACCAAAAGGGCAGCAACACTATGGTGGCGACAGGGCGGTGACCCACAGCACTGCTCTGGCCTGCTGGGGGCGCCAGGCCGCAGGCCTCATAGGGCTCCAGGCAGGCTGCGAAGGCCATGACATGAGCGATGTAGTTCTGCTCCTGCACCCCGTGCACCAGGTGCGCCTGCGGGCCGCGTGCAAACACGGCAACGTCCTCGCCTCCGTGGGTCTCCTCTGACAGGGGCACAGCGGCCTGCTGCTTGTAGTTGTAGGCGCCTGGCGGGAAGAGGAGTTCAGGGCGGGAGAGTCCCCCTCCACCCCTGTCCCCAAGAAGAGGACCCTTCAATGGCCACACTCACCACTCTCAACCTCCGTGACGTCAGGTCGGTTCGGCACGTAGCCGGGGCCATTGCCATACAGGATGGACGTGTAAGACTTTCCGTCCTGGGCCTTGAGGGGGGCCAGCCCTGCGGGGACAGTGGCACCTGAGCTCACCGCCCTCCCCCGGGGACCCCAGTGTGCGGCACAGGCACCTTTCGCCTTGTCACCAGCTTACTCCTCCCAAGAACCCTGCGAGGCGGGCGCCCTCAGTGCGCCCCGTTGACAGATGAGATGCGACCCCCGCCTCAGCACCGCAGCGACAGCCCCTGTCGCCGTCCCCGCCTACCGAAGATGGAGCTGCCCCGCAGCGTGTAGCCGCCAAACGAGAAGACGTGGGAGTGGTCGGCGGTGACGAGGGTCAGCGTGTCCTGGTCGCTGGTGAGCTGGCCGGCCGTGTCGATGGCAGAGTCGAACATGACCGCCTCCGTCAGAGCCAGGAAAGCGGTTCCGTCGTGGTGCCCGTGGTCGATGCGGCCCCCTGCCGGAGCCAGGGGGAGGGGCGTGAAGCTCCGCCCCGCCCCGCCCCGCCCCGCCCTCCCTGCTGCCCACGTGCCTCGCCCACCTTCCACGAAGAGGTAGAAGCCGCGGGGGTTCCTGCTCAGCAGAACCAGGGCCACCTCTGTCATCTCCTCCAGGGAGGGGTCCTGCGCTCGATCCCGGGAGATTTCGTAATGTAAATGTTCAGGTTCGAAGAGGCCTGGGGGACAAAGGACCCAGTGATGAGGGGCTGGCTGGGGAGGGGAGGGTGATGGCCACAGGCACACAAGCTCCAGTGGGGCCACCTGAGGGGTGCCAGGTCAGGAAGTGGGGGTCATTACCCATGAGGTGCGTCACTGCTGGGTCCTGGGACGCCTGGATGAGCTGCTCGCGGTTCCACACATACCGAGCCCCCTGGAGGGACAGAGCCCACACTCAGCCCACATCCCTAGACCTGCGGCCCTGCCCTGGTCCCGGCCCTGTGAGCCCCATCACCTGGTGCTTTGCCAGCCATTCCTGCACCAGGTTGCGTCCATCCCGCCTGGTTCCATTCTGGGTGGTGTCACTTGGGTACTCGGGGTCTGGGGTGCCCATGGGAAACATGAACTTTCTGCCCCCGCCGAGGATCACCTGTAGTCAGAGACCAGGACAGGTGGCCTTGGGGCCTGAGGGGCCTCCAGCCCCCTCCTCACAGACAGCCCCCTGCTGCCCATCAGGTTGTGGGAAGGACTGTTCTGGGTACTCCATTTAACCCCAAGAGGCCAAGGCAGGCCACAGGGTACAGATGGTTGGAGGCCTGGGACTCCAGCCAGTTTTCGGGCCTGCCCTTTGGTCACACCACTCCCCTCTGCCCTTTGTGCTCACGTCAATGTCCATATTGGAGATGAGCTGCGTGGCGATGTCCTGGCAGCCCTCCTGCAGCGCCGAGGCTGGCATGTCTGCATCCGAGTACCAGTTGCGGTTCACCGTGTGTGCATATGTGCCAGCTGGCGAGGCATGCTGCACCGTGGTGGTGGTCACCACTCCCACGGACTTCCCTGGAGGTGGCAGAGGTCAGGGTGGGCCACACAAGCCTTCTGGCCTACCCTGGTTCTCACTGGCAGCCCCACACCTACCTGCTTGCTTGGCCCGGTACATCACAGACATGACCTCGTTGCCTCGTGTTGTGTTGCACTGGTCAAAGCGGGCAGCTGCACTCAAACCAATGGTCTTGTAGTTGGCCTTGACCCCACACAGGAAGGCTGTGGCGGTGCCAGCGCTATCTGGCACCTGTCTGTCCACGTTGTATGTCTGGGGACAGAGACACTCTCCTCTGTGTAACCTTACTCCTTGGCCTAGGCCTGGAGTGGTCCTCACTGCTCTGGACCCCAAACTAGGCCCCATCTCTCCTGGGTCCTTCCCCTGCCACAGCCCCCAGCCCCCTGCTCAGAGGCCTCACCTTGGACAGAGCCATATATGGGAAGTGGTCCATGGCCAGGGGCGTCTCGGGCCCCAGCTTGCGGCGCCTCTGTCCCTTTAGGATCCGGGTGGCTGTCACCGTGGGCACGCCCATCCCTGAAGGAACAGATCCCCTTCAGGCCTGAGCCCCAGGGCTGGTCTGGACCCAGCAGTGGCCCTGGGTTCAAGGCCCGTGAGCACCACGGGGTGGACCAGCCTGGCGCACTCACCGTCCCCCAGGAACATGATGAGGTTCTTGGCTGAGGTCTGAATGGGCTTCAGCTTCTTGGCGGCATCCAGGGCCTCGGCGGCTTTCTGGTTCCAGAAGGCTGGATTCTGCTCCTCCACTGGCCAAGGGGAGAGTGCAGCTAGGTCAGCCTGGGTGGTGACGGGTAGGGCAGGGAGAGGGGCTGGGGGAACCTCGTACCTGGGATGACACCATGGGCCAGCTGTAGTCTCAGGCTCAGCAGCAGCAGCAGCAGCAGAAGCACCGGGGCTCCCTGCATGTTTGCGGGTTGGTAGTCGGTGGCAGGCTGGGACACCTAGGTACCAGCTACAGAGCAGGCTGTCTGTGTAGAAGTCAGAAGACAATTTGCCCTTTTAAAGCCTTCTTGTCTCTCTCCCACCCTAATCTCCTGCCCCTGTGGTGTGAAAGGCAAACCTGGATAGTGTCAGGGTGTGGCTGAGCTAGCCTGGGGCAGGAGCTGACAGGCAGCTCTCATTTTGGCCCCAGGTGTGTCTTCCATGTAGGGTGGGAGTGGAGGCCGCTTCCCTCTGGGCAAGGAGCTTGGCTTTTGGCCTGGACTACCACCCCTCTGCCCATGCTGCCCTGTGGGACTCAGCACTCCTTTGTCCCTGAGACCCAGCTGGGCCAGGCCTGTTCTGGGTGCTGAAGTGGGGCAGGGCTGGGGGCAGATCACCTGGGCCACAGGCCTGGTTTTGGCTTCCTGATGCCTCCAGCCCCATAGATACAATAAATGATGCTGGAAGGGTGGCCTGGCTTCCTGGCCACTCCATCGTGTCTTTGCATGTTTGACTTGGGCAGGTGGGCCTTCAGGAAATTGTTCCCAGGGTGACTATGTGTGGGAATGGGTGGGGTTGGTGGAACCTCATTCCTGGGCCTTGCCATTATGGCTTTGGGTCAGCAGGTGTGTTGCTTGGGTGTCCACACTTTTGCTTGGGGCAGCAGGTGGGTATGGGGTCAATCCTCAGGCCAACCAGGCATGGGCTAATCTTCTGAACAGTGGGCAGGCTCCTGCCCTTGAAGTTGACCCCAGTTTCCCTTGGACAGGTAGAAAGGTCCCTGAGCTGAGTCTGTTTTCAGAGGCCCTAGGCACACCCAGAGATGTAGCCTCAGATGAGGACCTAGGAGGTTTCTGAAGCCTCAAGCTGGGTTCAAAAGTATTTCTGAATCCAGGTATCCCACTTTTGCATGTATGTGTGAAGGAATTAGAAGCAGGGACTCAGATTTCTGTACACCAGGTTCAGAGTAGCATGGTCCCCAGTAGCCAAGAAGCAGGTCTCACTACTGAATGAATGTAGAAGCCAAATGTGGGCCATGCCCTTCATAGAATATCATTCAGCTTCAAAAAATGAAGGAGGGCTGGGGCCGTAGCTCAGTGGCAGATTGCTTGCCTTGCACATGTGAGGCACTGGGTTGGATCCTCAGCACCACATAAAAATTAAAAAATTTTTAAAAATAAAGAAACAAAACTATTTTAAAAAATGAAGGAAAGCCTGCAGCAGGCTGGGAGGGGGGACCCGAGGGCTGTACACCTGGTGAAGTGCCAGCCTCAAAGTTTGCACTCAGACAGGGTTCCCAGTGGAGTGAGATTCCTGGAGACAAGGGGAAAGTGGGGTAGCTTAATGGGGAGAGGCCTCAGCTTCCAAGACTAGAAAGTTCTGAGGAGTTACCCAACCCGTGAATGCACCTCACAGTACTGAACTTAAAAATGGGGAAGGTTTTTTTTTTTTTCTGGGCTTGTAACAGGGGTTCACTTGATGCTTTGACTATATCCCTTGTGTCCTTGAAACTTACATGATTTTTTTTCTTTTTTCCATTCTTCTTTTCCCTAAACTTCTCTTCCCTGATCTTCTCCTTTCTGATCTCTCCTCCCTAATCACATTTTTTCTGAATCACCTCTGCAAAAACCCCTGTTCCTGTGGCTAGACAGAATCACAGCCTTTGGGACAGGAGTCCCCTGTGTTTCTCCTTTGCTAGCAAAGCAATGAACCTTCTTTTTGCTTTTTCTCAAAACCTTGTCTTCGTTATTGGATTGGCCTCAAGGACTGAGCTTTTGGTAACAGGCTGGGAATCCACCCCAGGGCCTGTGGCAATGCTAGGTGAGTGTTCTGTGTTGAGCTTCATTCCAGCCTCTAAGGTGCTAAATTTCATGTTCTGTGTTTTTACCACAGTTTTAAAATGTTTCCAAAGGAAAAAAATCCATCCTCAGGCTCTGCGCTCTGCGTAATGCACCTGCCTGCAGCGGCCTCCTTCCTCTCCCATCAGGCCTCACCCCCTGAGCCACAGGCCTGCCTCACTGGCTGTCCCCTCCACCCCCACATGCCCTCTGCCTCCTGTGAACCAGTTTTCCAAGAAGCTGCATCTCCATTAAAGGACTGCAGGCTGCTTGTCCATGGCTGGGCCACGTGACCCTGAAAGGTGGCCTGTTGGAGGGGGAAGCAGAGATTATCTTGGGCATTCTTCAGCCTTTGAATATCTGTTTACCTTAATTTTGTATTGTTTTTGTTTTGGAGACTGAATGAAATGGTGCTATACCACTGACCTACATCCCTAGTCCTTTTTGGGTTTTTTTGAGACAGGGTCTCATGAAGCTGCCCAGTCTGACCTCGAACCTGCAGTCCTGCCTCAGCCTCCTGAGTTGCTGAGATTACAGGCCTGTGCTAACTGCGGCGCCTGGCCCTACATTCTCATAAGCATCCCAAGTGCATTGGAATGGATCCCTAAGCTCCAGCCTTCCCAAGCCCTAACACTAAGATGCCTTAATGCCCTTCACCTGTAACAGGGGTCCACTTTATGCTTTAAATGTAGCCCTTGCTGCTCTGTCACTCGCTCCTCCCTAATCTCTCCCCGTCCCCATTCTCATGGGGAAACAGGATTACCTTTCTTTCCCTTCCTAGGCACAGACTTATCTGTCCTGAGTACACACCCACCATAGGAAAGAAAGAATCCAGACTTTGGGGATGGTATCAGAAGATCTCAGAAAGGACTATCTCCCAAATTACCAAGTGAATTACACTCCAACAGAGAACACAGGGAAGGCAGTAAGCCTCTTTAAATGCCCCCTGTTCCTGCTCATGGGGAGAGCCACAGTCTCTGGGACAGGACCCTGTGTTTCTCCTTTGCTAGCAAAGTAGTACACCTTCTTTTTCCCTCTTATCAAAATCATGTCCTTGATATTGGATTGGCAACAGGGACAAGGACCAACTTTCAGCAATAAACCTATAGAAGAGATTCCCCATCTACCTGATATTCCTATCAAAGTACTTGGTAAATGGTTTTAATTATGACTTTCTTTTTTTTCCTGTGGCCTTAATGAGAAACTGATGTGACTCCATTTACCTCAGAGTAGGGCCTGTGGGTGAGGGGGATCCTTGTCCTAGGAAAACTGTTCCTAGGCGCATAAGCTACCCCATGAGTCATTTGTCTGTACCAGATGTCCTTGACTCAGCAAATGCAAGTTCCTGAAAAGACCAAAAAAATGACTGAGGCCTAATTGGGACCATAGCAACAACCAATGGGAGTGAGTCAGGGAAGACACAGGAAATACCAGGCGACCCTCCCAGTTGTTTTAGGCCACCCTGCAGTTTAGCATCTACACTCTTGCAACCCCTAGAGGCCTAAACCAATCCACCACTTGAACTAAGGGATCATGTTTACCCGACTTGTTCCCACCAATGAATGTGCTAATCACTGTGAAGAGTTGTTGTTTGATTTTCCCCGTGGTGTGAAATGACTAACTGTGTGATGTTGTGACCCGTAGGGTATCGCCACAAAAACTATAAATCCTCACTGAACTAAGGGTCAGGACTCATTCCTCTGGACCGCTGCGTGGGAAATGGTGGTGAGTCCAGGTTCGAGAGCTTGCAATAAAGACTCTGTGATTGCATCGGATTCGGCTCCTGGAGGTCTACTGGGGTCCCACGAATCTAGCATTACACTAAGAGTTCATGAACTTCTTCCACACAGCTGTCAGATAACTTGAGTCCATTTTCTGGGCCCCTGATTGCTCATTTGTTTCAGAATAATTTATTTTCTTATTCTTCAAAGTGGAATCATTATTTCAGGCCAACATGCCCTCAGGCAGAGTCTCCCTGGGTCCTCCCACCATGACTCCTCCTCTTTGTTGGCTGCTCTCTGATGGTGGGAGAAAGAAAGTCCCCTCTCTCAGGCTCCCTGCCTCCTGCCATCATTGTTTATGAAAAACCAGCCTCTATCTCAGAGCAAAGCCTGTCCAAGGAAGGGACATCACCTTTGTCCTTGAAAAGACCCACAGAGCACTCCTAGGCACATTCCCACCCTGATAAGTTGTTTATCTACAAATAACAGGAGGGATCTGCTGGCCAGGTGTCCCTGACTCAGTCAGGCTAGGTGGAGACCCATAGTAACCCCCTAGCAGCCACCAATCAGCATGAGACAGGGAAATACCTGGGATGCCAGATGACCCTCCCAGTAGTTTAAGGTGGTTGATAACATGTTGGGAAACCGCGTAGTTCAGCACGTACACCCCTCTTGGCTTAAACCAATCAGTTCAAACGAATCCTCCTCTTGTAGTAACCTATCACCCCTACCCAACTTGTTCCAGCCAGTGAATGTGCTAATCATGTTTTTGATTTTCCCGCAGTGTGTGATGATTTGCTAGGAGATGCTATGATGTATGTGAAGTCCCTTCCTTCTCCAAAGAATGTATAATACTGCTGCAAGCCCTGGGCCGGGGGCCTCTCAGCATCACCAGTTGCTGTGTGCGCGCAGAGGACCGAGCTAGCTGCTTACATCGATCTTGGGTAATTTGGGGGTCCCGAATTCGAGCATAACATTTAGTGCCTCTATCTCCTGCACATTCTGCTTGAGGGTGGAACATTCTGGGTAAATAGGATAGCCTGCCTTGGCCAAGCTCTTAAATGAACAGTTGGTTCTATTTACCAGGCTTAAAGTAAGGGATCCACAGTGGTCTTCAGCCAGAAAGCCTTGGCAGTGAGCCAGGTGGGATGGGCACCCCTGTAAGTCCAGCAATTCCAGAGGCTGAGGCAGGAGGATCACAAGTTTGAGGCCAGCCTTAGCAACTTAGTGAAGCCCTAAGCAACTTAGCAAGACCCTGTCTCAAAATATGAAGGACTAGGAACATGGCTTAGTGGTAGAGTGCTCCCAGGTTCAATCCTCAGTACCAAACCAAAAAACTACCAAAATCTGTGGTAACAACCTGGCCACATGGAACCACCTGGGCACTCAGCCTCCACCTCCATGTCTGAGTCACCTGGCTCTGATGACATCAGTCTCTCTTGCCCTGGGATCAGGGATGACATGGCAGCTACAAGGCCTGCCCATGCACGGGGCTACAGACTGGTGTGGACTGAGAAAGAGCCTCTATTCCTCCCATTCCAGCATGATCCTTAGTCTGGGAGGCAGCTCTGTGGGACGGGTTGTCTTAGTGTGCTCAGGAAGGGAGCTGGGCCTGTGGGGCCCACTGGACCAGGCCCCTCCGTCACCACCAATTTACTGCCTGACGCCTTTGCAGATGCTGAGCTCTGTCCTGGGTGTGTCCCGATCCCCAGCAGCAGGGCACACTGGGCACGGCCAGGACAGGGCAGCCCATGCAGAGTCCACCCCACCACCCGCTGCCACCCGCCATGGAGCAATGGCTTCCGCCAGCCTCCTGCCCTCCAGGGCTCACCAGGATTCTCACTGGGAGCTGTGGTGACAGCCCCCAGCACTTGGGATGCATGTAGCAGGGTTCAATCCCTGGATGGGGCACCAGGGAACAATCCCCAGGATACGGGGGCCCTGGGGTGCGGGTGCCCTTCCTCCCCCAGCGCGGAGCCTCCCAGCCACATGTAGCCGCAGCGGGACCCCCGCCGGGGCTGGGTTCTGGAAGCATGCCCAGGTTGCATTTCGCCTCTTCTCCCTGGTGCCACCTCCAGCAGACCTCATGGGATCAGGGGTGCTGAGCCTTGACGTCACCCAGGGGCATGGTGGACAGGTGTCGGGCAGGTGAGCAGCGGGCTGGCGGGTCTTCATGCCACTCAGGCCTCAGAGGCAGCAGCTGCCATGCTGAGCCTCCCCTCGGGGCCAGGCCTGCCCATGCACGGGGCCAGGAGAGGAGGCTGGGCCACCCTCCATCCTCCCTACCTGCCTGAGCCTCGCTCAAGCAGGTAGGGAGGTAGCCAGGGCAGCTCACAGAGCATTTAGGAGCATCGTGGCCAGGGCCAGGGACGGCCCTGAAGGAGCTCTCAGCCCAGGGGAGGCCTCAGGGCCTTGAGGGGCAGTTGGAGCTGCATTTGTTCTGCCATGTTTCTCATTTTCCAAAATGTGATCTGAGTCTAGTCAGCTGCCATTCACAGAGGTCATTACATAGCACCGAATTGCATAACGAGACACTCTGTGTTGCCTGGGCTGGCCTCAAACTCCTGGCCTTTAGTGATCCTCCTGTCTCAGCCTCTTGAGTAGCTGGGACCACAGGTGCACCCAGTGAAAGTCATCCCCTTTTTTTTTTTCTTCTTCTTCCAACTGGCAGTTGAACCTGGGGTGACTGAGAGCTGAGCTACAATCAGCCCTTTTCCATTTTGTGACAGGGTCTCACTAAATTGCCCCGCTGGCCTGGAACCTGCAGTCCTGAGTAGCTGGAACTAAAGGCCTGCCACTGTGCTGGGCCACAACTTTCCTTTTCTAATTAAGGGAAAACTGAACTTGTTTCACAAAAACCATGAAGTGACCCGGGACACAGGTGTGGTGTGGCTGAGGCCATCGATCATTAAGAAGCTGTATTCCCAGGCCAGTAGAGAAGCATGCACGATACATGAGTTTTGAGAAATGCTGATGGAAAATAAAGGAAGGAAGGAAACTTTGAGCCTGAGTTCATGTCGACACCCCCAATACCTGAGTGTCTTTGGAACCTAAACTCTCCAAGTCTTGGGGGCCTGGTGTGGTCAGTATTGCAGGGGGCCAGAGGAGGCCATGCCCTTGAGACTGGGACAGAGGGACAGAGGATAAATACTCTCCTGGCTTAGCAGCAGACCTCCAGAGGCTGTGTGCCACCCTTAACCAACGTCTGCTTTGCTTTGTGAGGTCAGGGTGCCCTGTATGTGTCCTCTTGAATAGCAGCAGTCATTTATCTTTGGCACGGGAAATGCTCGTTGTTGAGAGCCACTCAAGCCAGCTAACACCCCCACACTGCAGGGAACCAATCAAATGAGCGCCCTCCTTGGATTCAGGGGGCCAGCCTGGTGCCTTCTGCAGAGCGGCCTCCCTTCCTAAAAGCTCAGATGACCCCATTTCATTGTCATCATTATCGGGTCAAAAGATCCCAGTGTCCGGCAACCTCCTTCCTGCCTTTGGAACAAAGAGGGCAGTCTTGGACTGTCTGGAGGCCTGTTGCTGAGGAAGAGGCTTGTTCCTTCTCCCATTCCTGAAGGCCTGTGTGGCAGGGCCTTGCCCTGGCCCACTCCACCCACCAGGGGATGCAGGTGTCCCCTTCCCCAGAAGGTGCAGATTCCTGGGGTAGGGACAGGAGGGAGAGTGTCCCATCACCAAGCAGGAGACCCCCCCACTCTCCCCATACAGTTCCTGGGGAGGGGCCTCAGGGGACTCTGCAGCAATGATCGAGGGCATTGGCATCTCAGCCTGTGAGAATCTGGGGGCCCAGGAGTGGGCCTGGCAAAGGGACACTTAGCTAGGTGGCCCTGAGCCTGGAGTTGGCTGTTCTTGGCAACCTTGCCAAGGTGGCCGGAGCCAGGTCTCCCCTTGCCCAACTGGGGTGGTGGTGGTGGTGGTGGCAGGGACAGCTGGGTGGTTCTACCAAGCTGTGGCTCAAAGTCCTGCGGAGGTGATGGGTGGACATTGGAATTCTGGGCTGAAGGGCTTGAGGGCAGGAGGAGCGCTGAGTGAAGGCCAAGCCCCCTCTCCTGTATTCAATAATTTCACTTTGATTTGATATAAGAGCTGGAGGACAATTTTATTCCAATTTCACCCTCATTAGTCTGAAAACCTATTAAGGCGAAATATGCTAAAGGAGAGTTTTTGTTTCGTGTTCTACTTTGCATCTCAAATCTGGCTGCCTTTTCAATACTTGCTTGGCTAACTGCTTTCCTAACGGGACAGTGTACAATTTATGAACATTAAAAAGCACAACAGTTCATGAACCTGGTTGAGGAAAATTACTTATCTAAGTAAAATAAACTATTTAAATGAATCTTACTCCTTATAATAAGTTTATATTCGAAAAAAATAAACAATGAATGCCATAAAAGGCATAAAAAGAGAAGTTTCGAAGAGATTATCTAATAATAAGGTTTAAATTCATAACCTAAACTAAGTTATGAGCAGATTCAGACTCATCACTCCAAGTACAGAACATACTCCACAGCCCCACTTCCTCTAGAATTTTCTTTTCCTACCTTTTTAGCTAGGGATAAACCCAGGGCTTCTTCCATACTGAGCATCTGCTTTACCACTGAGCTGTGACCCAGTTCCAGAACCTTCTTAATTTTTGTGAAGTGTATCACCATCCTTTTCCCATCCCTCAGGGCTGAATTTCTTTCTTCTTTCCCTCCTGGTCCTGGGGATCAAACTCAGGGCCTCACACGTGCCAAGAAAGTGCTCTACCCCTGAGCCACACCCCAGCCTCAGAGCTGAAATCAATCCTTTCCATCCCTACCCTAAATCTAATTAGCTTCTGAAATCTGTGATTTCAAGCCATGAATGCCCAGGACTGTGGCATGGTCCCCACACGCTGCCCACTGCTGGGCCAGCAGCCTCATCTGCAGTGCTGCCTGCCCTCCCAGGCCTGATGATGGTCCCCACCCTGAGCCCCCACCTCCCACCCCAAGCCTCTGCTTAGACACAGGAGCCTGCAGGTTCCACTGAGGGAACCAGCATTTGTCGCCACCAAGACTGCCTATTTTATTTAATTTGTTCTGTTTTTGTGGCACTGGGCATTGAACCCAGGGGCACTCTACCACTGAGCTGAATCTGTAGACCTTTGCATTTCATTTTGAGACAGGTTCTCACTGAGACTTGCCCAGGCTGGTCTTGAACTTGAGATCCTCCTGGCTCAGCCTCCCGAATCACTGGGATTACAGACAGGCACCACCGTGCTAGGCTTTGCTACCTGTGTCTTTAAGTAGAAGACCTTAGGCAGCATTCTAACTGAATGGGAATACTAGGTTCCTGTCAGCAGGAATTTTATGTTAGTTACTAATGGACTGTTTAATATACCTTTTGCTGAAGGTACAAAAAGCCTTTTAAACCAATTGTAGATCCATTTCTGCTAAGGATAAATAGCTTTTTTTAAACTTTCAGTTTTATTTTAATCCAAGTTATGCATGGATGTAAAGTATCAAGGAGATCTGCACAATTTGTTGAAACCAAACCAGAGACAGCATTTCCCGGTCCCCTTCCCGCCTTTTCCCCAGAGGCAACCACTTTCCCTCTTGGCTTATTTTGATATTTACCACTGTTTCTGAATAACAGATGTCTTCATTTCTCAATCTTAAGTCATATCTATTGACACCTTCTACTGACATTGTGTTATTGATCATGTAATGAACTATCCAACACAGCCTCACATAAGTCATTTTCTGTCACAAGCCTGCCAATGGCAGGGTGTTATGGGGACTGAATCTGCTCCATGAGGTCACCATTGGGGTGGCTTTCCCCCAAGACAGCTGTCAGGAGGCTGGGAGGAGGGCTCCTCTCCCTTCGGCCTCTGGATTTGCTCAGCTTCCTCACAGCATGGCCGGAGTAGATGCTCCTAGCCTCTTAAGACCTTGGCCTGAAACTAGTGCATCATGTCAGCCATACCCGAGCCTGTCCAGATTCGGGGAGAAAGACATACGACTGTTTGGTTTTGAAACAGGGTCTCTCTGTGTGGCCCTGGTGGCCTCAAACTCCTGGGCTCAAGTGACCCTCCTACCTTAGCCTCCTCAGTAACTGGGATTATAGGCGGCCACTGGGGCCCCATTTTTGACAGCAGGTAGCAGGGCGGGACACATGACTTCTCTCTGCACTGGCTCTTCACCAACCGCAGCACCCTGCACGACCCCTTTCGCATCCCGCCACCCTCCCTTCAGTGGTGACTATGTAGGTGTACAGGGAGCTGGGAGGAATGACTTTCTTTCTTGCAGTTTTATTTCCCCTGAAGCCAGTCATTTTCTTTTTCTTCTTTTTGGGACTGGGGATTGAACCTAGGGGTGCTTAACCACTGAACCACATCACCAGCCCTTATTATTTTTTTTTTTAAAGAGAGAGTGTGAGAGAGAGGGGGACAGAGAGAGAATTTTAATATTTATTTATTTTTTCTTAGTTCTCGGCGGACACAACATCTTCGTTTGTATGTGGTGCTGAGGATCGAACCCAGGCCGCACGCAAGCCAGGCGAGCGCGCTACCTCTTGAGCCACATCCCCAGCCCCACCAGCCCTTATTTTTGAGACAGGATCTCATTAAGTTGCTGAGGCTGGCCTTGAACTTGCCATCCTCCTGCCTCAGCCTCCTGAGTTGCTGGATTACAGGCGTGTACCCAGAAGTAATTTTCTTATTGTTACATGTGAATCCGTTTCCATGTGCTTCATGTCATCTAATCCTAGATGGGTCTTCTGATGGGACCGGCTTTCCAGTCCCCTCACTCTCTGGTTGTCCTGGCTGGATCTTCCAGCCCCGATGCCTTGCCCTCACAGTGCAGGGAGGGCCTCCTTCAAAAGGGTCCTGAGCTCTTTGCCACCATGGTCTGGGCTGGGAGCCACTCCTGTTTCCCTTTTCCTTGGTCTGTGCCCTAATTTGTAGAGCCACATCCTTCCTGAGAAGCAGGCCTGGGCCACACACTGGGAACTTGCATTTTTAAAAGTGTTTCTAAGCTGGGGTGGGGCTCAGTGATAAGGCCCTTGCCTGGCATGCATGAGGCCCTGGGGCCAATCCCCAGCACTGAGGAAAAAAAAAATAAAGTTCTACTCTGACACTTAGATTTTCCCACCCCAACCCCAAGAGCCCTCATTTGTCCAGCATATTTCCTAGAGAACTCCATTTTTTCGTGATGGTGCGCTCATCTCTTTGAGGATATCAAGGATAACTCCGTTATCTGGCACTTTCTTTTCTCTCCCAGCATGGTCTGTGTTATGGTTTAGACAGGAGATGTACCTTAAACCCTCATGTGAGAAACAATGCAAGAAAGTACGGAGAGGAGATGATTGCGTAATGGGAGCCTTAACCCAGTCAGTGCATTGATCCTCCGATAGGGATTAACTGGTGGTAACTGTGACAGGTCGGTCACTGTGGGTGTGCCTTTGGGGTCTATATTTGTTGCCACGTCCTACCACTTTCCTCTGCCACACTCTTCTGCCATGTTTTGCCTCACTTTGGGCCCAGAGCGATGGGGTTGGCCGTCTATGGACTGAGGCTTCTGAACTTGCTCAGATTGTTCTTGTCCAGTTTTTCGGTGGCAGTGATGGGAAAGCTGACTAAAACAGCCTGTTTTCTCCTCACAGCTTTTCTGTATTTGGAGGTTTCCCTTGGAGGAGTGTCCTCCTTGATGGGCTTATTTATACTGGGGGGGGGGGGCGACAAAGCCAAAGTACCTGAAAGGAGTACCTGAAAGGCGCTTAGGGACAGACACTCCCTGGGGCGTGGACTGCAGGGTCCCTTAGTTGGGGAACCCTGGTAGGACACTTTCACGCTCCTGCCTGGCTGCAGTGAGAAACTGATACGACTCCATTTTTGAAAATAAATAAATGACAGCAGCTTCTACCTCAAGGCCTGTCCTAAGGAAGGGGGCGCGACCCTTGTCCTTGGAAAACCCCACAGAGCCTTTTTAGGCACATACCCACCCTGCTGAGTTGATCTCCCCGCAGGTGAGATCTGCAGAGCCAGGTGTCCCTGACTCAGTTAGGCTAGATGAGGACCCATAGCAACTCCCTAGCAACCTCCAATCAGCATGAGACAGGGAAAATACCTGGGATGCCAGATGACCCCCCAGTAGTTTATGGTGGTTGATCACATGTTGGGAAACCATGTACTTTAGCACGTACTCCCCTCGTGGCCTAAAACAATCAGTTCAAAGGAATCCCCCTCTTGTACTAACCAATCACCTGGACCCAACTTGTTCCCACCAGTGAATGTACTAATCAATATTAAGAGTTGTTTGACTTTCCCGCAGGTGTGAAATGATTTGCTGTGTGATGTTGTGATACATAGAGTATCCCCAAAACCTATAAAATCTCACTGAACAAATGACTGGGACTCACTCCCTGGGGCCGCTGCGTTGGGAACGGTTGAGTCCAGACTCGAGCTTGCAATAAAGACTCTGTGTGTTTGCATCAGATTTGGCTCCTGGAGGTCTATTGGGGTCCCACGAATCTGGCATTACACCAGTGTCCTCAGGGCTGATTGGGCAGGGGGCAGTAGTGGTCTCAGCATCTCTTGGGCACATGTGTACAGGCCTGATGGCCCCAGAGACCCTGAGGTTTACCAGTCCAGTGATCTGTTTTTGCCAGTGTCAGGTGGGTAGTTGCCAGGCTCTGCAGGAGGGTTGGCCTACACTGGCAACATTTGTTGCTGCCCAGAGGTGTGGCGAGCCGTTTCTGTGTACTGTGGCCGCCATTACAAGATGGCGCTGGTCTCCGCTGTAGTCTGTGACAAACAACTCCTTATCAGAATGAGTTGGCACGCCCTATGAGAAAAGTCCACGTGGCAGTTGTGCATTGGGGCTTTATCTGCTTTATTAAGGCTGGGGCACACGGGAGTAGAGAGAGAAACAAGCTAAAAGACATGTCAAAACAAAGGCCTGAATAAACTGCTGAAGGAAGAATCCTGTGTCGTGTTTCCTTTGCTGGCGAGGGGTCGAGGCACAGAGGGACCCATTGCCAGGGTTCTGCAGCACAACTGGGGCCGACTCTCCGCGGCTGGCTTCCTCCAGTCACCTGCTCTCCATTTCCTGGCTTCCAAAGGGCAGTCTTTCCCCTCCTCCCTTCAACCCCTGCCTTTCCCCCCTTCTTTCTTCTTCTTGCAGTCCCAGGGTCCTGCACATGTGAGGCAAATGCTCTACCACTGAGCTATATCCCCAGTCCCCCTTTTAAATATGAGACAGGGTCTCACTAAATTTCCCAGACTTGGTCTTGAACTTATGATCCTCCTGACTCGGCCCCCCAGGTGACTGGGATTACAGTTGTGCACCATTGTACCTGGTTTCTCACTCCCCTTTGGGGTAAATACTTTATAATAAGCCTTTCTGTCCTTGGGAGACTCTGGGGTGTTGAGAGCCACAGCTGGGTTGGGATGGCACCTGGATTTTGCCAGAAGGAGTGGTTGAGAAGTAATGCCAGCGAGCCATTAAGATGATGATAATTGTTAAGCTGTTTATAATTAAGATAATGACTGATTGCTGTAACTGGATGATGCTAAATTGAAACAAGCTGTGTATTCAGTTGTGCATGTGGACCTCTGCTGTCCGGCAGTGGGGAGGCTCCTGCTGCCTCGGGTGCCCGCTATTTTTGAGTTCTTGCGGGGTTCCCGTTGGGTTCGGGCAATAAAGTAGTTCCTGTTTGAACCTACAAGTGGCTCGTGACCCCGGTTATTTGTGCCCAGCCAGACTGCGGTACCGGGGAGGTGGTGGGAGCAAGTGTTTATTCATACTCTCCGTAATGACCTTCAGCCAGGGAGATCTGGCCCCAGTCACAGCCCCGGCCTGGGCCCTGGCTCCAGGCTCCCCTCGTCTGGAATGCTCTCTCCTCAGATGTCTAAGTCCACTTCACTCCTGGTTAGAAGTACTCTGGTCCCTGCAGGCCAGGCCTGGTGTCCTCTGGCCTGCTCCTGCTGCACACCCTGGGCTCCCCACTCTCCCTGAGCATCCACTTGTGCTGTGGTACCCATGCTATCTCCCGAAACTTTCCTGACCGGCCGCGAGCCTCAGCCATCCTCCCTCTTTTGCTGAAGGCCCCTCAGTAGTGTTGGGGACTCTACCCTTGACAGCTCGGTCTGCACTCCCCGTGGGCTCTCCCAGCTGCACTGTCCTCATGCCGCCAGCCGTTGGGTGCTCCTCTGCCTCTGGCCAGCTGAACTGCCCCCCTCTGTTCTGGATTGCCACAGCCCTCCTCCTCAGCCATTTGCTCCTGCGCCCTGCTTTGTGGTCAGAGCAGCTGTTATGGGCACCTGGCACTGTGCTGGCACCTGCTTCTCCCACGCTGTGTCCTGCCCTGCCTTCAAAGCAGGGTGCCCAGGGGCAGGCCACAGGGCAGGCCTGCTCCATGCTGGGCCACCACAGTTTTTTTTTTTTTTTTTAAATACCTTTATTTTATTTTTATGTGGTGCTGAGGATCGAACCCAGGGCCTTGCACATGTGAGGCGAGCGCTCTACCAGTGAGCCATAACCCCAGCCCCCACAGTTCTTTTTTGAGGTCACTGCTCAGTGAGGGTGTGGGCCCCTTTATGGGAGGCCAACTACAACCTCATATGGCCTCTGCTCCCTCAGCCAAGCCAGGTCCATGGCGTGTGCCTTCTCTGTTGGGTCCAGGAGGCTGGCAGCGACCCATCACAGCTGGAAATACACTCACCTCCGAGCTTTGCCAGTCCCTGGTCATCTAGTGGGATTATTTGTGGCGGGCTCCCTCCCATGGTGACCTTAGGAGGCCCCTTGAGAAAAAGAGCCTCGTTCTGAGTCCAGGCTTTGGCCTGCACCAGCACACGGGTGCTTTGGGACAGCTGAAAGAATGAGCTTTTGGATCAGGTTTTGTCTTGTCACTGTGAAACAACCCTTGGAAGGGGCTGTCCCCTCATGGGACCTAAGGACATCTGGCCCACCAATGCACTACGCTAGATTGATCAATGATGTTTGTTGGATGAGGGAGACACAGGACTCGGCTTCTGTGCAGGGACAAGGCTGAGCCATTTGCTGTGAGCCCAGGAGGTAGTGGGGTGGGTGGAGGCCTGGCACCTGAGCCTGGGCCCTGGCTGGGTGCAGTTGGCTGCTCCAGCTCAGGCAGACACCAGTTCCCTTGTGGGTATGGTTCCCATTCCTGTCTAACAGGGCAGGGGCTCCAGGTGCCATCGTGTCCTGGGCAGCAGAGTGAGGCGAGACTGTGGGGAGATTTGCACCCAGCATCTGCCCCAAGCGGGTGATCTGACTACCCTTCACTGGGCAGTGAGGGGAAGTGTCAGGTCTGAGTATGTGCTGGAGGGTGCAGTGTGAGGGGATGGGACATGGCAGGAATGTCACCTTTCATGGTCTGGCTGCCTGGGCTGGGGAAGTACCCAGAAGCCTTCTAACTCAAGTACCAGACCCTCCCCTATCCCTCCTTCCAGATATGTGGTTCCAGGAGGAGGCTCGGGGGATAGGGGCAGAGAAGTGACATCCTCTGGGTGGCAGGGGAACTGGAGGGCAGGAATGATGACATGTCTGTGGTCCTTCTGGCAGCCGGCCCAGGCTGATGGCGGAAGCACAGTGGCACCCAGACCGTCCAAGTGTCCTGTTACTGTGAAACATTCTTACCAGGGACCTATTGAAATTTTCTTTGAAGAAAATTCACTGTACCAAGGTCTAAGAGCCTGCTAATCTGACACCTCAGGGGACAGTGTGGTGGAAGAGGGGCCTGGGTCGCCATGTTTTCATCCTAGCTCTGACAACCCCACGAGGCCAATAGGCACTTTCCAGTCCACAGGTGGGACCAGGCCAGCTCTGGGAGAGGGTTGCTTCATGGCCCAGCTCTGCCACTGGGTCCCAGAGGGTGGGGGATGAGTGGGAGCTCAGGATGCAGGGCAGGGGATGAGGCCAGGCAGGGCCAGCAGGACCCACTCCTCTTCCTGGTTGGGAAGGCTGATGGAGGACCCTCCTCTCCTCCAGCAGGCCCAGCCTCACTCTGTCCCCACACTCTCTGGGCACCGAATCACTTCAGGGGTGTGACTTAGGCCACTTGGGACTCTGGTCTAGGAATGGGGGGAGGGCTGTCACAGGATCCACATCCCTGTAGATACATAGGGCCCATGGCAGACAGGAAATGGTGGGGGCAGGGCTGGACACGGCCACATGGATGATGGGTGGCTCGGTGTCATGCATACTAATTACATCTCTCATCAGCCAGATGAGGCCCTGGCATCAATCTGCCATGCAGCCAGCTCTGAATCACCCGAGGACTGTCAGGGGTTATCAGAGCTGGTGGCCCCAGCTCAGCTGTGGGGGTGGATCCTGAGCAGAGTCCCTTGCCCTGGGTGCACAGGGGCCCTGCTGCCCACTTCTCCACGGACCTCACATGCCACACAGCACTGCACACTTGATTTTATTCCATGACACTGATTTGCTGAAAACCCCCATTTCCTGGGCAGGGGAGGGCAGTGGGTGGCCTGGCAGAAGCGGGCTGGCCTCTCGGGAAGGCTGGAGCCCTCTTTGCTTGAGGAAGTGCCATCCAGGCCTCAGCCTTCCATCCAGCCTTGCCCTCTCCCCTCCAGTTCATCATTTAAAAACTGAGCTGCAAAAATAAAATAAACTGAAAAAATAAAAACAAACCCCTGAGATGTTAAAAACCAAATTAAAAATTCCCTTTGGTGTCAAAAGGTCCTATTCCTAAAAGCCAGTGGGGTGGGGCTGGCTCGGGCCAGGCTCGGGGCTGGCATTCAGTCTTCCAGTGCACCATGGGACTCCTCCTCGTCCTCATCCTCGTCCTCCTCCAGGGCCAGGGAGCCCTCGGGGCCCGGCTGCTTCAGGATGGCACTGTACTTGAGAACTGCAGCCTCCGCCTGCAGGACCACCTCCACCAGGCTGAAGATGGTGATGACCTGTGGCGGAATCCAGTAAGCGGGGACAGAAAGGGGCCTGTGGCCAAAACCCAGCTCCACCACTGTGTGTCCAGCTGGCCATGGAGGCCCACTCCCTCAGCCTCCAAAACTCCTGTTACCCCTGTAAACAGCTGCTCAAGGCCTCAGCCACAGGGTTGAGGGACATCCAGGAGCCAGGCAGCCCCGTGCACCTCGCTGATGCGCAGTGAATGCTCCCGAGGGTCAGGGCAGACAAGCCAGCTGGACTGGCCTTGGAGTGACAGCTGCTCTACACGAACATGGGTGTTAAGGTCCCCAGCTCCATCGGATTCTCAAAGGACCCCACAAGTTAAAAATTCCTGCTTCAGAGAGACAGAGAGCTGCCCAGAGGTGTCTCCAAGTAAGGGTCAGGAGGCCACCTGAGCCCTGGGTGTGGCGGGGGCCTTGGCATGGAGGCCTGAAGCCCCACCTGGAGCCTGTAGTGCTAGGGAGGGCGGGGGAAGATGAGGGCACAGGGGACACCTAGGAGGAAGGAGAGGGCCCACTGCGACCTGTGGGGCAGAGGGAATATGGGGGGCTCTGACCTGCCGTGCTGGCTCCTGTTCAGGGTCCTTGGGTTCCCAGATGAGCGTGAGTTCGGGTTTCTTGCCCACCTTCTGGAAGTGGTAGGATCGCAGGGCCAGCGCCTGGGGGTGCACATGCCAGCACCTCAGGCCTTGGGCTCTGGGTGCCACCTCCTGACCTTTAACCCCGGAAGGCCCCGTTGCGTGGAGGTGGCCCTTTGTCCTGACCCACCTCTGACTGACTGGTCATGAGGAAGCTCCTGCCCTGCCACCCACCCCACTGCCGGTTTTTTGACCTGAAGCAGGGGCCACCCCGTCCCTGGCCTCTTACTTCCAGCCAGCTTCAGGGAGGCCCAGCCAGTTCACCTTTGGTTGACTCAGCACCTGAGGGTGACCAAGAGCCAAGGGATGGCTGGGGGTGGGTGAGGCAGGTGCGCCCATGCTGCTGGCACTGCCTGTGGACTGCGCCCCCTGCTAGCGCGGGGTCTGGTAGCACAGGCTGAGGGCAGATAATAGCAGACCTGACCTAGGTCTGAACTTCGGTCCTGCTCAGTGAACTTCAGCACCAGCGCCCTGATTACTTCCAGCTGGACTCTGCTCGTGCTCTATGTTATTAATGCTAGTCCATTCCACGCTGTGTGCCAGACTCCCCCAGGCACTTAGGACGTTAGGAGATTCAACCCAGGACAGGAGCCAGGTGCTCAGCACAGGGCCAGCTAGAGCCTGGCCCCTCAGCTAGCATCAGGACGGGGACCAAGACCCCTGGGGGAGCCAAGGCACCTGTCCTTCCTGAACCATCCTCTGGCCTTTCCTTTCTATGTTCCTACAAAAACATCCCCAGACACACACACTCTGCCACCCTGGGCTTGTTCTCTGAGCGCCTAGGTCTTGGGGTCGGGGCCCAGCCTGACCCTTGGCCTGGAGTCCCATCTCAGTTGAGACTAGCTGAGTGTCTTGTAAAGGTCTATCAGTAGGGCTAGGGCTTGGGGTTGGAGCTCTGGACTCTGCTACCATGTGCCCCAGCTGAGGGGACAATGGGACCCGACAGTCCGTGTCCCTCCAGGGTGGACGGCGACAGCAGGAACCTGAGTTTGTGTTCTTAACTCCACACTCGTGAGTCTACCAATGGCTGCTCTGGGCCAGGGACATTCAGATGAACCCCCGCAGTGGAGTAGAGACAGGCAAGGGGAAAAGGCCAGGGGCATGGTATTAGGTCCCTGCTCAAGCCAGCCACACTCACATTGCAGTAGATGCGCTTCTGTACCCCGTAGCGCAGCACCAGGACATCGAAGGCTTGGTTCAAGACGCCCATCACCATGGCTTCTGACTCCAGAGGGCCACTCTCCTGTGGGGACAGTGCTCCAGCATGGCACCCTCCAAGGGAGGGCCTACACGGTCACACCTCGAAGACTTCCAGGGAGGAGGCAGCCAGGAGTGGAGGTATGGCAGAGGGAGGGGAGGCTGTCAGGCCGGTGGACTCACCTTGACCAAGACAGCAAAGAAGAGGCTGGCGCTGAGCTCCTGCACGCGCTTGGAGGCCATGCGGCGGTCATTGCAATGGTCAGCCTGCTTCTGCAGGGCATGGGGCTCCACTTCCGGCTGCTCCCTGTAGCCTGGGAAGAGGGTGGTCAGGGCTGCTGGTGGGGGCTGCGTGCATGAACCATGCTGGGTGACAGATAGCATGGGGCCCTAGCCCAGGCATGAGCTGGGGCTGGCAGAGGCAGAGGCCCTGGAGCTGCCCCACTGCAGTCCCCCAGCACCTGTGCAGAGGGAGAGCATCCAGGCCTAGGATCCCCTGTACCCAGGCTGTTTGTCCCTGTGAGGCTCCATGGTCACAGCAGTGTGGCCTCACAGCACTGGGCCCTCCTCACTCTGGGGTGGCAGCCCTTAGCCCACAGGCCTGCCTGGACCCCAAGTTGTACCCTCACCCAGCGCAGCGGCCAGCAGGCGGTGCACCATGACGTCAGCGAAGCGGCGGATGGGCGAGGTGAAGTGAGTATAGAGAGGCACGTTGAGGGCGTAGTGCCGGAACTGCGCCTGGTCCTGCAGCACCCCTGAGCAGAAGTAGAGCGCCATCTGGGGGGAGGGGGCGGGTCTCAGTGTTGGCTGGGCCAGGAGGGTACTGACATCAGAGTCTGGCCCCGGGCACTTGGCACAGACTAAAGTGACAGGCAGAAGGCAGGTGAGTGGAGTAAGGCTATGTTGGGGCCACTTTGCATAAAGGACCCCAGGGGCTGCCACAAAGTTGGGCAGACCTCGGGTACGCCCAGGCCCCTCTCCTGCTCAGAAGCTGGCTTCTTCCCAGGCTGCCCAGACCAGCCCCACCTCTGGTGGGAATGGGGTGCTGGGAACCTTCAGGACACTGGGTGGCCTCTTCCCATCAGGGTCCTGTGGCTGCCAGGTCAACTGGGCAGGAGCTCAGTCTCCTTAGGGCCCGTGGCTGCTGAGTTCCTGCCAGGAACAATGAGAGGAGGGTGGTCCCTTCCCTGGATGTCTATGGGGCTGCCACCGAGTCAGGACAAAGGGGGAGAGGAAAGCCTGTGGCCACACTTGCCCAGGGCTGCAGACTTGTCTTCTAGAGGCAAAAGCAGAAGCTGAGGGGAGCAGAAGCGTGTCTCTGCTGGAGGACACAAGCCCAAGGTGCTGTCTCCCGGACGGGCCGCAGGCAATTCTGCGGCTTGTGGTTGGGTCAACCTCAACCACTTTGGTCTTCATCCCTGCCCAGTTGAGGGCCACACTTGCACCCTGGCACCCCTGTGCCCTACAATGCCCCACCCCACAGCAGCCAAGGGGGCAGTTTTCCAGCCCACCATCCTGAGCCTCCACGGGGCCAAGACAGAGATCAGAGTTCTAAAGGCAGAGATTTGATCTGGGGCATAGGAAGCACCCTGAACCTCTTTTGGGCCCCAACACAGCCTGACTGGATCCTGGACACAGCCCCTTTGCTGCCTGGGAGCAAGTGACCAGGTTCCTTGTCTGAGACTCTAAGTCACAGCCGCCTGTACTGGTCCCCCTGCCTGCTCCCTCCCCATTGCTCACACATACACCCTCCTGTGCACTTGGCCAATGGACAGCAGGCTCCGGTTACTCTGAGCTCAAGGGCCCTGGAATCCAGGGCACAGCTGGCGGTGACCTGCTGGGCTCCCTAACTCTGCTTCCCTTCCAGCACCTGCTGGGCTCTGGGTTATGTCCGGGGCAAGTCGCTGGGGGAGGTGGGCGCAGCCTCCAATCCAAGCCATGTCTGGCCTTTGTTCTCAGTGGTGGCCCAGTTCCACAAACTGGGGTGAAGAGGACAAAGGGCCCTGGCTCCCTCCTGGCTGGTGGAGGTGTTTCTGGGTAGGGTGGGATGGGTGGGGACCACCAGCTATCTCCAGGGCAGCCCTGGTGTCCTATGTCAGCAGTTTACTTAGACCCAGCCTCCCCCACCCCCTTCATGCTTGCTGGTGCTCTTCCCTCTGCCTCGTCCCCTGTCTCTGCCCTGGTTCACGGGGCTGGGAGAGTGGAATACCGCAGACCCTTCTTCACTGCCTGACATTATATCCCTGGGTGGAGGTGGCTTCTGAGGTCACTGGCAGGCAAAGCCAGGAGAATCAAGTCTTTTCCAGTGACTCTGGGAGGGGAATCTGTCATGGAGTTCCAGTTGGCTTGACCTTGGAGTGGACAGTTTCTAGAGGCTGGTTGGGGAACAGG
This sequence comes from Urocitellus parryii, assembly GCF_045843805.1. Taxonomy (NCBI): domain Eukaryota; kingdom Metazoa; phylum Chordata; class Mammalia; order Rodentia; family Sciuridae; genus Urocitellus; species Urocitellus parryii. The sequence goes on along the minus strand of NC_135531.1, from coordinate 277,060,629 downwards.
GCCCTCAAGAGCACGGCCCAGGGGCTGCTGTGTCTTCTCTTGGCCAAGCTGAAGGTGTTGTGGGGGGGTACCATGCGCAGTTCCTTTTTGCTGCCAGGGAGCATGGTGGGGGGCAGACACTTGGGACTGGGGGCAAGGGAAGGGCAGCCAGGTCCAAGTGATTCTATTCCGAGCAGAGCTATGAGGTTCAGAAAATCAGCTACAAGTAGCTGAGGCCATCTGACTCTGGGGAACAGACTGAATCTGCTGGTGGCTGGGTCCAGAAAACTGGCCTGTGACTGCTTAAGGCAGGGCTGGGGCCCAGAGCTGTCCCCATAGCATTTGCGGCTCCTGTTGATCTGACAGACCACTGGGATGGCCTCTGTTCCCAGGATGCTTGGGTCCTGCAGGGGCTGAAGCGCAGTCTGGAGGGTGGTGACAGGCTGCCAGGAGCCAGCCCACCTGTCTACCTCAAAGGCAGCCACCTGCCTGCAGACACCAGCCCAGGCCCATGGCTGACTGCACTTCTCCTGATGAGCTCTCTACTGGTTGGGTGCTAAGACCTTTTCTCCCTCTGGAGTCCCCAGCCAGCCTCCGTCTGGAGCAGCTCCTGAGCACTGGAGCACACCGTCCTGCACACACAGCACAGGCTAGTCACCTGTCCCACGTGTTGCCTAGCCATCCTCCTCTCCCCCAAGGAGTGTTCCTCAGTGCCACCCTGGTCCTTGCCTGCTCCAGCAGGTCTCCAGAGCACAGCAGGAATGCTGGTGGCTATGTATGCACATGGAGATCACCCGTCAGGGCTATGGGTGTTCCTGAGAGTGGGGACAGAGGCCAGGTCCCTCCTTACCTGCATGGGCCGGGAGTACATGTTGGTAAGCACCTCCTTCCGGGCCAGCGAGTACTTGTCATCTCCAAATATTTTGGTCAGACTTTTCTAGAAGCAAAGCCCAGAAACTTGTGTGAGTGTGGTTAGGCTCGGGGAGAGGTTCTAGGCCCAACACTGTCGACCATCTGATACCAGCTCTGGGAGGAAGCTGGCCATGGGCCCAGACCTGCTATGCTGGGTGTGGGAGGTGTGGCCCATCACCTTTGGCCCACACGGGGCCTGAGATTAGCCCTTCCATGTTTAGGTGGCTGGCCTGACAGACTGATGCCCAGCTCTCTGACCTAAAGTACCTCTCTGCCTCCCCCAGGCTTGGGGCTTGGGTGAGAAGTCTCCTTCCTATGGGAGCAGAGCCAGAGCTTGGGTTCCTCAGCCCCCTGATGCTTAGCTCCAGGTAGGGAGCACCTGAAATCGCCTCCTATAAGGAACACTCCTTGACTTCCAATAATCCCAGGCTTCCATACTGTAAGCCTTTTGGTCCAAGACCAGTCCAGTCTGGCCCCAGGACCCCGGCCCACAGCTAATACTTGATTGGCCTTCCTTGGCCGAGTCCTGGTGAGGGACCCATGCCATCAGGGTCCCTGTGACTCAGGTCTTTTCACCAAGTCCTCCCTCCCCACTGTGGGAAGACCTGGCTGAAGAGGAAGGGGCCTTGGTTTAAGTAGAGACCACCTTACCTGCCTTCTAGACCTCCTTCCTCTTTCCTCCCGGTAGGGCCTCCCGCCACCCTGTCTGTTGAGCACTCACGTTGAGGGCCCCCGCAGAGCTGGCATCCATGGACAGCCCCATCTGGTCACAGAATTCAACCAGGTCATTGAGCATCTTCATCTGGGGGGGAGGGTGCCGGCGCAGCAGGGCCTGCTCGGGGAAGGCGCGGTAGACCTTGTGGGCCACTGCCATGTTGGCCAGGAGCATGAACTCCTCCACGAGCCTGTGAGAAGGGAGGACTGGAGGGCTCTGGAGGCCGGCGGCGTTCTGCCTGGCTCTCCAGCACCCTCAGGTGCGGTGTGAGAGGACCTTCCCACCACCCGGTCAATGGGATCCTACAAGTCCTTTCTCTTTCCTCCCCTGATTCACACCCATCTCCCTGAGTGTGGAAGCTTCCAGGAAGGTGGCTCAGATAATTCTGGTGCCAGGGCATCTGCATGGGGAAAGCCTGCTTCCTTGGAGAGGTGAGGGTCTGCTGGGGCCTTGCTCAGCTTAGGGGAGACTCTCTCTTCCCTGCCTTCCCCAGGCTTCTGTCAAAGCCCAGGTTTCTCCCACCATGGCAGGAGGGGTCAGTGAGGAAGTTCTGCAGGCCTAGCAGCGGCCGGAGGACTGGGATGAGCCCCCTTCCTGGAGGGGAGGGCAGTGCTGTGGGGTCAGCCTCATCATCTGGCCTTATTCTTGGAAGGAAAAGCAGGGGCTCTCATGACAGAGAAGGGGCAGGAGTGCTGCAGCAGATGGGGCCTGGGGCAGCCCAGGCCCAGGGTGGAGGCTGTGCCCACTAGCACACCTGGCCCCTCTAGCAAGAGGTCCTTGGAGTAGAGTGGGGAGAACCACTGCTTAGCTGTGACTGTAAGGTCAGGCCTCACTGGCCCTTCTGCTGTAGGAGACCAGTGCATGGAATAAGCAGCTTCTGTGCTACCACTGGGTTACAGACACAGCTTTTCAAGTGGCCGCTTACTCGCAGCCTCTGATATGTCCTTGTGCCCTTTAGTGCCTGCCAAAACCCGCGCATTCAAGCACCTTCTCTGACCACCAAGTTTCCTGAGATGTGGTTTGAATCCTGGTTCTCCCATACTTTTGCTGTGTGACCCTGAACCAGCCACAGACCCTCCCAATCCTCTTCCTCAAACGCATGTCAGGGCTGGTGCCAGCACCTGACCATAGGCTTGCGTGAAGGTGGATGGTGGAACAGGGGTGTCCACAGCTGTCCCTCAGACACAGCTGCGCTCTCCTCCCCCCACGCCTGCCACCCCAGTGGCCAACATGCCCTGTGGTCCTCTTCCCTGCCTGGCCCTTCCCAAACCTTCCCAGAAGGCCAGGCCCAATTCCTCTCCATCCCTCCTGGGCCAGTTACTGATCCAGTACCATTAGACCCTTCTTGCTTGGTTTCTATACCTAGACTTTGAATTTGTCCACCCAGTTCCTGCTGGGAAGCATCTCCTGTAATCTACAGTCTGCTCTCAGTCAGGCCAGCACTGCCCAAAGTCTTCATGTGCTCACATTCGTTCATTCATGCGCTTGTCCACTCAACGGACATTGCTATGGTGAGCCAGGCACAGTTCCAGACTTTCCTCCCATGCAGTCTCAGAATCCTATGGGCACCCAGTCCGTTCCTTGGATGAAGAGGAGACACCTGCAACCTCAGGGCTGACCCTGGGCTGCATTTCACGAGCAAGGCCGGTAGGTGGCAGCATGGCCCTATAGCAGGGCTGTAGTAAGACTGCTAGGCGGGCGGGCAGGCAGGGACAAGGAGCAGGGCTGTGCTGGGTGGCCCATGCCTCACACCACAGGTCAAAGATCCCCTCTGGGCAGAGTCAGCCTCTTGCTTCCAGTTCCTGCTTCATCTCTCACAGTCTCAAGTAAGGACAAGGATAAGAATAGGAGGGAAGAGACAGGGAACAGAGTGGGCTCCTGCCAGGGGCCCCAGACAGTGACAACAGACTCCAGGGGATCTGCTTCTCCAGTGAATCCACTACTTTTCCTCCCTGGACCCCAGCACAGTTCCACAAGTCACCTGAGGCCTGTATAGAAACAAGTATACGTGGCCTGGGTGTGGCAGCACATGATTGTAATCCCAGCTATTTAGGAGGCCAAGGAAAGAGGATCCCAAGTTTGAGGCCGGCCTCTGCAACTCAATGAGACCCTGCCTCAAAATAAAAGACTAGGAGTAGAGCACCCCTGGGATCAATCCTCGGTACCACAGAGGGAGGGAGGGAGAGGGAAAGGGAGAGGGAGAGGGGGAGAGAGGATAGAAAAGAAACAAGAACATGCTGACTAACCCTGACAATAATCTGGTAAAAACTCTGGATGCAGAGGTTGACCTTGGACAGGTCCCTTGGTGTCTCTGGCCTCCATTTCCTTTGGAGTCCCACTTTTCCTCCCTGTCGTCCTCTCTCTGTGGCTGGGAATTAAGACAGCAGCCTGTGGACTCTCTTCAAGACAGACTGATGATGTCAAGCATTAGCCTCAAACACCACTGTCACCAGCAGGGAGCTGGCACAGCAGTAAGTCCAAATTCCCTGGGTGTCGATAAGGCTCATTAGTGTTCTAGGGAAGCTGCAAGGACCATTTCCCCAAAGCCTGTCCTTAAGATCCTCCTCATGCCTGCAGGTGGGAAGAGGAGGAGTGGAGAGAACAGGCGAGCCTGTGCATACGGGCAGGCAGGCTGCACTGGAGCTGGCAGAATCCCTGGGGACTGGAAGGTGGTAGGCCTTAGCAGAGCCAGGGATTTAAGAATCCTGGTTCTCCCACACTTACGCTGTGTGACCCTGAACCGGGCAAGGCCCCCAGCAGCCAGAGGTCTTCTGAGTTCAAGATTCCCTGTGAAAAATGGGGCCAAGCACCCCAGGATGCAGAAGTGGTCTGGGAAGCACAAGAGGGGTAGGCATCCCTGCTCTCATCTGGGGGCAGCAAAGACACCCTTCCCTGGGGTCAACAGTCCATCTCCAGTCAATTCAAACAGTGGCCAGCAGGGGGCATCCACCATCTTCCTTCCTAGGACCTGGGACGTGGCAGGAGAAGCTTAGAACCCAGGAACTCTCAGGCAGGAAAGAGCCTCAGAGTTTAGAAACTACAGCCCTGTGGTGCAAGGTCCAGAGGTTGAGCCCTGAGGGGCTCCCAATCACTGTTTCTTGCTGAGCCAAAGCTGGTTCTGAGAGTGAGGTGGGCAAACGGGCTCTGAAGAAGCCCACGGTGGCTGAGGGGCCTCCAACAGCAGAACCCTCTCATCTGATCTGATCAGGCTCCTGGGATGCAGTGCTGCAGGCACAAACCAGCAGCCGAGACTCAAACCAGGTCCCAAGAACATGCTGCAGGGATGCGGCCCTGCACACTGTCCTGCCTAGACCTTACACCCTGCTCTGGGCACCTGTCCTCAGTTATAAGCCACCTCCTCCCCCAGTGACAGCATGGCACAGGCATGAGATCACTCAGCCTGCTGGGGAGGGGGAGCTGGAACTCAGCAACTGCCTGACAACTGCTCTAAATAGGGGCTCAGGAATGGCTGTCAGCCAGGATCACCTTCCAGAACAGCAAGCCAAGCCCTCAGAGACGGGGCCTCGGTCCCAGGCCTGGCATCTGCTGAACATCTGGAGCCCGCCACCACTGGGGCCCCACTACTCTGGAGGTCTGCGGCAGTGCTGTGCTGTGACAGGTGGCTGCCAGCCAGGAAGGCCAGGGTCGCCAGTCTGCAAACTCCTCAGCCCTCACTCTGGGCATCCCCTACCTGTGCCCTGGGCCTGCGGGGCCTGGAATGGAAGGAAAGGGGTAAGCGGGAGGGAGCAGGTGTGAGGCTTCGCATTCCAGGAAGCAGCTAAGCAAGGCCCTCATCCCTGATGGCAGACAGTGCATAAGGGACACAACCATCCCACACACCAGACGCACCCCTCCACACAGCGAAGGCGGCTCTCATCTAGAACGGCGTCTCCCAGGTGTACAGTGACAAAAGTATAAGCGCAAATGAATACGAAATGCTGGGGGTTTGCTTTGTTTGTTTATTTTTACTAAGGCCACTCCTTTGCCTTTAAGAAGTGAATGTGCACCTATGATAACGTTAGAGGGAGATGCTGAAGGCAGCATCCCTGCCACCTAAAGATGAAACCTGTCCGTCATGTCTCAAAGGAGGACATTTGGGCAGTGTCTAACAGGGGTCAGAGAGCAGCTAGTTGAGATGTGAACTAAAACATCTGCCTCTTCTGAGGAAGACAGCCATCTCAACCAGGCAGGGGTAAAAAGGACAAGTGCATGGCCCTAAATAAATATCACTTTACCACTACACATACTATCATGTGACGGTCTGGGTGCCACAACTCTGGGATTTGGGTTAGATTTCTAGAAGACTCTCCTGCTCTCCCACTACCATGCCGCCACCACCCTTGTCCAGGTGGCCACCTTCTCCCAACTAGCCTCCCCGCTCCTAGTCATGCCCTGCTTGGGTCCTTCTTCACACCAAGCCTGGTCACATTCCTGTCCTAGCTAAGCCCCCAGCAGCTCCCACTGTCCCTGCTGTAGTTCCTCCTCTTGGGAAAAGCATGTTGTAGGCCCCGATAGCTTCTACGTTCTTGACTGTCCCTTCTCCTCGTCCCCTACCTGTCTCCAGCTGTCCCGAATTCTTATGCCCTTTTTGTTTTTGTCCTTTTGCCCTGTCGTTTCCAAAGCCTGGAACCCTAGGCCACTCTCCCTCATCGCTTTTTCTTGGGTATCACTCACTGGGAGGGCAGTGCTCCCTGGATATTCCCTTTGTCCTCATCATGGCACCTGGCTTCTGTGACTGCGATAACCTCTTGGTCATGGGCCACATGCTGTATGCTCCAAGGATGGGGCACTCCGGGCTGCAGCTCAGGAGTCAGGAGCGCTGGGTCCCCGTCACCACTGCCTTCCTACCTGAGCATGCAGCTCTCCCTACAAAACACTCGCCCCAGCTGTACTGATACCAGTGCCCTGCCAGGAGGAGGCCACACTGTCTCCTGCTCTTGCTTCCCCACTTCCTGAACAAGATGGTGGCATGTTATTTAAACAGCCAGAGTTGGCAGGCCTGACCCTGAAGTTATTTCTTTGCTTTCTTAACTTCTGAGAGGCAGCCTCACTCTGCCCTGGGTACCACTTGGCCGCCGCCCACATTATATGCTCCTGCTGCCCTGGGAACTTAATGTACCAACAGAAAAACGATCGGTTTCAAATACACTACTCCCTAAGCAGTAGTTTTCATGCCTCCAAGGCCCACTGCCTCAGTGGCACTGTGACCCCAGAATTCATCCACTAGAAAGTGTGACAATGAGCAAAACACTGATTCTAAGAGGTGACAGAGGAAGGAAATGTTTTACATGAAGGATGAAACAACAAAGGAATGGGGGTGGGGTGGGGGAAGCACTGGGCCAGTTTAGGAAATAAGGAATGGAGGACAAACTGTACCTGGGTGGAGACCTGACCCTGGCCTCTGGTCCTCCTTTGGGGGCCAAGGAGGCTGCTGAACAAAGGGGGCCATTTCAAAGAACGATGCAGGGGTGGTCAGGGGCAGGCCAGAGAAAGGCAAGGCAGCTGGGATGGAGGCTGAGGGCCCGATGCTGAAGCAGAATCAGGCAGCAGGAAGCGGGCCAGGGCCAAGAGCTGGCGCTACACAAGGGGCACTCTGGGCCCAGGCAGCTGGAGGAGAGCACAGAGACAGTGGCCCTGACCAGAGGGATGCAAGGTGAGCTGTAGCAGGCTGTTTTCAGGCAAATGTGGAGAGGCTGAGGAAGGGCAGGGAAGGTCACTGGAGCGGCCAAGAAGGAAGCCTCCAAGGTGGTGAAGCTGGGGAGCGGTTCAGGAAACAAAGGCAGGTGGCAGGAGCAGGAGCAGGAGCAAGGCTCTCAAGAGCAAGCCGAAGGTGCCCTCAGGGCAGAGGGCTGCGGGTGAGAGCCTTCAGGAGCCCGCAGCACCTGGGTGAGGCCAGCAGGAGGAGAGAGGAGCCGATCTCGATGTCTCCCTTCAGTGTGAGGAGGCCCTCCAGGGTTTGGGTGTGCTAAGCAAGGCCCTGTACCACGCCCACACCTCTCTGCTCCTACCACAGTCCCTACAGGAGGGCTGTCCCATGTCAGCTGTTTCCTTAGAGCACCCTGAAGGGCTTTTTACTGATACCCATGCTTCAGTGGCCAGGAGAGGAAGGGCCTTGCCCAGGGCCACAGTCAGTCAGGAGCAGAGTGGGTAACCTGGCGTGTGTTTGGAACTGTCAGATTTATACCCATTAGGCCAACTATCATGGCCTCGGGTCAGGGCCACCTCCTTGGGCAGATGTGGGGTACAGGTAGGCACGGTACCCTACCTGTACAGACTCAGGACAACTCTGTCTCTCAGCTGGCTCTTTTCCTCTCCTGGAGCTCAGTGGCTTGAGACAAGCAGAGGGAGGCTGGCACTCACCCCTGGGTCTGTCCCCAGGTGTAGGCACAGAGGCAGTTCCCACCTTCCTGACTCAGCCTGCTCCAGTCTTGCCCTCAGACCTCAGATACTCTGCACTTGGCCTCTCAAGAATGTCCATTTTACCGGCTGAAGCCGATGAGGAGCACCCTTGCCCCTTCCATTCGTGGAATAGACAGCGTAGATTCGGAAGTGACCCGGAGCTAACCCAGGCCAGGACTGACTGAGTGGCATGGCTATTGCCCAAATCAGAAAATATATCCATTTTCAAAGACCAAAACCAAGAGTGAGACAGAAGTTGCCTCTCCTGCCCTCAGCCACCAGGGTACTTGTCACTCTGTGGGAGTCTCATGCTAATGGAATTAGGCCACTCACAGAGATTGTTCAATTAGCTTTTGGTGAAAACTGCTAACTTGGAGACTTGATAGGAATCGCTCCCAGCCAGTTTCAATTCATTTCTTCTGAAGACCACATTTTCCCCACTTGGGTGCATCCTCGCTGTGGGCTTGGGAGCCCTCAGGCTCCTCCATGGCTGTGAAGGCAGCTGCTGGGCCTCTCACAGGCTGTGTACCCGAGCATAGCCCCTTCTCCAGGGCTGGGAGCCTGCAGGGGCAGAGGCAGTGGCCACCTCACAGGGGACCTACCGCTCTCCTAGGGGCCCCAAATTGAGTTTATGTGGCGGAAAACTACAAGGGAGTGGGGTGTGATGGGAAGGCAGTGGTCTGATCAGCATGGAACTGAGGGCTGCTGGGGATGGGAAACTTTAAAAGATCTTTGCTGCTGTTCCCTCCCAGGCCAGGCCAGGGTGGAGCTGGTGGCCTGGGGTCTGGAAAGTGGAGGCCTGGAGAGGGAGCTGCAGGCAGTGTGGCTGGGGGCTGGAGGGAGGACACCTCAGGAGGGAAGGCCACAGGCAGACTGCCATGGGAGCCCATCACAGCTGGGCCATGCACCCTGCTGCAAGCCTCTGGGCAGAGTGACCCATGTCACAGCTCGGGCCTCTCACTGACCTCTCTCCTCTTGGGCTTGCTGCAACCTGCTGAACGTTTTGGACATTCCCGTGAAACCACAGGGAAATGAATGGGGCCTAGTTCCCAGGCATGGAAAAGCCCAGAGGAGCAGGCCTCTGGAGCCAGACACAACAGGCCCCGTGGGTGAGGCCGGAGCCAGGTTTCCTCTTTGGTGAGGCGCAGCCCACTCCAGGGCCTTTCTATAGGTCCAGCAGGCGGGGCCTGCTGCAACAAGGCACGTTTCAACCACTTGTTTTTCTAGCTCAAAAGGAAGTCTCCGGAGGTTAGGCATCCAAGTAAGGGTCTAGGGTCTTGCCAAAGGGAGGCCCAGTGGCTGTGGTAGGGAGGGGGAGAGGGCTTGCCCCAGCAGTTGACAGCGCAGAAAGTTCTTTGTCAGCATAAAGCTAGCCACTAAGCAGTGCTCTTCCCAAGGCTCGGCTCTGCTCATGGAGGCACGGGGTAGGCCTGCATACGGGCAGCAGCCCTGGCCCCTAAGCAGAACCAGGTGGCAGTGTGTGCTGTGCGGCCTTACAGAGGGGGGCAATTAGGGTTTGCTGGCTCCTTTATGGTGTTGGTACATATGCCTTTCTCCAGTCCAGCTGCTGCCCAACTGGAACTGGAACCGCTGTCCAGAGGAGGTGTGGCTAAGGCACACAGAAGCCGGCCACCTTGGGGGAGCTAGGGAGCCACTGCAGTGCCCCCAACGGCTTTGCAGCCCCGCTGAGACTCCCAGCCAGGGAGTCTTTCATGCCCCAACAGTGGGAGCTGGCTCTGTAGCCCCGGACCAAGCACAGAGCTTGGACCAGTATACTGGCTTCAGAAGGGGGTGACTTGGAATTTTTTTTTTGTTGTTGTTGTTTTTTCAGTGCTAGGGATGGAACCCAGGGCCTCGTGTATGCTGGGCAAATGCTCCATTATTGAGCCATACCCCCAGCTCTGACTCTGATTTTAAAACTAGCCTTTGGGCACTAAGACATTCAAGGGAGAGGGGTGTTCTGCAATGCTATGCTTTTAAAGTGAGACTTGCTTTGCTCACCTCTGAAAAGGCCTTTTGCCTCAAGGATGCCAGGGAATGGGCCCTTCAGCAGGGCCTTTGTCACAAAGTCACTAATGGTCGCAAGGAAACCAGAATGCAGCTGGGCTCTTGGTGTGTGTTCTCACCCACTCCTCATAAATCCCTTCATAGGAAAGGACTGCCGTTCTAATGTGCAGAAGGAAACTGAGTCTCTAAAAGGCCACAGAAGGTGACCATGTAGCTCTTCTACCAGAGATGGTGGGGCCCAGATCTGGAGCACCTCCTAGCGGTGGCCTCCCTGGGCTTTGGGGAGCCCAAGTGGCTGTGCTGGGTGGGAGGAAGCATGGAGACCCTGATCTAGAACAGCATACAAAATCCCAGTTCCCACCCTGAGGCTGAGGAGCTGTTTCCTACCTAAGGCACGCCAAGCCTCACTCTGCCCATTCCAGAAAACCCTTTTCTCCTAGGACCCTTGCCTCCACTTGCATGGGCTGGAGGTGGAGCACAGCGGCAGGTCTATTAAATGCCTGTGCTCCCACAGGGTGGCTCTGGTCAATGCTTCTGAAGAGCATGAAGCCACTGTCTGGGGCACACATGGTCAGGCTACAGAGGCCAAGGGGAAGGGAGCTGTCTGAATGGGCCTCCCACGATAGCAAGGCCAGAGAGGTGCTCAGGCCAGGGGAGGCCCTGCTGAGGGTGCAGTGAGCCACCCACAGGACCCACAGGCTGTCACCACCAGGACAGCCTGCTTCCGCTTCCAGTGATGCTTACTGCACCTGCACAGCCTATCTGTCTGCTGTCCCAGGCCACGGGGGTGCCAAGAATAGGTGGGAGGAGCAGGTAGGAGGCACTCTGGCAGGTGGACATAGGGCTATTTGAGCTGTCAGGGTACCTAGGGACCTGCCCAGGGCACTGTTCATAGGGTTCCAGGCTCTGAGAGGCGGTGGGCAGAGTGGATTATTTTCACCTCAACCTCCCATATAGAAGGCTGTGTCTGAGTGAGCTACACTCTGCCATGTGGGTAGGGCACAGATGGCTTCCTTGACACAGTATAGCTCCTGAAACCTGGGAAACCATCAGCCCTTCCTCCTCTCCATAGGCCTGGGGCAGAGCTGAGGCTTGTTCTGGAACCAGAGGTCAGAAGTACCTCTAGGTGTCTCTAGGCAAGCCTGATGCCATGTGCAGTGCCAAACTCAGCCAAATCATCTCACAACAAGTCAGACTTCTCATCATTCATGTGAGCAGAGGGGGACAGAGCTGGAGAGACTCCCTGAGCCCATGGACCACAGACCCTGTCCACTGCTAAGGACATCTAAGGACATTAGATGATCCTGTGTAGCTTGCTATAAGCCCCATGAAGATGAGAAGGAGGCAACAAGGATTTTTACTAGCCCTTACCAAGGGTTCTGCTGAAGGTGGGGACTCATTTCAGGGCCTTCCTGAGGCCACACTGGTACCCTATGGATGGGCACTTATGGTGGTCTGTCACATCACCACCATCTTCCTTCTGACTAGTAAGGAACTTCCTCTCCTCAATAAGGGCTGTAGAGCTGAAGGTCACCAACTGTAATCTGGTTCTTCATTTGCCTAGAAATGTTTGGGTAGACAGAACCTGTCCCCAAAACTGTTCCCTGCCTGTGTCTGAGGCTGGCCACTCTGGGCAGGCCTGGTTGGGTTGGGTCACTGTCATTCTGGAAGCCTTATCTTCAGACACTTGCTTTGCCTCTGATGCTCTCTTGCTGCATAATGGGGTAAACAGGGCAGAAATAGGACTCAGCCCTTTGCCACGAGCTCCCTGTGCGAAGCTGCTTCTTCCCTCCATCTTCAGGGCTCCGGCCCTGTGGAGCCTGACAGCGGCCCCAGAACAAGCACAGGTGCTGCGCATTTGCTTCTACTCAAACTTGGGGTCCCCCTGCTTCAGCCTCCCAGTAGCTGGGGTTACAGGCATGTACCACTGTGTCCATCTTTCACATCTCACTTGTGAGGCCACTTTTCCTCTGCAGACCAGGCCTTGGGGCAAGGAGGATGGGGGACCCTACCTCTGGACTCAAGAGTCTAGGAACACAAGTGGGTACTGGTGAAATGTTTAGGAATCAGATTTGCTTGGTGCTGCACAGAAAATGGTGAGTGTGAAACAAGGCCTATTTTGGGGGGTGGAACCCCAGGAATAGAGAACAGGCTGGCACAGCTTAGCCCTGTGGAAAGATGGGCACATGAACTTGGCAGACAGAACCTAGATGCCTTCTGCTGGCCTAAGGGAACCCACTGATTTTGCCCTGATCAAATTCTTACTTGCCTGTAGATGGTTATTGCTTAAATCTAACATGGAGGTGCAGTGACTGGGACTCATTTTTCAGGACCTGATGAATGAATACTCTTGCCCAAGGGCAGCTGCCTCACTATAAACCCGAAACCCAGAAGACTGAGAAAAGCCTCTCCTCTGGTGGTTTCCACTGCGCTCACACTTGTCTTATCACCCACTGAGATGCGGTCTGTTGAGTCTGGCAGAGCTCTTCATCAGTTATGTGACTTTAAAAATATTGACACATGGTTTTATGAACTAGGTTCAGAGTGGTTTAAATGGATATGTTCCCATCCAGAGTGTTCTGGGCTTCCCCGACATCATCTATCTGCCCCAGACACACACAAGGAGCGCCAAAGGCACAGCGGCATCCGCCCTGTCCTCTCCTGCACATGCAGGATGGCACCCTGCCACCTTCTCGGAGCACTTGCCTGCCCTTGATTGGGATGGGGCTTGCAGGGCTCCACATTGGTGCTCCAGCCCAGAGAAGTGCTGCACTACCTTTCCTTCATGGGTTGGGCATGTCACTGGGAGCCTGCATTCCCTGTCACCTGCCTCATGAATGTTGGTTTATATGACTGTCTTCCTCAGTGTCTGTCTGGGTCTTCTCAAACCCATGCTCTGCCCAGTGCTTGACAGTCTCAGGTGTCCAACAGTTTGCCGGAGCTGTGCAGTGGGCACATCTGTGACCCCAGACACTCAGGAGATGAGACAGAGGATGGCAAGTTTGAGGGCAGCCTCTGCAATTTAGCAAGATTCTGTCTCAAAATAAAAAAAATGAAAAGGATTGGGTTCTATCTCCAGTATTAGGAGGAAAAAAAAAAAAAAGCAAGTTTGTTGAACAAACAAAGGACTGAGGTTTACATCAGGGCTAGAAAACAACTGGTGACTGGTCCCCCAATCCACAAGGACATGAGTAGGAGTTCCTGGGCCTTTCCTTGCACTCTGGGAAATTTCCCAGGGGTTGCTTTCTAGGTTTGGAAGCAGGAAAGGACTCATCTGGCTTGTAACACAATTCTGAATATAAGGGCTTCCTGAAGATTCTCCTGACTAGGGGCCAGTTTTACTGGTGCTCAGACCAGCACTGGCCTCAGAGCCCCCGTGCAAACCTAGCCCAGCTTCAACTGGAAGGAGGTACAAGGAGGGCAGGATTCTTCACTTGGATGGTGGCTTGACTTTATCAGAGTTGGGCAGGCAGCAGATTTTAACAAGCTTTCTGGTCTGGTTAGAATCCCCAGGGTGAGGAAGGGAGTGGCCAGACACATGCTACCTGAGCATCTCAGCGAGGTACTTAGCCTCTCCCATCCTCCTCCCAGCAAAGATTATAGGAGGTCAACCGTATAAAGCTCTTAGCTCAGGGTCCAGCGTGTTGTTAAGTATTATGCAAATATTATTAATACGAGAGGTTGGCTATCCCATGTTTGAAATTCTTGGGATTAGAAGTGCTTCAGGTTTTGGAATATCTGCATAGGCTTTACTGGTTAAGAATACATGATTCAAAAATCTGAAAAGCTCCTCCAAAATCCAAAATCTGAAGCTCAAAAAACTTCTAAATTTTGGATTTCCAGATTAGGGCTGCTCAACTTGTATTATGAAAATTCTCTATATTCAATCATGGTGACAAGAGCCTACTATTATTGAAAATCGAAGAATGTTAGGAACAGGAAATATGAGGGAAAAGCCCATTCTGTCCCTCCCAGGAGGCGTCCCTGGGATCTGCTGAGCACCTCCAATGCTCCTGATATTATGCTGGGTGCTAGAAGAGCTACCCTTGCTCTTGGGCTCAGACCCCCTAAGTAACCCCACACCCCCAAGGCCTGGTGCTCACAGCTGGGCTGGAGGGGTGTGCTCCAGGCACCTTCTGGACAGTGATGAAGGGACAACTGGCCCTGACTGTTAAGGGCAGAGGCAAAGACAGACAGACAGGGGCTCTGTAAAGTCCAGTGAAAGCCAGTGACATTTAGTGTAGAAACAAATGGCACTGCAGAGTGCAGCAGACCCCATAGAAAACACTTTATGTGACAAAATAAACTTTTTTTTTTTTTTTGGTACTAGGGATTAAACTCAGGGGCAGTTAACCACCAAGCGGCATTTCCCAGCCCTTTTTCTTTCTTTTATTTTGAAATCTTGCTAAGTTGCTGAGGGCCTCGCTTAGTTGCTGGAGGCTGGCTTTCAACAAGCAATCCTCCTGCCTTAGCCTCCAAGCCACTGGGATTTTAGCGTGCTACTGTGTGCTACATCCTAAAATAAACATTTTAAACAATCCTAAGTTATTTAAAAAAAAAAAAAAAAGGAGATGGCTCAAACATCAGCATGTTTGTATAAGGACAACAGCTGTCCCACAGGGAGCTAGATACCCACCACAAGGCAGGGAACAAGTGAGGGCACCCATGAGGGGGACTGTGGAAGGGTGGGCACCATGCCTCTGCTCAGAGCTTTGTTCCAGAATCAGCTCTAGGCAGGCATCGGGTCTAGGGTGGTGAGAGCAGAGTCGCCAACCCGAAAAGAGTCCTGACCCTGCTGACCTGCGCTCATCACAGTCCACCCTCATGTGTGGTACCAACTCTCCTCTGGCCATCCCTTGTTTCCCCTCAGTTTTTACCTTGGACTCTGGCCCTGTGGTGCCTGGCCCATCCTTGTGGCTGGCGTAGGGTCACATGGGGGCCACCTGGGGTGGGGGGCTTCGAGTCAGTGGAGTGATATGGGTTCTGTATCTCAGACAGGCCTTGCCAGCCTGTGATTTAAGAATCACTGCCTAAGTGGGCCACTTCTTCCCATTTCACTCAGCTGGGGCTCTGAGTCACTTTGTGAGATCCCTTCCCAGGCCACCACTGGAGAAGCACCCTCAGAACAGACAGTCAATGCCTTAGGTTCTTCTTCAGTACAGGAGGCTGCTGCTAAGTGATTTATAGCCATCAATAGCCTTTGTCTGTCATCAAGCACAGCAGTTCCTTCAGCCCCAAAGGCTTTTTGCCCAACCACCAAGAAGAGCCACAATGACCCAGAAAGCCAGGGAGTGGCAGTGAGGATAGATCAGAAACACTTCCCTACAGAGAGCACAGCCAAGAGCAGAGTGAGCCAAGCACCGTTCTGGTCACCTGCAGGCAGCCACAGGAAGTGACAGTCACAGGAACCTTTCTTCAGACTGAGACCCAACCTGTAATCCTGTGGCTTGCGTCTCATCAGGGGCTAACCTCCTTCAGAGTGTCTAAGGCCTCTGTGGCCTGGGCCTGGGCTCTAGGTACCAAGGGAGGGTGCTTAGGCAGAGGCATTCTCTACCTGCAGCATCCGAATGGGCCTAGTTTGGAGCAGCACACAGATGGAGGGGGCTGTGGCACATGCCCCACTGTGCACCTAACAGGGGACTGACCCAAATATCACAGTCTCTTCTAGAACTCCTGGAAGTCTTGGAAAGGAGCAAGCCTCCTTGATTAAAAACTGTTTTGTTGAGCCTTAGGCTCAAGGAGGAAGCTCAGGGGACTGCAGAACAGTCTCCCTCAGGGATGTAGACTATGGAGAGACAAATACCCAGAGAAGCCCAGAAAGAGACATGGGTCATGCCAAGAAACTATGAGAAAGGCACAGATACGGCAGGTATGGAGAGACAAGAGCGCTGGTTCTCACACTGTCACTCAAAGAGCATGTCACCGTGGGCTGTGACGCACCTGGAAAGGAAACCATGAAAGGGCTCCAAGCCCCTATGGACAGCTGTAGCCCCAGAGGCTCCCCAGAAAGGAGCCTCTGGGGCTCCTTTCCAGTCCATCCCAGATAGATGAGAAAAGGGAATGGCAGAATCATACGAAGGCAATTTAGCTTGAGAAAGGAAAAAAGTATTTCACTTCATGCAGCCCTGTGTTAAATCAACCAGAACATATCTACTCTCTTAGAAAGTCTTTGAGAGTTTTAAAGTACTTAGTTTTGAGGGTTTCTGGTGTCCTAGAATTTTCTGTCTTGCAGGGAAATCTCTTGGGTCATCCTTGGGTAGTTATTTGGGTTGCAAAAGGAAGTGTATGAGAATTAGGGAACATTCTCAGGCTCAGGAGCTCTTCCTAGCCCCACGGCTTCAAGGCCTGAAGGGCCTGTGAAGTTTGGCTCTCTAGACTCTCTGGGCTCTTCATTCCTTTGTCTGAGTCTCAATGCAGAAAGTAGCTGCACTCAATTCATAACCCTCAAACAGGGACAGCTGGGACTGTCCAGGGTTTACCCAAACATGGGTCTCCCAACAGCCAGAGCAGCCTGACCAGGAGGAAAGCCCTTGATGGCCACTCCCACCTTCTGGCCTCAGACAACAGGAGACAAATGGTGGAAGAGGCTAGGAAGACCTGGACCTGGTAGGTAGCTCATCCAGGAGACCTGCAGGCACAGCTCTTTAGGGTTGCAGGCAAATGTGGAGGGCTCCTTTTAGCTTGAGGATGCTTGCTGCCTGAGTTTGCTTCCATGGCAATGGACATCGGAGAGGTGAGATGTGGCAGATGACAGGGGGTATAAGGAGATTAGGTGGAGGGGGTTACTGGAAAAAGGAACAGATGCTAAATAAACCTGTGAGACAATTTAGCAATTCCTATCTTGAACATCCATCATACAAGTGGCATTTTTGCAACCTTCAAGGTTATATATTCAGGGTTTTATCAAGGAATATGGGAACCTGGTCATTGATTCTGAAGTCATACTGCCTTAGTCACCATCTTAGAGCAAGGTCCCAACCAACAGAATCGATGACTCCAAGAACCCACGCCAGTGGCTGGTGGCCAGGAATCAGCACACGCTGATCAACTGTAGCTCCCACCAGTCTACCCTGGACACAGGAACCCCAGATTTGACCTCTCTTCTCTAGTGATGTACTTCCTGAATCTAAGTCTCTGGCAAATGACTCTCTCTCACTTTCTTTTTTTGATGGATTCTGGGGATGGAAGCTGGTGCCACTTTACCCCTGAGCACACCCTTAGCCCTTCATATTTAGAAAATTTTTTTTGCGACAAGGTCTCGCTAAGTAGCTAAGGCTGGCCTCCTGTGTTGCTGAGATTATAGGCCTGTACCATGATGCCAGGCTATGAATTGCTTTAGAAAAATCTAAATCACATCCAGAGCCACAGCTACAAGGAATCTGTGAAGTGTACCTTTCTAATTTCTTGCCTAGGTACCTTAAGCAGGAGCTGGAACACATTGCTTAGTAAATCAGTGCCGGGGCAAACAGAGAGGTTAGGTCAGCAATCAAGACCACAGATTTAGCTTAGGCCTGGCAATGTAAACATTTGCTCCTCTTAAATTTTTTTACCAAAAAGTATTTTTATTTGTAGAAACAAAAATACTGGGCAAAGACTTTTTTCACAAGAGGTATAAAAACCAGAACAGTATTATACTGGCACAAGAACAGTTTGTAGATCAGTGAAAGGGAACAGAGTACAGAGCCAGACCCAAGCTTATATGTACTTTTACTGCACTTTTGATAAAGCTGACATTGTGAAGCGGTGGGAAAGTTTTTTCAGTGAATGAAAAGACAAGACCTCCCTCACAAGGTTATGAGTAGCTTATAATAATTTTTTTCCTTATTCTTAGAATAAAGTCTTGTTTTAATCCCAGATTATATGTCCAAGCTATAAATTAGAAACAAGAATATCAAGATTGTAGAATTGGCATCTAGCCCACCCCCCCTTCATTTTATAGAAGAAATGTAGGTTCAGATATGAAGAGACTTATCTGAGATCATGCAGCACACAAAAATCTGGAGCCCAGGGTTCAATGATGAGCAATGACATTTATAGTACAAACTTTCCTTGTAAGATCAGAAATAAGTCTAAACATTTCCTTCCAAATGAGTTTTCCCTTAGGCAAGAAGTAAATGAATAGCTGAAAAATCTTTGAATTCTAGAAAGGCAGAATGAACAGAGAAGATTGGTGGGAATTTTAATTGTCCAGAAGCATGCCACCCAAAATCAACTCCTGAAAACCCTACTATACATACACACTCTCCTGCTCACACATCCTCCACACACTTTATCATCATTTTCATAATAAAAATCAATTCCCTTAATGACACAAAACACAGCCCTAGTTTTCATATTCACTCTTCCCCATGTTACAACTCTACTCTTGGTCAGCAAGTCCTTTTCTTTTTCTTCCTTTTTTTTTTTTTTGAATTTTTCAATATTTATTTTTTAGTTTCCGGTGGACACAACATCTTTGTTTGTATGTGGTGCTGAGGATCGAACCTGGGCCGCGCGCATGCCAGGCGAGCGTGCTACCACTTGAGCCACATCCCCAGCCCAGCAATTCCTTTTCTTTGAAATAAAATTTCAGATTCTATTTGCTTAGTTGATGGCCCATAAACCATCATGGCCACATTTCAAACTTAAAAATACTCTCAAGCCAGGCACGGTGGAGCATGCCTATAATCCCAGCGACTTGGGAGGCTGAGGCAGGAGGAATGCAAGTACAAGGCCAGCCTCAGCAATTTAGCAAGGCCCTAAGTGACTTAGTGAGACCTTGTCTCAAAAAACCAAACCAACAAACAAAACAAAAACAACAAACAAAAAACAGGACTGGGGTTGTAGCTCAGTGGTAGGGTGCTCGCCTCGCATGTGGAAGTGGGTACTGGGTTCGATCCTCAGCACCACATAAGAATTAAAAAGGTATTATGTCCATCTACAACTAAAAGAAAAAAAAGAATATTAAAAAAATAACAAAATAATAAAAAACAAAAAACTAGGGCTGTAGCTCAGTGGTAAAGCACTGCTGGGTTCAATTTCCAGCGCCAAAAAAGAAAACAGCTGCACAGGCCATACTCTATACAACCGACAGTGCAGCGGGAGTGTTTACATCAGCATCACCACAAACACATAAGGAATGTGCTGGGCTTTAAGATGGCTATGATGTCACCAGGCAATAAGAATTTTTCAGCTTCATTATAATCTTAAGGGATCATGGTCTGTCACCGAATACAACATTAAACACATACCAAAAAGCAGTGTGTGACTACAGTATTACAAATCACATGCATAGGAGTAAAATTAATGAAAAATGAGCAAGACCCAGAGAAGGAAAATCACATATTATTGAGGAAAACTAGAGAAGACCTAAAAGAAGAGGACAGATTGTGTGTGTGCAGTAGAAGACCTAACACCATAGGAGTGTCAAATTTTGTCATGTTGATCTACAGATTCAAACAATCTCAATATAAACCCTAGTAAGTTGTGTGTGTGTATAGTAACTGACAATCCCAACTCTAAAACTCACAGGGGAGTGGAAAGGGCTGGTAATAGGCTACTTCTTTACAGAAGAACAAGAAGGTGGAAATCTAGCTCTACTGGGTAAAGACTTTTTTCACAAGAGGTATAAAAATCAGAACAGTATTATACTGGCACAAGAACAGACATGTAGATCAGTGAAAGGGAACAGAGTACAAAACCATACCCAAGCTTATATGCACTTTTACTGCACTTTTGATAAAGCTGACATTGTGAAGCGGTGGGAAAGTTTTTTCAGTGAATAATGCTGGCTTAGTTCAATATTGGTATGTAAAAAAGGAAACTTATACTATATTCAAAAATCAATTCTAAACCGGGCGCAATGGTATATACCCACAATTCCAGCAACTTGGGAGGCTGAGGCAGGAGGATTGTAAGTTCAAGGGCAGCCTCAGCAACTTAGTGAGACCCTATCAAAAAAACAAACAAACAAAAAAAAAAAACCACACACACACACACAAAAAAAAACAACCAAAAAAGGACTTGAGATGTGGCTCAGTGGAAAAAATGGAAAAACACCTTTGGGTTCAATCCCTAGCGCGCGCGCGAACACACACACACACACACACACACACAAAATCTGAATAGATTTTTCTATATGAAAATGCCTTTGAATTTTGATATAGACAAATATTTATTAAATGGATACAAAAAGCACTCAAGCATAAATGTAAATATTGATACACAAAGTTCCATTAAAATTACACACTGGTGCTCATCATAGAAGGGAAAAGGCAAAGTAATCAACAGAGTAGAAGATAAGAGCAACATGAGTATCTTAGACTAGATACCATGTCCAGATTAGAGAGAACTATAAATCAAGAAGCAAACCAGAAAACCCAGCAGAAAAATAGGTAAGAGATTTGAAAAGGCACTTTACCAAAGGGCCAATGAACAGCTGAATGCTCACACACTGAGGGTAAGTGGCCCAGTGAATTTTGACACCCAAGATATCTTGATTGCTCCCACCAGGAGTGGGGTGAAGGGAGTGACAGGTATGAGAGCCTCAGCCATCCCTCTGTGCAGCAGAAACGGGGCCATGGGAGAGATGCACCCTTCTCCGAGCACCAGGGACCCCAGGGAAATAGAAGTAAGGGAGTCACACTAATGCCAAACCCCACCTGCAGTGAGGCGACGAGTCGTAGTGAGCTCACACCCGCACTGTGTGCAGCCAACTCCCACTTGCACGTTACAGCCACAGCTGCTCCCATGAGGTCACTTCTGGCACCTCTGGCTGCGCTGCCTCCAGTTGCCCCAAGCCCCTCCTCTTCTGCTTCCCGGCTCCTTTCTCCTAAGCCCAGGCTTTAGCAGGAACAAGAAAGTCATTCTTGATTCTGGCCTGGCAGTGTCAGCAGGGCCTGGAGGCACTCACCCTTTGCCATGAATGGCTCTTAGGTGACATGGCTTTGAGCCCGAGGAACTGGCGGCAGCCCCAAGTGCACACAGAAGTGCCACTGCCCAAGTGCTGGGCAGCGCTGCTGCTGGGCTGGAGATGTCAGGGCTGCGGGAAAACATCCCCTCTGCTTACTCAGGGGAGGATGAGGAAAAGAACCAAGCAGAGGAGACAGGAATTAAACACGGGCCTCGATCCAGATTTCCCTGCTCTCCCTCCTGCCCAAATGTGGCAGCCAGCAAAAGGTGCCACTCAGATCCCCTGCCATGGAGCACGGACTGCTGATAGCCCCAGGGATGGCTGCTTAGATCACCATAGCATCTGCTTGAACCATACTTCCTGAGGGCCACCAAGGGCTGCTGCCAGACAGTGACTGAGCTGCCTCTCTTAGTGGGATTCAGACACAGGCCAGGTCCTGTAGGAAGTGAGGATCCTATATAAGGTGACCCTGGCTTTGGCTCTGGGACTTCCCATTGGCTGGCCAAAGCCGTCTCAAAAGTATGCTGCAGTTGGGACTTGTTGCCCAGCCCCTTCCCTTCACAGGGGTCAGGGCATAAAGGGGCTGAAGGCTCCCCTGCTCTCTCCTGCTTGTGCCCCTTTAATCTACTATAGGGTGGCTCTCTCCACACATCTCATACATTGGATCCTCCCTCAGGGTCCGCTTCTTGGTAGATCTGAACTCACCCAAGGGGTGATTCTGAGAAACAGGCAGAAGGAAGGAGATGGGGAATTGGCTACTTGTCTGATGGGCAAAGGACCCTAACCAATAGGTCCATGAGCATGAACCAAAACAAAGTGATGGCCCAGGTGCTCAAGGGTTCACCGGGAGCAACCTGGAAGAAGGCGTTGTATCTCTTTGCCATGATGCAGGCATTGAACGGTCCTGGAGGCATGGTGTCTACAGGACTGTGGAGTTTGCCTGTCACTACAGGTGAACGATGCTCTGCAGAGGGCTGACGGCAAACTGGTGTCCCTGACAAGCAGGTACAGGCTTAGTGTGAGTGCTGCAGGGCCTCTCCGGCCTGCCCTTCCTAAGTAAGGCTAACAAGTCCTGGAAGAAGGATGCTGAGGCCTCTGCCCTCAGAGCCACCCTGAGGGCCTGGTAGTCTACATGGTAGACTCTGAAGGCCTCAGTCCAGGGGCGGAAACCAGCAGGCGAACCAATGACTGAAGTGTCCTGGGGAAGGAGATCTGACTCTGCTGGTGATGGCTGTTAGGGTGTGGAACGGCTTCTTGAAGAAGTGATGCTTAGCTCAGAGTGGGAGTAGCAGTAGGGTTGACCCAGATGGGTGGGGAGAGGGCTGCAGAGAAGATGGTTGTTCTTGAAACAGGAAATGATGTGGTTACACAGAGACATACTGTGAGAAACTCCAGGTGGTCTGGTAGGGTGGCAGTGGGGATGCTAAGCAGGCTCTTGGCCCACAGAGCTGCCTCGTGATGGGCACCCAGTCCCTTTCACTGTCCATGAGCCTCTGATTGCAGTGCCAGTGTTTTTCCAGCTCTGCAGCCCAAGAGCCTAGAATTATACTGGTACATAACTCTCTATATATTGGTTGAATGAATAGTCAGATTTTACATTTTCAAAAGATAATCAGGCCAGGCCTGGTGGCACATGCCTATAATCCCAGAACTTGGGAGGCTGAAGCAAGAGGGCTGCAAATTAAAGGTCAGCCCAAGCAATTTAGTGAGGCCCTAAGCAACTTATCAAGACCCTGTCTCAAAATAAAAAGTGATGGTGATGTAGCTAAGTGGTAAAGCACTCCAGTGCCAAAAAAGAAAAAAGTTTATTCAGATTTCTGGTTCAGATAGATGGTCAACTGAACTGATGTGGATCACTTTCCTTACACAAATACAAAGATGAAAAAAATATACTAAAAGAATAAGAAATATGTAATTAATGAAGAGGAGATGTCCAGATCCTTGAACTGAAGAGGAAACTAAATCAGAGCTGCAATCTTTACAATGGCATCCCAGGGTTGGGAGTATCCAACTTTGATACAGCTAGAGGGGCTGGGGTGTAAGTGCCACAAGAGGCAGGAAACCTGGCCAAGGAACTAAAACACAACCCACGTGAAGCCAGGATCCAGGAGGGGCTGCTGGTCTTGAGCAAGGACCCAGGGAAACCTTTCCCATAGCCCCAAGGAAAGCTTGCATGTGGTGCAGAGTGAAGGCATTTTCACTGAGCAAGGGAGATCCCGAGCCCATGCTATGCGTGGGTGTGCAGTGTGAACGCACACCACCTAGGTGCTGGGACTAGGAGTCAGGACGTTAACATCCACACAGGCAGGATCCATGACACTCCTGGGGTCCCTGGCAGGAGAAAAGCAAAAGCAATGAAAGAACACACCCATACTCGGGGTGTGTGGAACTCCTACAGCCAAAATGATCTCTGCTCAACCCAATCTTAAAATAAAAAAGAAACCACAGGAGCAAATGAGACATGCAAAGGTGGGTCAACACACACAACCAGAGAAGTGGTGCCCTTAGAACTAGAGCTAGAGATAAGGACCAGTCTGGAAGAGGCTATCAAGAAGTGTAGTCAAAATAACTAGAGAGATAGAAGAATGAACAGAAGTCATAATGAAAGCCCAGGAGACAGACACACACACACACACACACACACACACACACACACACACAAATAAAAAATAAATAGGCTGCATATTTAAAGTGCCAAATAGAACTTCTGAAAATTAAAAATAAGAACTAAACACTCTTATTGGGAAGGAGTATTAAAACAATAGATGCCAAACAGCTACAAGGAGAGTAAACCGAGAGCATTTGTGAGGAAGCTTCCTCACCTGCAGGACTGGAAGGTGAGAAGATAGAAAAAGAGGGGGCAGAGGAAGTGAGATGGTAGTTTTCTAATGGAAGTTCCAGAAGGAGCAATAAGAAAGAACCAAAGAGAACCAAAGACAATAAATAAGAATTTTTAATTGAGAACTACACTAAACAATATAAATAAACACTCTAAAATAAAACTAGTCCTCTCGGATACAATGAAGTAAAATCTGCAGAACACCAAAGACAAAGTTCAGGTCTCAAAAGCAACCAGAATGAAGCTCACTCAGGCAGCAGAGAGGACAGACTGGAGGTCAGAACAGACCGAAAAGCAGCTCCACAGTCCTAGTAATGCCAATGGCAGGGGATGGACAGAAGGGAGCACTCTGGACCAAATTACCAGCTACTCCAAATCTGAAGTGGTCCCTTTCCCCAACTTCGTCCCCATGGCACATGAACCTCACCATTGCAGAAACACACATCATCCCCAGAGGGGATGTGTAAAAGCTCCTCTTGGCCATGGACTGGGTCTAAGCTATCTCTGGCTCTCTTGCATCTAGCACAACACACTGTACACAGCAGGGGCTCAACATGTGTATCTGAGCTCCCACAAGTCACATACACGCTCTTTCAGGCCTTGTTCTCTGTTCCCTGCCCTATGAAGAGATTACACAATTTTTCTCAAATTGAGAAAAATGACCTTCAATCAGGGTTTGATCAACTGGCTTTAACATTAAAGGCAGATATAGTTTTCTAGAACAGTGAAAAAGAAGATGGTTCTTGGGTGGGAACTGGTGGCATCTGTGAGGGCTGTGGAGTGAAACCTCAGACCTCTTAGACACAGATGTGAATAGCTGTTGGGAGGCTGACAGAATATTGTGGATGGAGAACTTTACTGGCTAACCTAAGGCACAATAGGGCAGCTTTATCTTTCTTCTAATGACCTCAGAGCTTCTTTAATTTTTAAAATTTGCAGTGCTGGGAATAGAACCCAGGGCCTCTCACATGCTAGGCAAGTGCTCTCCCTTCTTTTATTTTATTTTGAGTCAAAGTCTTGCTAAATTGCCCAGGATGACTTGGAACTTACAATCCTCCTGCTTCAGCCTCCAGAGTAGCTAGGATTATAGGTATGCCCCAACCAGCTCAGGGCTTTAAGAATGTTTACCTGAGAACTGTGCCTCTAGCACCAGAGGAGACAGTGTGCAAGTCTCACCAGATATGAACAAGTCCCAGGGCTCATCCTCCCTGGAGCCTGGAGACAGAATTAAGCCCCTTTACGCAAACAGAAACGGGATGACATAGGGCCAAGGACAAGGCTACCAGGATGTTCCAGGGAAGGGAGTTGGTAAGAGAATCTAGGGAACTTAGCTGACTCTCTATCTACAGATCCTGCATCCATGGATCAAAAACACTTGGAAAAAATTGATCTGGACTGAATATGTACAAACTTTTTTC
Organism: Urocitellus parryii; assembly: GCF_045843805.1. NCBI lineage: Eukaryota > Metazoa > Chordata > Mammalia > Rodentia > Sciuridae > Urocitellus > Urocitellus parryii. The sequence continues at coordinate 277,035,469 of NC_135531.1, read as the reverse complement.
CTGTCATTATTCCATAAACAATACAGCATAACATCTATTTGTACAGCATTTACATTGTATTAGGCACTGAAAGAAACCTGGAGATGATTTAAACTCTACAGGAGGATATGCAAATATCACACTGTTTAAGGGCCTTGAGCATCCACAGGTTATGGGGGTATGTGCCAATCTATTGCAGATACCAAGGGACAAAAGCACAGAGTTCATTTTTTAGGGCCACTGCATTTACAAGGAAAGGCCACTTGGGAGAACTGTCCACCAGCCTCACTACTTATTCAGAACAACACTTTTGCTGACAGACTGAATATGGCAGAGATGAATACTAAATGATTACAAATTATATTTCAGGAATTATCCAAAAGAGAAAGTAGCAGTTTCAATAAGGAGTCAAACCAAACTAACATCCAAGCTAGTTTTTTTCATTTGTAGACTATCCTGTCTCTGACGTTATTCCTTCACATTACTTGGCCTGAAGTGACAAGGGCTCCTGAGGGCCTGGATTGAATATCCTTATTTTCTATATGCTACTCTTCCCCCGTATTTGTGTTTTCTACCTAAAAGTGAACAGAGCAGAGACAGAGTGGAGCTCATGGGCTCTCCTGGGCTTCACGCCACAGTGTACATGTAGGAGAGGAGTCTGCTTTGAACAGAGAGCATGGCATGCAACGGGGGCTGTCAGAGGCATGAGAACTGCCTCTTCCCCAAGCAGCACAGTTAGCTGCAGCAGTGATTTGTGGATGCAGTGTTGGTGACACCACAAAAACAGAAGGCAGATGAGCATAGGAGAGCCGAGTGTTCTGTTGGGAAGGAGGGTAACCAGCACTACTGTGTGCATCCTGTATGCAAGACTGGTGATGATGTGCTTGAGCTGACACTCCTGCCACAGGGAACTAGCAGTCTCATTAGTTTGAAAAGATGAAGAAGCTGAGGCTCAGGGAGAATAGGAAAGTTGTCTAAGGAATGAGAATGAACCTCAAGACGGACTTAAAGACAAACGAGAGTGCAAAAGAGGCATTTGATTGCCACTTTTCTAGATCATGGCTCCTATGCAATTTCCTGCACGAATACTTTCTTTTATAGGTCTTTGGTGGCCAAGGCTCATCTATATTTACAACCCCTGGATTCTCTTCTTGCTATGATAGTATGCTGGGAACTTAGGATAGTTCAAAAGAGCTAGATTATCTTCTCTCATATTCAAAGATGATCTAAACTGCCGACACTGGACGTCTGCTAAGACATGACCCTGAAGGTAAGGAGGGCCAGCACCCTTCTCTCTCTGGACAAAAATTCTGCAATCTTTCTCCAAAGAGCAGAGTCAGGCCAGAATCAGGGTCCATAACACCCATGTATCAAAAGCTCTATCTGCCACCACAATCTGCATGCCTGCCTGAGGCTGCCACCCACTGACAACCAGCAAGCAGCTATGCAGGAAGAACAGCATGGTGGGGGACAGGAGGGTGGCAGAGTGGCATGTGTCTCTTACTTCCCAGTGAGTTTGCCTGGCTACCTGGGGTCTCACCCAATTGTCCCATTCAGCCACTGGACCACAGAGAAATCCTGCCCCGCTTCTCTGCTGCATTAAGCTTTATGAGAAGTTGTGATGGAGGCTCTAACACAGGTCTAGAAACTTTCTTCCAAAAGCTATGCCACCCCAGAGGAGGAGTGTGGTGTTAAAGGATGCCCAATCAGCCTTTCCTATGACTCATGTGGTGGGAACAGCTGACCACAGCATCTACCCAAAAATAAACTGCAAAGCGTCATAATGCCTCGAAGGAAATGTGAATGGAGATATGCCCATGAGGATAGCCAGTAAGCGATCTTATAGCCATAACAGAACGAGAGTTCTTGAGGAAGACTGGACTTCTCTTCCGGGAAGTACTATACAGCTCTGCTGGCAGGTGCCCCCTGCTTCCTTCCACTGGGAAAATTAAACAGTTTGGATTTTTAAATAATGAGACTGGAGCATACTGTCCTCAGGTCCAGGCTGGGACTGCTCTTGTTCCTGACCTGGGATTTCTGAGAGTGGTAACTTGGGACAATGATCTTCCTTCTGTTCTCTTCCCCGTGTGAATGTGCTAACGTTGACTTTGCCTCTCAGAGCTGTTCCAGTTACCTGCAGCAGGTAACTTGGGGCCCCTAGGCCTCAGCTTCTGAGGATACAACAGTAATCAAGAATGCTCCACAGAGTGTCTCAGGGATTAAATGGGATTACAGATGTAGACTCCCCAGGACTGTACCCAACACAGTAGGTACTGAGCAGTACCTGCCACCTCACCACCAGGGCACATTCCTTATGCTTCACTCACCACCAATGTCACTGTCTCATAAACAACACACAGGGAGGCAGATAGTCTGTGACGAAGAGAGAAGACGATCTAAAATCATGCCAGTGCCACCATTCTAACTTTCAATCTCTGAAAGCACCCAGAAATCAACCTCCACACTACAAAACCCACAACAGAGACAACCACAACAGAACCTGTTAGGTACATTCACAGGGACCCAGAACCACAGCCAAGGTCAGAGTCACAGTGGATGAGCAAGCACATGATCAGGGACCCGGCAGGGGGCAGGCTCTGGAGGACAGCTGAGCCTGGAGGGCAAGGTTTGTTGTCAAATGTGCTTTTAACACAGCATTCAAATCCTGTGTTTAGGAGCAAAAGAGATTTTACTGGAGAAATATTTTTGTCCCAGTCATTTTCCGGAAGTGAAAAGTGAGAGTCCCTTCCCAATCACACCCATAAGGGAAGCCATGGCCAGGAAGCCTGTGTACGTGGCAGGGCCAGGTGGCACTTCTGAGTGGGTGGCTTACTTGTTGCTGTCCCGGTACTCATAGATGTGACATCCTTGAGGCAATCCAGTCTCAGAGTCCAGGGTAAAAGCAAGCTTGAGCTGCACAAAGAGAAAGGAGAAAGCAGGTGAGCTTCAGGCAGCACTCCAGCAGCAGGGTGGGTAAAATGATCAAGCAACATTGGCTCCCATGGCTATGGAGAACCTGGCCCTCCCGCTCTGGGAAGAACCCACACCTCACAGGAACCCTGTTGTCCACGTCCGTGCTTTTTCATTCAGCACACAGCCAGTATTTGGGAAGTGTCCCCTTCATGCCAGACACTGAGCTGGCTGAGAAGAAGTAACAGTACACTGCTGGGGCCACCTTCATGGAGTCTGGGTCTAACAGAGGAGCCTGGCAGCAACCAAACCACCAAACTGAGGACCAGGCACATCTATGCAGAACTTGGAATTAAAGAGTCTTTTCTGAAGCAAGAAAACCACCCCACGTATCTGTGAAAGCAAATGACTGACTTAGATAGAAAGGGATGCGGAAAGGAGGGGGTCACCTGGAACCTGGGGGGCGGGGGGGCTAGCAGAGAGCGTGGCATGTGCATAGGTCCTGGGGATCACCTGGAGCATGGCTGGTGAAGCTGAATCCTGACAGATAGAGGGACATAGTGGCTGGTGACAATGGGGAGGAAGGCCAGGAAGAAGATGGATTTTCTCGGCCACACTGGAATTTTGGGCCTTTATCTTAATAGCAAAGGGAAGCTTCTGGTTTAGGGAAGAGCTGGATAGTGTGATCAGAGCTGTTTGGGAAGGCTGGCCTGGCGGCTGTGTAGACATAGCAACTTGCGGTGAAAGAGCGGGAGGATCAAGAGCCTGCGGGAAGCAGAGGCAGAGAGTGGCGAGGGGCGGGCCCGAGGAGATGGAGAGAAGGGGACAATTGGAGATTCATAGGAGAAATGCAATTTTAGAAGTAGAATCAGCAGGATATGCTGACGGATTTGATGTTGAAAGCGGTGAAGACAGAAAGAACCAAGTTAAGGATGGTTCAAAGCATGTGTGCGCACGCCTGTGTGTGCGTACGTATACGTGGTACTGGGAACTGAATCCAGGGCTTCACACATGCTAGGCAACCACTCTGCTCCTGAGCTACACCCCCAGCTCTGTTTATTTTGAGACAGGTTCTCACTCAGTTGCCCAGGCTGGCCCTGAACTTGCGATCCTCCTCCCTCAGCCTCCCATGTAGCTAGGATTACTAGCATATGCCACTGAGTGTGGTTAGGGATAGCTTTTGATCTGAACTAGCAGGCAGATGGTTGTTCCATTGTTAAGTGACTTTGGGGATGGATAGGGAGTCAAAAGTTTGATTTTTGACATGCTATCTTGGAGACACCCAATAGCTTCCTTTTGTTAGGGAAGATCAGGAGTAGGAATGCTGGCAAAGTTTTGGTTTCTTTCTTGACTCTGGTGGGGAAGGCTCAGGGTCCTGTTAGAGCCAAGGGGTCACCGCAGCCTAACAGTTCCAAATGCAGAGCCAATTATCATACTCACAATTTACTGGGCTTTTAAATCACTAGGGAAATTTTAACTAAAATTAACTGCACATTAGGAGGACACATTATTATGATCTTTTTTAACTGTAGGGCTGTTAACACAGCTAATGATCTGCATCATTAGATGCTGGACAAATTCTCTCTTCCTCAGAGGGAAACAAGCTCTCAGGAATGGTTTGTCCTATTATTGACCCAGATGAAAATTAAAAAACAGAAATAAGCCCTTTTTTACCATCATAAAACTGGAACTTGGAGTCAATGGCGTGCTTTCTCTAGAGCCCTGCTTGGCTCTCTCCAGCATAGCTATTTAAAAAAATTTATTTATTAATTAACAATTATAATCCTCTTCTCCTTATTTCTCTCTTTGCAGCTGAGGTCAGGTCCATATTAGTTTTGTCCATTTCAAAAGTCTACATTGCTTAGAAATTCTGACGTCCTTTGGCTCAATGTTTAAGTAATGGATTTGTGGCTCAGAAAAATGATCAGAAATGTAAGAAGAGGCCATGTATGGTGGTGCTTGCCTGTAATCCCAGCTACTTAGGAGGCTGAGGCAGGAGGATGGCAAGTTTGAGGTCATTCTGGGTAACTCAGCAAGACTCTGTCTCAAAATAAAGAATAAAGGACTGGGATGTAGCTCAATGTTTGAGCACCTGCCTAGCATATATGAGGCCTTGGGTTTAATCCCCATGACTGAAGAAAAAAAAAATGCAGAAAGAAAAGTTTTAACCGCAAAACTGCCTCCATGTTACTTGCTGGAAAGGCTCTGGAATGGCAGAAGGTTAAAAACCCACACTACAGACAGTCACACGTGGAATAGCGTACGGCCAATAACCTGCTTATGCAGAACTTCTTATTAACGTGGGAAAATATTTGGAATATTTGGATAAAGCAGGATGCTTTAAACTTAAAACTGTGTGAGAAAGAACAAAGACTGCATAGAAGGAAGGCTGGAGGGCAAGAGATCATAATGGCCCAGCAGTGGTCCCGGGGTGGGAGGTTCTAGGTGACTGCTTTAATTTCTTGGCATTTTCTAGATTCTTCAGGATAAGCATGTTACTATGATTCTGAGTAGAGACTGATACATTTCCCCCTTATTTTATGACTGGTAACTCTTTTATTCGTTATTTTTTTAAGTTGTAGATGGACACGATTCATTCATTCATTCATTTATGGTGCTGGGAATTAAACACAGTGCCTCCCATGTGGTGGGCAAGCACGCTATCACCTTAGCCCATGGTGACTCTTAATTCTCTTAAGGAATTCTAAGTTGTTGTGGCTTTCCTGGGTCTTCTGCTTCCTGGCTGTGCTTCAGCTATCATTGTTGGGGGTCTCTGCCTGTCTTTTTAACACCAAGAAATGTTGCCTTCAGGTCCTCAACCAGCCCCTACTTCCTGCTCCCTTATCATGAAAGAGGGCACTGGTTGGAGAGGGCTGAGCCACAGAGTTAGTTCAGAGACACAGGGATCTGGATGAGCTGCCAAGGGTGGCTGATAAGAGACTCCATCTCAGGCAGGGCTAGGGGACGGAGGTTCTGGGAGACAGGTAAGATAGAAGCCTGACAGGACACACACACACTGAACCATGTGACACCGAGAGCCAGGATCTGCCATCCAGCCCCACTGCACCCCCAGCTCCTATGACCAGGTGAAAAAGGAGGGATGAGATAGAAGCTCTGGTCCTTGGTCCCAAAGCTGAGGGAGGTAATTTTAGGGAAAGTCTCAAGGTCAGGAAACTGCATACACAACAGCAGAAGGGCAGGCCGGGTGCTGAGTGGAGAGCTCAGCTTTGCTGCCTGCCTGCCCAGGGGAGGCTCTCCTTCATCCTGATGAGAGTCTGGACTAGGTATGCCTGCTGTTCATATAGAAGAACAACTTGGGGCTGAGAAAGACTAGTTAATCTGTCCACACCACAACTGGACTTAGAATTCAACCCACCCACGCTCTCTGACCACTACCAGAATTATAGGATGTGGTGATGGTCTTGATAGGAAGACAAGGAGAGAGAGTCACAGATAATGTTTAAGATGCTCTGGCCTGAGCAGCAGAGTAGATGGCCCTGCTTCTCGCCCTAATGAGGAAGAATGGCAGGCTTGGGAGGAGAGTCTGGGTTCATTTGGGATTGTTGATTTTAAGGTGTCTGTGAGGAAGCTAGTGGCAATGACGGGTGCTGGAAAGATAGTCCTGAGGTTCAGAAGCAAGATTGTAATCTGGAGGTAAAAATATGAGAGTCCTCAGTTGGTAGTAAGATGGCAACTTATTTGCAGGATGAAATTGTTCCAAGACAGTGTGTGGAGTAGAGAGAGCACTGTAGGTAGAGTCCAGAGAATCATCTGTATGTAAGAGGTGGGGAGCAGAGACTGAGGAGCGGCCAAGGAGTTTTTGAGTGATGATGGTACAGGAACCAGGAGAAGACGTCGTCTGCAGGAGGCAGTCATCAGAGGTCACGCCCTTCTAAGAGGTCAGGTATAGCAGGAATGAGCACCCAAACGAGGACTCTCAAGGCAGTAGTGGGAGCAGAGATCAAGAAGTGACAGGCTGAATAATGAGTGGGTGAGGAAATAGGAACTACAAGTGTACACAATTCTTTTGGCAAATTTGATAGGATGTGGGGCTGAAGAAGAGCATACCTTGTTTAAATAGAGGGAGGCACCCTGAGGAGAGGCGTGAGAGATATAGAACAGTGGTAACCAGAGAGTCAGGCTCTGAGATGAAGAGGGGCTGGAGTCTGGCATAGAGCTGAGGACCCCTTCTCCTCTGCAGGAGCAGTCAGGTGGGAAGAGAAGCAGACAAAGCTGCAGATTGGGCAAGGAGATTCGAAATGTTTTAGTATGATTTTTGTTCTCTCCTGAGAAATAGAGGGCCAGTGGTTTGCAAAGGCATGGGAGTTTGGTGGGGGAAGAAGTGGAAATTTGAGGAAAGCAATAAAGGTTTCAAATTGCTTGCGTGGCAATGACCAGGGAAGAACACACAGATTGCAAGGGAGCCCGGAGGGTCCACCTGGGCACTCAGATATGAGGCTACTGTAGCAACCCTTGGCCTGCTTGCTGACTTTCTAGACTTTGGCATGAAGAAAGTCAGGTTGGTCCAAAGCTGATATTTGCCAGGAAGGTTTGAGGAAAAAAATAATAAGGCAAGGGCATAGTGTCATGATATGGCGACAGAGGGACCCGAATGGACCAGGGAATCTAAGGGGAAACAGGAAGGAAGTTAGAAACAGAGGGCTAGGGCTGGGGTGCAGCTCAGTGTGGAGGACTATGCCTATCTAGCAGGTGTGGCCCTGGCTTTGATTCCTGGCAGCCTAAAAGAAAAAGAAAGAAAGGAGGGAGGAAGGGAAGGAACATGAGATTAGGGAATAATTCTACAAACTGGGCCCACTGTGGTGACCCCCATGGACTCTCTTTCAAAAAGTAATTAATCTGCAGCCTGGCTGGCTCAAGTTGAAAGGAGATGTTACGTTCGTCAGCAAACTACCTGCTATCTGCAGAAGTACAGGCCCCAAGCATCAATAACAAGAACACAAGTTGCCTGAAGAGGGTGGGGTGGGGTGGGGCGGGGTTTGCGACACTTACATAGACCAGATCCCAGAGCTCAGGAAGAGAAGAGTATTTTTTATGGGAATATATTTTTTTCTTACATAAAATATGTAAGAACAGGTTCCAACTAGAATTGGTCAGCATGAGCCAAAAGAACCTAGAGTTGTCAAGAGCAGTGGCACTTGAAATTATGACATCATCCTGTCAGTCAAAAGTCAAGGAATTTCTCTGGAAACTTCCCTGGGGCCAGAAGAGAGGTGGGCTGTCCTTCTCTCCCAAAAAAAAAAGCCCTCTCTCCTTTGAGAGTGTCCCCCTTGGGGCTGGGGATGTGGCTCAAGCGGTAGCGCGCTCGCCTGGCGTGCGTGCGGCCCGGGTTCGATCCTCAGCACCACATACCAACAAAGATGTTGTGTCCGCCGAGAACTAAGAAAAAAATAAATAAATAAAAATTAAAAAAAAAAAAAAAGAGAGTGTCCCCCTTTCCCTTTCCTTATCCCTTCTGATAAACTCATACTCGTTACTCTGGGTGACACGTATAAAATTTTTCTGGCCTGATCATAAGAGTCGGGGTTTGATGCGGGGTTGGAGGGGTGTCTCTGTGACCCTGGCTGGCTACAGACTTACAGCAGACCTCTGCCTTGTAACACTGTGAACCACTGGGTTGTACCAGCCTAGGGTTAGGTGAGTTCAAGGTGGGGAGTGGGGGAGTGGAGGTCAGGGAGCAGGCTGTGCCTGACCTCAGAGATGGATAGTCAATCACAAGATCCAAGAAGAAGTCAAGGAATGGTGAGCTGGGGGTGGGGACCTTCTGAGAGCTCTGACATTCACCCGGGATGATGACATGACATGCTGTTTCTCAGATAAACCATGCCACAAAACATGTCCTACAGGTATGTGTGTAAATGTCTACTATGTGTAAGGTTCAAAACATAAATTAGTGAATCTGCTGGTCTCTGCAGCAGACATGGATGCAGAGAGAGCAGGCACTTCCTCCTTGCTGATGATATCCTAGGTTCATTCAGCTGGTCACATCTACCTCCTCCCCAGTTCCAACTGCCAGCTCTTGGCCTGGATCTGTCACTTTTAAGGGAAGTCCATGTGCCTTTCAGTCACTGATTAGAAACCCAAGCCAATCAGTGCACGGCCCATCCTGGCCCTAAGAATGGGTTCAGGAATGGCAGCACGACCCAGCTGAGGCCAGCCAGGTAGGGGCAGATGTGTGCCATGTGCCTCTGGCCTTAAGGACCAGCAACCAACTTGCTACCAGCCTGAGAACAAAGAGAACTCCCAGAAGAAGCAGGCGCAAAAGAACTGCAGGAGAGGAGAGCCAGCCTCGACAGAGCATGCCTGGTGCCTGTCGCCTTCTGGACATCAACTGCTCATCATTCCTCTTGAGGATACTGACACCTAATCTGTCAACCCATGCCATTAGCTCTCCTTTCCTGACCCATTTTCACCGCTTGGCTGAGTTATTTCTCTAGAACATGAACCCTAAGATGCTCCCCTGTCCATGCCTTGGCTGGCTTCAGGCTATTGAAGGTATGGAAATGAGTTAACGGAAGCCCAGGCTCTCTAGAGATTCGCTGCTCGCATGCACGAACACAGACTCACAGAGAGTGATGAGGTGGAACACAGACTAACAGAGGATGATGAGGTGGATGTGTGACAATCAGGCTGGCCTCAGGGTGGACCACAGAAATCCTAAAGGCCAAGGAGTGGGTCCCATTCTCCTCTGCCCTAGATAGCTCACTGCCCGAGAGTATGTACCTGCTCCTGGAGAAGCTCTTGCCACCTGCCTTTCTGTCTACCCTCTGTAAAATGACTCTAATTTTCTATTCATCCCTCTGGTATGCTAGAGACTGGGCCTCTCCCTAGGGATCCCGATAGGTAGCTTTACCAGGGACTTTGGGTGCCTAGTGCCCTTATTGCTGTCACAGTGAGGGTCCAATTTCATCCCTTGCTTTTTTTAAAAAATTCCTCCTTTCTTTTGGTAAATAAACACTGCCTCATAGTAACTGTCACTGGCTGACAAATAGTAGCTCACATACTCCATGGACAGGTACTCTCTCTCCCTTAAGAGGGCACATGGTCCTTCCCTCTACAGTGGTTCCTGGACACTTCCTACAAAGCTGGACCAGCCAGGACAGAGGCACACCTGTATGCTGCCACCTGGGGGCCAGCCTAGTGGCCCTATCCAAGGCCATAAAGGATATGGAATGGGACAGGAAGGAATGGTCAAGTGGGCACACTGGATGTCCCCTGGACCAGTGAGCAAGCCAATCTTTAATTGCTTAGGTGCCTAGTTGGCTTGCCCAAACAGCCACATACCTGGAGAATGTTCTGCACAGGCTGCGGGCCCTAAGCCCCACCAGTTAAGGAAGATACCAGTGTAGAACCTTGGGTGCTTCTGAACACTCCGGCCTGCCAGGCACAGTGGTGCCCGCCTATAATCCCAGCTACTCCGGACACTGAGGCGGGAGGACCAAAGTTTGAAGCTAGTCTCAGCAACTTAGCAAGGCCCTCAGCAACTCAGTGATATCCCGTCTCAACACAAAAAATAAAAGAGGTGGGGCTGGAGTTGTAGCTTAGTGGTAGAGCACTTGCCTAGCACATGTGAGGCCTGGGTTTGATTCTCAGCACCACATGAAAATAAATAAATAAAGGTATTAAAAAAAAAGAGGGCTGGAGATGTGACTCCATGGTGAAGCACTCGTGGGTTAGACCCTTAGTACCAAGAGAAAGAAGAAAGAAAACTCCTGGAAGGGCAAAGACCGAGTTAATGAACTGAGGGACTTCCTGCTTTGTCACCAACAGCTCTAAGATGCCCTCTCAGAGGTACCTGCAGTCCCAGCCAGACAGCAGGGTAGGGCTTTCTCTGCAGGCTGCTCTGTGATGGAACAGGGCACCTGGGAGCCCAGCTCAGCGAGTCCCTGACAGGGTTGTAATGAGAGAGGTCATCCGTGAAACTCCAGTATTCTTTCTTTGGCCAGAATTTTCCAGTTCAACCCGCCATGGGTTCTCCAGGAGGCCTGTGAGCTTGCTTCAGTGCTTCAATCTGCTAGCTATTAGGACTCAGGTTCAAGCGCGGGTCAAGGACCATCCTGGAAGCCTCCAGCCTCCCCATGGCTGACACTTCCCTGTGCAGCCCACTGGATCTTGCAGGGTGTCCAATTCTTCCTAACCTGAAAGTGGCCAATCCTAACATAGAGCCAAGATTTCAGAACACCATTTATGACATATTCAGAAGGAATAGGAAAGTTACCTCTACCTGAAGCCTTGGTTTTATAATTGAAAAATTCTTATTTGGAGGAAATCTTCATATTCTCGAAATGATCTCTAGTTTTCCTTCCTTAGTCTTCATTATTTGGTTTGGATTTCCTAAGCATTATTTCTTTTTTCCATCTCCTCTTTGCTTTCTTTTATAAGACAAAGATGCTGTGGGCTTTGCCTTAACTTGGTTAACAGTGATTCTACGGCAATGTATTAAATTTCTTTCTCCTAAGTCCACTGAAGTCTTTTTGGACCTAGAGGGAGCTTTTTAAGAAAGAACTTGCTCACTCAGCAGGATTCTCCTCCCACCCCAAGCTCTGGTTCTGACCTGGAAAAAATAAGAGTGAGAAAGAGCAAGAGAATCCTGCAGTCCTGACGCTCGACTTTACAAACCACAAAAAAGGACCTTGCTCCAGTAACGTAATCATGGAGATTTCTGGCACTTTGGTCTTTCAAGAAAAATACATCCATCTGCTGGCACAGGGACCCATCAAACTCGATCCTGTTCAGCATGGAGTTCCCGATTCATTAGTGTTGGAAAGTCTACCGCAAGGCCACCGCTCCCACTGGACGACGCCTCCCTGCAGCGCTGTCTGCAAACCCCACAGCTGCATTTTCACTTAAGGCCACTTCTCCTGACTCCACTGTACCTTGTTCCAGGGGCTTGTTCTATTCTCATTAAGACTAAAAATGACAAGGATTCTTCAATCCTAAGGCTTTACTTGCTCAGAAGAAAAAATGTCTATCCTAGAGCTCCCGTCAGCCCACAGGGAATCTGCTCTTTAGTTAGGAACCCGGACCCAAAGAGCCTGTCCCGTGGAGCAGAGCTGGCAGCAGTTCTCCTGCCCACCTGTCAAGCTGCCTCCTCTGCCAAGTGTTGTTTCACTGCTCACTAGGCAAGACCCAGGCAGCAGAGCTCTGCTTGCCACCATCCCAGGTGACATCAGGCCTTTATTACTGGTGAGACCAGCACAGAAGGGCTAGCCTGAGTTTCTTTTAGCAGATCAGCAGCCTCCTGATCAGGCCTCACCCAGGCCCTGTTTTTTTTGCCCTTGAAATTCCTGAGCAATGCAACAACAGTGAATACAGGCATGACGAGCAAGTTTGCCTATGCCATCTGCAGCCAGATGAAGAAAGGATATAATCTACTCATCCTACTCAAAGCTGGCCAGGGTGTTGGAAAATTACCATACAGAACCTTTCTGCTGGAGCTCTGGGGCCTCAGGCCACCCACTGTTCAGAGGCTGGCTGCTGCCCAAGACAGGAAAGCATCAAGAATTGACTGCAGGGACTACACATCTCTCCAAATGCATGGAGGTGGAGATGCATCTGGGAAAAACACTGATTTTCTGGGGCAAAGAATGCTTCCATTTTGCCATCTACTTATCACCTTTCTAGAGCTAATGGTCCTACCCTAGGCAGTGGAGAATCCCATGCCCTAGACTCTGTCAGAGACTCTCCCTCCTCATATCAAAGTGGCTGCCACGAGTCTTGCATCATATGCTCAGTGAAGAGGAGAGGAAGAAGTCAGGTAGCGGCAGTCTGTGTCCACTCCCCACATCCCCCCACCCCCAGGCCATGCTCTAACCTCATCCTGGAATCCAATGAGGCCACAGGAAAGTGACACATGTCAACCAGATGAGCTGGTGGTTTTCCTTTCCTCAAGGGCATTTTAATGATATTCCTCCATTCTCACCAAAGTTCATCCTAAGAAACAGCCTTATAAAATCTATTTCTTCACAGGCTTATGGTATAAAAGCTGCCCACTATGACATTCAAGGTCCCCAATATCAAGTCTCATGTGAGGAATGCTTTTAGTGCTAGGAGATATGTTCTTCAACTTTCAGTGAAGTTTGTTATTAAAAACAACCTTATACAAGGCTGGGGTTGTGGCTCAGTGGCAGAGCGCTTGCCTAGCATGTGTGAGGCACTTGGGTTTGATTCTCAGCACCACATATGAGTAAAAAAAAAAAAAAAAAAAGGTTCATTAACAACTACAAATATAAAAATAAAACAAAATTCCTTAAAAAAAAAAAAACCCTTATAAAATTCCCCACCCCATGCTGGACTCCTTCTGCCATGCTGATATTGAAATCAGGGACATCCTGTGACTTGTGCTCCTTCCCTGGCTTCTGACTTTCCCTCTTTCTATTATAGTCATTTCACTCTTTCATTTCCTGTGTTGTAGGTCCTCTCACGTTCTCTTTAGAAATATATAAATAAAACAAAATTCTTCAAAATATAAGCCAGACACATATGAAACAGTGAGAGGCAGGCATGTTTGAATACCCCACTAAACAATGGCCACTACGGTAGGCAATCCGTTCACAGTTGAAAGAAAAGGGGACATTCCCATACAATTCTCACAGCCAGTGATCAAGCTGGCTCTCTTCTTGAAAAAACAGGAGAGAACAGAATGATCTTCCAGGGAATTGGCCTCAGTTTCCAGTGCCTTGAGGAGTCAGAAGTTATGTAAGCCCCGCTGGGAGCCAGCAGCTCTGCCTGCCTCCCCTCTCCCTGAGCTGGTGTAGAGGTAGGCTTCCAAGGCCTGAGGCTCTCCACTCGGAAGATGGAGCTCTGTTCCTCTGTGGTTGTCCCTGTGGTTTGCTTCCTGGAGGAAGGAGGAATTCTTTCTAGGTTTCCTAGAGTAAAGCACCCATAACCATTTCTGCCATATCTCTCGGAAGACAAGCCCCGATGTTCCAGAAGAATCAGCGTGTGCATCATGTGATATTTTAATCAAGTATGATGTTTTTTTTTTTTTTTAATCAAGAGCAAGTGGCAGTGGAAAGCTCTTCTGCATAAGGCTGTCTTTTGCAGAGAAGAGCAGCTGTCAAAGTTTATGACTAGATTCCAGGGTAATTCTGCTTCCTTCCTTCCAGTCAAGGCCAAGTACCTGAACAACATATTCCAAAACAACATTGCCATCTGAGGTCCTTTCTGGTCTTGGAGAAAGGACCAGAAAAGATTAGCTGCCCCTCGCCAACTGCCTGCTCCCACAACTTGGCTTCAACCTGCACTAGAGGCCTTAGTGCCGCTCCTGGCAGGAGAATCACTTTCTACCACTAGCCAGCCACAAAATACCCATAGATCTTACACTGCTTAATGGACTGCTCAGAATAATCTAGAAGGGACACTTAGGAGACTGGGGTATGTGTAATATCTGAAGTTTCCTATTCATATTCCTATTACTTGAGGTTCCTAGTCCCATCCAAGGTAATTACATGTGTCTTTGTTTCTTTACAAAACATCATATCAATCTAAGAGACACTGTTCTACCTGTAGTAAAAACCAAGGAACACACGGGTAGTGCTACATTTAGACTGTATAGGCTGGGTGTGGTGGTGATGCATGCTTGTAATGTCAGCTACTCTGAAGAAGGAAGATCACAAGGTGGAGGCCAGCCTGGGCAATTTAATGAGACCCTGTCTCAAAATAAAATTAAAATAATAATAATAATGGACTGGGATGTAGCTCAGTGGTAGAGCTGTTACCTAGCATGTATTAGGTCCTGGACTCTATCCCCCCATCTCTAGTACTGCAACAAACAAAACAAGACAGTATAGACAGAAGTTAATAGCTAAGATGAAATGCAAAGGCTAAAAAAATGTAGGCTATAGGAAGGGCCAGGACCCAACAGCAGGGACATGAACATCCTTGAACATCCTTTCCACCTGCCTTGCTAATTCAAAAACCAGCTTTGGTACAGACACTTCTGGGGTAATCTCACTGTTCAAAATCCTTTAAGAAACTATGCATAATATTAAATGTTAAAAAATTTCAAAATAATTTCAGGGAGACATCCTATTAAACAAACTCTTGTTTTCCCTCAAACCCCACATAGTCTCTGGCTCTGGGGATAGAACTCAGGTGACAGAGGCTTTCCAAGCCCAACTTTCTAGACAAGTCAGATCCTTTCTCTAGTCTAACATTCTAGCTGTAAGACTAGACAAGTTTCTTTTTCTGGTATCTCAAAGGGTTCACTATAGCATGTACAAGGTCCTGGGTTCAAACCCTAGTACTCCAAAAAAAAAAAAAAAAAAAAAAAAGAAAGAAAGAAGCATATGCCAAAGGGTTCACGCTTTTGTTTCTGCCTTCCTGCCACGGGCCTAGACCTCACCACCTTGAGGAAGGAGCTTGCTCTGCTTGTGAACACCACCCACAAACACCCCAACAGGAGGAGGCACTTAGTCTAGAAGGAAAAGGTATGACCTACCACTTTGTACCTTGTTTCCCACCTCTGTAGAATGGAGACGGTGATAGTACCTACTTCACAGGTTGTTGTGAAAATTAAATGAGAAAAAGCACAGAGCAGGGCCTGGCACAGCCAACACAATGATGCTGAGGTGGCAAGGCCTGGGGACAGTCCTCCTGATGGGCTGAGCTCCAAAGGAAACCCTGATACACTGAACAAGCTACTGGGCTCATCTGACTGATCACTTCAGAAGCAATCTCTAAAACCTGAGGAATTTCAAGTATCAGGAAAATCAGCTTCTTGAGCAGTATTCAGAAAACTGCTGCATATCTAAAGGCCTCCCTGGAGAAGCAGCAGGAGGAGACAAGGCCATTTGCTGGCCTCAGTGGCCCCGCAGCACTTACACTGAGCCCCAGGGGTCATGCCAACCAACACAGGGTCCTCTGTTTCAGGGCAGCCAAACCTGATTTTATTCCCAGTGACTGGTCTCTAGGGCTGCTTCAGACTGGCAGCATACACCTCCAGATGAGGCTCTCTACTGGGGCAAAGCTTCAGAGAGGTCCTGCTGGGCTGGCAGATGTGCCTCACTATGGAGCTGCCCAATACCTTGGCACCACCAACAACTTGTGTGTTAATCTCTGCTTTGGGAAGGAAGAGGTCACTGCGACCTGCTAGCATATGGCTGAGGCCACCGGCACAGTCTGGATACAAAACTGCTTCTATCAGGGTCTGATGCTTATCATTAGGGCAGGCCTCCAGCTGTGTTTCTATTCAGCTGTCATACCAGCCCAACCAGACTAAGCTCCGATAGGGAAATCCCAGTTGACTACTCTGGTGACTGGTCACAAGGCTTTAAATACAGGTGTTGCAGGGACCTGCACTAAAGAGTGGGAATTGCAGGTTCTATGAATTGCAGGGGCACGCAGACTACTGCCCCTACTTTAAAGGAAAGGAAGTGGATGCTCAAGAGAAGTGAAATACTGCCCAAGGTCAGCGAGACATAAATCAGTACTTGGCCCATTTGGAAACAGAACCCAAGCCTCTACAGTTTGCATTGCCTCCTGGGCACCTTGCTCTCTCTTTCCCCATAGGTAGGAGCTCCAGCAACTTAGTACTCCTTCCTCTAGGTCCAAACAGACAGGACAGACATGGTGCTAGGACATCAGCCTTCTGAGGCTTTCTGGCAAAGGCATCACTGAAGAATAAACTGGGGACCTCCTTTCATCCACCAGAATTTAGGACAGGCAACCTCAGGGAGAACGTTGGTCTGCCCAGATTCAGGAGAGTCTGGGTAGAAGGAAGGGGCTCTGAGGTGGGCCTGCAGAGGCAGTGTCAAGGGTGGGGAATGGAGGGCTAGGTACACCCTCTGGGGTGAGAGCAAGGGAGACAGAGGGTGGGCTGGCCCCACCTCTGCAATGACCCTGCCCTCTGGTTGGCTCAGTCACACAGCTGGTTAGCAGTGATACCAGAACTCCAGCCAAAGGTTTCTCATGCTCAGGGTTTGCAAAAGCCTAAAAGAGGAAATGTTACTCAGCTAGTCAAAATACTGAGTGGCAGGAAAAAAGAAAGAAAGAAAACAAAAAAACTAAAATTAGTATAGGATCTATTATTATCCTATTGAAGAAATGGGCTAGGGACTCAGATAGCCAGTTTCTACTACTTACATCACGGGCCCCTTCTGTGACTTCATCCATAAAATGAAAACATCAAAAAGGCGATTCCCTGAGGCTTCTCTCTGTGCCACAGTTCTGCAAGTATTATCTCTGTGGCACCCAGCACCCTGCCAGGCATACTGTGTGGTGGAGGGGAAGGGCTGGCAGACAAACTAAATCACGGACTCTCATGCTGTGGGAGTGCAGAGGAGGATCTGGTCGAGCAGCCTGTGTGGATTAGAAGAGGCAAGACAGCAAAGATCTGAACAATGCAGACAGGAGAGGCTCCAGGTGATGGGCCTTTTAGTGTGCCCAGGACAGAGACCAGCTAGGTCATGCCCATCACTGTATCCCTGGCACCGACCTGAGTTCTCAGCAAAGTTGGTACTCAATAAGCAACAGAAGAGGGAACAAATGACCAAAACCAGAGGGAAGGATGACTACTTACTGTTCCACAATAAGTAACAGATAGGTCTGACTACAAGTAAGGTACAACTTGATAATAGACAAAATAATATTGATGATGGGAACACTACTGTCAAGATTTACTGAGCTTACTCAAAAACCCTTTTGTGATGAAGCACATTCACCCACGCTCTTGCTGAATTCCCCTCACTGGTCTTCGAGGATGGGTACCACCGCCATTCCTCCCAAGCGCTGGAAACCTGGAGCTCATGGTGGTTGAGAGGTGTGCTCCGGGTCCTGCATCTGCAGTTCTGGAACTTGAGTCCAGGGGCCCTGGCCTCCAGTTCAGTACCTTTCCATAAGACAACAGAGCCTCAGCTTATATCAGTGAAAACTAAAGCTGGGCCCTCTTCTGTGTCTGGTCCCTTCCTAGGCCCCCTGGAGCCGAAGGATGTGGACTGCTTTCCAACATCAAGCACTTTCCCGGGGCAGTGCTGGTGTTCCACATGGGGAATAACAACAAACAAATCCTTTTTTTGTAATTATAGAGCCACAGAAATTGCAAAGATGGGACTGAGTTTCCACATCCCCATTGTCCCATTTTCACCTGTAAGGTCACATCTTACCTAATTACAGTATAGCACCAAAACCAGGAAACCACACAGCCTCTTTACAAACATGGCTGAATGTGTGTGGCTGCCTCTGCCATCTAGACACAGCCTGCCCTCTCAGGATAAAGGTCTCTCTCCTGGTCCCACCTTCCCTAACCCCTGGCAATCATTGGTCTGGTCTCTGTCCCTTCTCTGAATTTTTGTCATTTTGAGAAATTTCTATAAATGTAATCATATGATATTTTAAATGCAGTTTTTAGATTTGTAGAAAAATATGAAAAAATATCCGCATCCAACAAGAGAAAGAACTAAGAGGCAGGAGAAACTGGTCCTGCCACTTACAGCTTTGTGCCCTTGGAGAAGACGGTCACCCCACACCTCAGTTTCCCCATCTATAAAATGGGTAAGCAGCTTAAGGATTAAAAGAGGTAAATTATGAAAAGCACTTGGCAAACAGAAGGTTTGTAATAAATCCTAGCTCTTTGTTGTTATTACTTAAAAGCCAAGGAGGCTTATGAGCTTCTTTATGGAAAATGAGGCTCCTGGTGGTCACAGGTGATGAAGGACATGAGCTCAGCAGCACTTAAATGACCCAGGCTATTTTTCTTCTCTCTTTCCAGACTCCATTGTGGAAGCAAACTGGGACTTCTAAAGGGGACTTCCCACAGAAATCTCCATGCCCAGCTCCACAGCAGCCACCAGGTGCCAGGTTCACAGGGGGCCTAGAATTCTGAAGGTGGGAAAACTGGCCGAGTGCTCTCCACTCAGTACAGAATGTCTCCTGAGTGGCCAGGCTGATGGGAGGCCCCTAGCAGCTTTCTGAGCTCAGAGAAGAGGCCAGTGCCAAAGTAGGGTAGGGGTCAGATGAGTGATTGAATTAGGTGCCGCATGGATACCCCACAAAGCTCCACATCACTCAAAGGCTGTATGTGTGAAGGGGGACAATGGCCTGCACTACCCACGAGGTCACCTCTACTATGACTAGCTATGGAAATCTGAAAAAAGTCTCCCCAAAAATCACATATGCAAAGACTCCATTATATAGCTGAGAGAGCACTCGACTTTGAGCCTTTGAGTAGCTGGGAACCCAGCACAAATGGCTGGCTAGATCTTAAGCAATATGCCCACAGCCCATTGAAAATGGGACAAAACCAGGCATTCAGGATCCTTCATGATTTATTGAAAGTGGTATTGTCTGGGCCTCTGCATGGCACCAGCAGGGGTGGGTTGGGGGCGCTTCTCCTGATGGCGGGGTCACCCATGTGTCTCCTGTTCTCTTGGACTTTTCAACTCCCCTGGCCAGTGTTCACTCACCCTGTTTTTCTCCTTTGAAGTTATAGAATACAGCCTCATCGATCACTGACATGTTGGGTTTCAAAAGGACTGGGAGTGAATTCACATTTTTTTTTTTTTTATAACAAGCGAGAAGGGCTCAGTTAGGAAGAGAGTGCAATCAGAAGGTGGGGGGAGGCGGGCACAGGCATGGTGAACTCGATTGCTTTGCCCCAGTTCCATGCTGAGCGTCAGGGCTCATGGTGGGGAACAGAGGCTTTCAAGGCATGCCACACACTACTCCCAAGTGCCCACGTGGCTCACCATGGTCTCTCCAGCAAGACCTGATGCTGCCTGCTAGTCCTGCTAGCTGTATCTCGGGGGTGTGAGCAGGCCTGAGGCAGATGTTCGAGGCAGGGGAGGGATGTGCGCCAGCCCCCCAGGCTGGCCACTCTGTGGGTGCCTTTAACTGAATGGCCCCAGTGCACCTCAAGTTAGAGGGTGCCTGCCTTTCCTCCCCGGGTGGCACCACATCCCCTAGCTACTCAAGAAGAAGCCCACGAGTATCCAGATGTTCTCTTTCCATGTTTTGGTCCTGATTTCATTACTTAGCCTCTCTCATCTGTCCCTTCCTGTCAGCAGTATGACCTCAAGGTAGAGCCTCAGCTGGGGGACGACTGCAGCCCTCGAGTTGGCGTTCTGGATGTGCACACATTGACCCCTTCCAATGCAGCCTCTACCAAGCTGCTAGAAAGGGCTCTCTGAAACAAAAGTTCTATTCCTTCACTCCCAAGTGTAAAATACTTCAACAGTACCACGCTGGAGTCAAGGACACACTCATATTTCAGGGTAGAGCAAAGGAGGTCCCTCAAGATCAGCTGGTCACATCTCCAACAGCATCTCCCACAGCCATGCCAATGTAATGCACATTCCAGAATGTCTCAACCACTGCACTGCTGTGTCTGAAACTTTCTTGGAGAAGCCATTCTCTATCTGCCCTCACCTGCCCTCCCCTACTGGGACAGGAATCTTCTGCTGCTCCTGTGAATAACCTAGCACACTTACACTCTGGATCCTGTGTTTCTAGAAGACAGGAATGGCTTATCTGTCTTGCAGGGATTGACCCAAAGCAAAATTATCAGTGTTACTTTCTGAACATGTTTGTTGCACTGTATTTTCCCATGGGTGAAAGATGGCAGCCTCTACTTAGGCTCAGCTGATGTGGGTCATCTCAGATCTCCATCAACATCCGCTGCACAGCCTTCCCAGGCAAGCAGTCCTTGGCCTCTCACCCACAGCAGGCTTTCTTCCCACCACACAGTGCTCCAGCTGTTCTGAGGAAAACCCAATTCCAATGGCAGTTGTAACCAGCAAGCTGCCTTGTTGACTGAAATTTTTAAAAGCCTCCTGGTTAGGAGATTAAAGCATGATGGGGTGACTCACTGACATGGGGGTTTGAATGTAATCAGCAAAGCTCTAGATTTGGCACCATTCACCATTCCAACTGTAGGCAACATTCAGGAGGATTTACCTAGAAAGTTTAGGGGTTTTTCTCTTATCATTCCACACCCTCTTTTCAAAAGATGCAATCTTTAGTTCTATTTATCTATTTAGTTCTATGGCCAAGTCTGAAGCCATGGAAAATTCTTTTCCTGGGGCAACATCCTTTGCAGATGAGTCCTGGAAGGCATCATGCCTGGAAAGGCCCAGGTCCAACTCTCTTCCAAATCGCTCAGGTGTGTCTGACTTTGTTTCTGAAACTATTTTCCAAAAGGAACTTCTGGGATTGAGAAATAATGTGCTTAGAAAGGAAGGGGGAAACTAAAAGTAAATCCCCAAACTATTAAAGCTCCAGAAGAAAATCTTTGTGATCCTGGGTTAGTCACAAGTTTCTTAGATATGATACCAAAAGTATAATCTGTAAAGGAAAATTTTGAAAAATTTGACTTCATTAAAATGAAAAGCTTCTGCTTTGCAAAAGAGAGAAGCAAGTCAGAGAGAGTAAAGAGATATGAGAATGAATAGGCAAGTCAAAGGCTGGAGGAAATACTGCAAATCACATATCTGGTAGGGAATTTGTATCTAAAATAAAGAACCCTTAAAACTCAGTAACAAGAAACTAACTAGCCATTAAAAGTCATAAAGAGTGAAGCTATGTGGTGAAGAAATGCAGCAGTTTGTGTGTGTGTGTGTGTGTGTGTGTGTTAAATACACACTTACCATATGACCCAGCAATTATGTTTCTAAGGATTTACCCAAGTGAAATGAAAATAGCTATACGAAAGCTTATTGGTAGATGTGGGATTATTCACAGTGCCAAAACCTGGAAAAAATCCAAGTATCCTTCAACTGATAAAAGGCAGAACAAACTGTGGTACATCCATATGATGGCATGGACTCTATGACAAAAGGGAACTTAAAGACTGTCAACTGGACAATTCCATTTATATGATATTCTGGAAAAGCCAAAAGAACAGTGATAGAAAACAGGTTAGTGAGCCAGGTGCTGTGGCATATGTCTATCATTCCAGTGGCTCGGGAGGCTGAGGCAGGAGGATACAAGGTTGAGGTCAGCCTGGGCAACATGACAAGACCATCTATAAAACAAAACAAAACAAAAAGCCTGGGATGTAGTTTAGTGGTAAAGTGCCCCTGGATTCAATCAGCAGCAGCAGCAGCAGCAACAACAAACAAACAACAACAACAAAAAAAAAGAAAGAAAGAAAGAAACAAAAGAGGTTAGTGGCTGCCAAAGGCTAAGAGTAAGTAGGAGGGGTTGACTATTAAGGGCTACTCAGAAACTTTCTAGGGTGATGGAACTGCCCCTATGTACATGACTGTGTGTATAGCTTACATAACTGTGTGTTAAAAAGGGTGAATTTTACTGTAGGTATTAATAAGGCAAAAGGTGATTCTGACTAAACATGGCTGGGGAGTCTGTGTTGGGAGATCCCAGAGACAGGATGTGAAACTTGGCCTTTTACAGACAAAGCAAAGAGACTGAAGTGTTGGGTGGAGCCACAGCAGGAAAAAAAAATGCAACTCAGAACAATAATAAAACCCCATTTCCAACCTGCGATGTTAACAGATTAAGGCAAACCCACAAGCTGGCAGCCCGGTGAGAAGGGTGACAGTGGACCATTGTTGTGCGCCTTGAACACCTCAGAACCCGAGTGGCCCCACTTTCCTGGGAAATATACTGAAGCCAGAAGCTCGAAAAATGTCCACTCTAGGATACACTGAAGAGCACTATTATTAGATGAGGAGTGACCAATGGCTATTTGTTGTTTTCATATTAATTTCAAAATTTTTTTATAAAACAAATGTATTATTTTTATGATGAAACAATGAAAGTTACTTAAAAAAATTTCACAGAAAGGTTAATTTCCTTCAATCTAGTATTAAGAATGCATTCCTAAGGAAATAACTCATAATACCTCTTTCATTTTGTAAGAATATGAATTGCACTGTTATAACACCAAGACCTGGAACTGTCCTGGCTGTAACCACCTGGGGAAAGCGTTCTGCTATATATCTCTGCTGTATACAGATACTGTCCTTATCTCCATGTGACCAACAAGGACACTGAGCACACAGAATTAACGTCACCCTGCTGAGTGAAAGCCAGGGCTAGAGCTGGGCAGTGGACCCAGAGGCTACGCTCTGGACCCCCACCCTTGATGCCCTACAGAAGGGCCTCAGCATGCTTCACGGACTGGATCCTGGTAGCAACAAGATAGCTGAGATGCTGGGCCTGGGCCGTCAGGAGGGAAATGGGGACTGAATAAGAGTCCTAAGCCAGGTCCTAGATAGACAGGGGTCCAGAGACACAGGGTGGGCAGCAAGGAGTCAGGCAACCAGATCAGGAAGCTGGGTAGCTGGGAGGGGCCCAGAAAGAGGCGCTCAAAGTTCTGTTGCTCTCCAGGGAGGCCAGGGTGAGTGGGCAGAAATGTGAGGCAGTCAGGCAACACAGAGTTGGGGCAGGGTGGAAGAAGCGCTAAGACCCAGGATGTGGCTGGGGTGGAGCAGGAGAAAGGTAGGGGCGCATGCTTGACTACTTACAGAACCAAACCACATCACTTACAGAGCGCAACACACCAGCATTCTCAGAGCTCAGTCCTAGCCCTTGCTCAAATGGGCTCAGACCTGAGCAGATTCTAATCCTCAGCAGAGTTTCTTATTTAGGTGACTCAGCTAAACACAAGCAGATAAGGAGCCTGCTAGGACTCCCCACTCCTTCGTCCTATGTGCTGCCCTCATGTCCCTCCACTCTGGCAGATTTCCTTTATCTTAGGAGGTCACAATTCAAAGGGCAGCTAAATAATTTCTCTTTGTTTTCAGCATTTCCAATATTTTCTTTTTTCAGGGCCGAGGGCCAGGCAAGCGCTCTGCTACTGATCTATATCCCCAACTCCCATTTTATGTATTTTCTAACAGCAAATTGCTAACCCTCATCATACAGAAGAAAACTTTTAGACAGAATGACTGTGTTTCTAGCTGACTTTTTTTTTTATAATTATTTAGTTGTCGATGGACCTTTATTTTATTTATACATGGTGCCGAGAATTGAACCCAGTGCCCCACATATACCAGGCAAGTGCTCCACCATTGAGCCACAACCCTAGCCTAGCTGACTTTTAAAGTATCCCTTTGGTCACAGCTTGTGTCCTCATGTGAAACACCAGAGCAGGCACCTGAACACAGGCCCAGGTTCTTCCTGTGCCCTTCTTCCACTCGTCTCTACTTCCTCTGGGAGGTGACATGCTACTCTGAGAGCTGATATCATATTCCAATCTTTCTGTCCCCAGGGCCTAGCAGGTACTCTATACCTAGTAGATACTCAAAAAATGTGGGAAATTAAAAAGATAAGTCATTTGGAATATTGTCAAGCAAGAAAATAATTTTAAGATTCTAAATTCTCTCTAGTTTAACAACATATGTCATTTGCATATGTTCCTTAAAATGGGGATGAAAGTATGATTACAAAACAAAACCAGTTGTGCTACAATACTATCATCCTTTCAGGAATGCAGAAACTTCTTAAGGAATTATGGAACCCCAATTATAAATGGCAGACTATAAAATGGGCATTATGTCCTCAGGCCCCCATGGCCTCAATGATACCCATCGCTAGCAGCCTGTGGCCACCCGGTGGTACACTCCATGAGGCCTGGCGTGCCTCCTGCACCTGACAACGTGAGAGGCTGATGGTGAGAGAGGAACCACAAGTGGTCTGCTCCCACCAGTCCAGGGTCAAGACTGTGGACAGAGAGAAAAAGAGAGCAAAGCTGCAAAGCAAAATCAATGTGGACCTAGAATAGGCTCACTAGGCACCCAGGAAGCCCCAGGTGTCAGGAAGGCAGGGGGAGAAAGGGGGAGGATGAAGAGGGGGAGGACAACTACTGTGGGGCAGGCTCCTGAAGGGAGTGGGGTGTGGGACTGGGTGAACAAGTGGGGTCCCAGGCTCTGCAAAGGCAGGGAAGGAGGAAGGGAGAAGGCAGAGAGCTGGCAGGAAGCAGGTGCACCACTAGCAGATACACAGCAAGGGCCTCCAGAGGCAGGAGGGTCTGGAACTGATGTATGAGCCCAGTGGTTTTCATATGTGGGTCTCAGATGAAGCAGAATGTGGGGAAAATGAGACAATCAGACTTCACCAAGCTCAACCCAGTCAAGTAAATGACTACTGGGTAATGTGAAATTATGTTTAAATAATGGAGATAATAGACTAGTTTTTTAAAGAAAGTGTCCTTGCCTGGCAAAATAAAAAACCAGTGATCCTATATTTTGTCCCTCAAATATTTTTGAGAATCTTGTTGGTCCATGACACCTGCAGGTTTTTGGGTGTCAAGGCATAGGCAATATTTAGGGGGAACTCAGTGTAGCAGTGGAGTTTAAGACAGGGGTCTGGCCTGGGAAGCAGAGCCCCTAGCTCATTGAACAATGAAAAAGGAAATCAACTGTGTCATTCCAAAGTAGCAGTCATGGTTGAAATCTAAGGATCAGCTGCAAGAGTTTCCTTTCTCCAATGCAGATTTTACGTCAAAGAATTCCATGTCTCTTATGTAGCTGTTTGGCTCACACTCCAGTGACGGGTGTGACACGGGGGCAGGGCAAGGACATGCAGAGTGTCCTGTGAATATAAAGGTGACAAGTCCTACTGTTTCCAAATCATGAGTACAATTACCCCAAAAGGCAGAGTTCCAGGGAGGTCAAATTGCCTCCTACCTGTTAAGGCTACTAACCTGAAAGAAGAGGAAGGAGGTACTTAATTGCCCCTGGAAAGTCAGAGACTTACACTTGAGGACGCTCTCAATGCTGACCAGGATGTGACCTAGTCTCTTTTCTGACAGCCCAGCAGCAACCATGCAGAATATGTATGTCCTAGGGAGGTCGCTTCCACTCAAAGCAAATATGGACTCTCATCTGAATTGCGCAGAGGGAACATCAGGCTGGAGAGCTTCCCCTGCTACTCAGCTCATTCTCTCTGTCACAAGGACAAGAGGAGTGGCTGATGGTGGCTCGCCCTAGAGAGAATCCTCTCAAGAGACAGGTAGAGATTTGGTGCCTCCTCATCTCTCCATGCTGAGGGTCAGCATCTCCCTTCCCTTGTGGCACCTCGGGGTCTCTGCCTTCCCTTGGAGAGCCCCTTCTGCCGCTGCACATGAGTAAAAACACAAAAGTGCTCAGTGCCTCAGAAGCACTGCAAACCCCTGAGGTGCTGAAGCTTCCTGGTTCCTCACACCTGTCCAGGCAGCTCCACCTCAGAAACTCCTCATTACACCCTGTTTTAGAACCTTGGATGCCCTGGAAAATAATCAAACACCCAACCCTTTTATTCAGGAGAGGAAGACCGGCCCTGGCAGTTCATAATGTGTGTCTAATTCTCTTACATAAAGGCCCCTCCCCTCTAAGGACACAGTCCACTCTCCCCACTGTGGCTGGCACCACCCACTTATTAGAAAGACCAGTATGCACAGTGATGTTTAGAAACCTGGAAGCACCTGGGTAAAAACCAAGCACTGTGCAGGGGCTGGTTTAAGAACTAAGTCTTAGGAAAGGAGACAGGGTAGCAACTGGAAGATGACAAGATACTGTGACTGAAGACAGGTGACAGGTATAAATAAAGTGTCAGAGGCATGCTAAAGGGGAGGGCTGGTGGAGCAGGTTGTGCCTGGGAAAAGCAGGGTGTGGCAAATGCAAACCTCTCTGCAGAGGCTCTGGAGCCTGAGAAGTGAACAAGAAGTTTCAGGGGAGGCGGTGAAGAAGGAAGGGTGGGAATAGCTCTTTTTCTATCTGTAAGAAGTGAGCCTGGATATGTATGGGCACATGGAAAGAACCAGAAGTGAAAAGCTTCTGGAGCAGAAGCCAGGCTATTTTCTAGAGTAACTTAGAAAGTAGTATTCAGGATCCTCCTGCTGAGGCTCTGCACTGGCCCTGCCCAAGAGAACAGAAGCAGCACTGCAGCCCTGTCCTAGAAGGGCACCCATAGCCAGGGTGCTAGGACCACCCTGGAAGCACCCAGGGATTCCATCAGCCCTGACTCAAGCCGCAGTGCTTTTGCTTTTGTTTTACCTGCGTTTCTAGTAAGTACACACAGTTCTTTGCAAGATCACTATGTAGCCGTAGGGTAGGAAATTTGTCTTATGCTGCCTTCAGGCTCCTTATCAGGGATGAGTGGCATTCATATTACAAGAGGAACTCCAGAGGAAGACTAACTGTCCAGTGTCAGGAGCAATAGTGTCTGAGTGTGCATGTGTGATAACTTCCAGAATAAACCCAATCCCTTCTAATTTTTGTGAACTGTAAGTAATGGCTATGTGACACGTCTAAAGGATGACTGAGCACGTGAAGAGTGGAGGGCTATAATAATAAGCTGCTTGGCAGGGTTAGTCTGACACTTAATGATATATATTAGTTTTTATGTATAGGTTAATAAGCTGCAAATAGTGATCAGCTCAAATAAGTAACTGTAATTAGTATTAGTTATATATAAGTAGGTCAAATTTGTTTATGCCTTGGAATGCATAAGCATGAATTGTTTTCTGTAATTTCATGTGAAATTAAAGCTCAATAATGAAATTGAAATCAATCTCTGCCCCAGCTCTCTCCCTCAAAGGAAAGAATCTGGAACCCCATGACTGGCATTCTTGTGCTCCCAATTCCCTTTGAAGCCCAGAGTGCAGTGTGCTCCCCTGCCTCCTCTGCACAGCCTTCCTGGAGAGCCCTGTGTGCATGAGAGCAAGGAACCTCAGCTAGGGGTTTATTTTATAAATGAGATAGATGCATTTAAGTGAAAATTTTGCTAATATGATTGTTATGAAACTGGTAACTGGGAAAAACAAGAAAAATCAGGCAGGCTAATAAGTATTCTTTAAGCTTCACTGACTCTATCGCTTCTCGGCCTTTTGGCTAAGATCAAGTGTAAGCTTCACTGACTCTAGAACTAGCCGTGGCCTGAAGTAATGTGCTGTCAACATTTAAATGGAAACCCCGAGCTTCTAGCAGGAGCCCTCCTGGACCTGTCTGTCACTACCCTAACAAGAAGGGGGTGGTTCTTATAGGGGCCAGAGTATCTAGAGCAAGTCTGTTTTCTCTAGCCTTAATTCAGTTGATTTCCTTATAAGTATTCTTGTCAGGCCTAGGAGCTATTTTACACAGGGGAGGTAAGGGCGACAAGAAAACTAATGCAGTCACAAGTGTACTCTAAGAATCTGAGGGAGATGGTTGCTCTCACACCAGTGCAGATGTGAGGGGTTTCTTTAAGGTCTCTAAGGAGAGGGAAGGGAGACATTAGTTTGGGGCAGGGGTCACTCCCCAGTCTCAACATTAGCCAAGAGTTTTGCAGGGTATTTTCAACTACCTCTGTCTGTTATTTCAAATGTTAGGAGCCTTAGAAATACTTTTCACAATAACTAATGCAATGGGGAAATCCTTTCACATGTGCCTGGGCATAGGAGAGAGCAGGAGAGAGCTAGCGAGGGCAAACCTACAGGCAGAGCACCCGCCTTTTAGGTGCCCTGATTCAGGTGCTGCGGAGAGCAGGAGCTGGTATGACCTCTCTTAAAGGGACACAGCAGTGTGTTTCACGATTCTTAAAAATGTCCATATCCCTGCCCGTCATCACAATTTAAAGACCAGGCTGAGATTTATGAACAAAAAAGGCAATCATACTATTATTTATAGTTCCAAAAATCATAACTAAAATGTCCCAAACTGGGAGTACTTACATGTTTAAGAGATTATTGATATGACAAAATATAACGCAGGCATTATAAAGTTCTAGAAAGCTACATCCCTCGGGCCCTAGATTTCCTCAGGACACAGGGAAAAATTCATTGCTTACTGTTATAGAGCAGAACATAATTTTTATATTTTATATATATATAATGTTATGTTAACTACCTTCCCTCCTGTCATAATGTGGTGAGGGGAAAAATCCACGAGAAATGATAGTATATACCTCCAAAATTAAAAAGAATTCACACCAAAATAATAACAGTGGTTATTTCTTGGAAATGGGATTTCAGGTGATTTTAGTTTCTTCTTTATACTCTAAATTGCTATAGTCTATTAGAAAGTTTTCTTTGTGGAGGCAGAAGCAGGGCAGAGGCGAACGTGGGGTCTTGGCTGATGATTCTGGTGATTCCCACCCTCCTGTCTCGCCTGTCTAGGCTTCAAGGCCAGTGTTAGCCGAGCCCTCTCTCGAGAGGTCCTTCCTTATACAGCTCCATAACCGCTTCTATGCTGCTGGCCCCCAAATGGTTACCCCTTGCCCAACCTGCCTGATAATGGTTTCATGGCGCTCCGCCTCCTTCCTGCAGTCTTCAAGGCCTAGCCCCTTCCCCTTTTTCTAGCTTCACCCTCAATACGCTCTACACCACACAAGGCCCCTCAATACGCTCTACACCACACAAGGCCCCTCTGTGCCTGCGCCTGCACTCTGCTGGCCTCTGCAGCTTGGCTGGTCCCTTGGGTCTTTCTAGAGTCTCTGCTGGGAGATCGTGCTCACCCCAGGCCAACCTCTCCAAGGCAGTACCCCTACACTCTGGGCAGGGTTGTCCCACACAGCATTCTTTTCCGGTCTTCTTCAGGCTCCATCACAACCTTAAGAACTGGGTCTGAGTCTTATTCCTTCATCTTTACATGTTCAGCACCCAGCACACTAGGCCCCCAATCAAAGCTTTCTGAAGACATGCTGAGGGATGGACTCTCTAAAAAGCATGCCTCCTGGTCAGCAGCTTACTCTTGTGTTTTACTCACGACATATCAATGAGATTAAGAGTCAGATGGTGTGAAAGTGCCCTTCCTCATCTTGCACCAAATACCGTCCTGTACAAAAAATAATCAACAGAGAGCTGGGACGCTCACTCCTGGAGAGCTGTTGTGTAGAAGGGAAGGAACAGAACCAGATCCTATGAGACACACTGCTTTCAGCATTGGGGCAGGTGCGGGAAAAGCCACCCAGCCTCCCCAGAGCCTGTTTTGTCAAGAGCAGTCCCTGCAGTCAGTCAGCCAGGAAGGCATGTGGGCCCTACCCTGGCTGGGAGGAGCCTGCAGAGGGGTTAATGAGAGCCACTGATCCTTTGGCTTCAGGCTGATTAAAGCGACCTGTGCTGGTAAATAGAGCAAGGGAGCTGGTGCTGAACAGATTTGTCCTTCTACTGCCATCCTCTAATCAGACCTGCTAAACATGGTACTAATCAAAGGAATAATTTACTTAATTGCAAGAAACCATCCTGGGAGCTAACATAGCACAACTGTTCTCCATTACCCAGCCTGGCTTCCCAGGGAAGTGATGATGAGCTGCTAAAAACTCACTGGGTGATAGGGCTGAACTGCTTGCCCTTCATTTAAGCAGGGGTCATCAGCAACGTGTGGACCCACAGGCCAAACTGCTTTTCAACCATTCAGGTGCCAAAAATAGGCTTTACATTTTTCAATGGTTGAAAAATAATCAAAGGAAGAAAAATATTTCATACATGTGACAACTGTATGAAATTCAAGTCCTTCAAGTTTTATGGGATCACAACCACCTTCATTCATTTAAAGCACGTGGACATGGCAGGGCTGAGGAGCAACACAGAGAGCATATGGCCTGTGAGCCCAAATCATTTTCTCTGGCCCTTTAACAAGTCTGCCAACCCCTGATTTAAAGACTAGGCTAGGTCAAGGTCATCCACAACAGCATTCCATAGCAGCTTGGGTCCAAGAGTATTAAGTGATCTCCATTAACAAGGTCAGCTTTACAATCAAGTCTACAAAGAAACTTCCTGAAGTCTGGGCTTTCGAAATTGTCTCAAGTAGGATTTATATGAGATGCAGCTGAGAATTTAGGAAAGCTAGAGCCTCCTTTAGTTTGGAGGAATTTGCCTCAGAAGATGGAAACAACAGGGTACCTCACCCAACTTCAAACACCCTCTGAATTCAGAAATTGCTTCAACTCTCCCCATGACCCCTGTGGGGGGTAGGGCTCCCACAGGCCCCAGGCCTAACCACACAAGTTCTCACCTCAGCAGCCTTCTGGGAGGTGCTGTCACCTGACTGAACAGAAAGGCTGGGGAGAAAGCCCCAGAAAGCTTGAGTTTCCCCAAACTATAGACTGTTCCTAAGTTTTTGTTCTCTCCCAAAGCTCAAGATGCAGATGATTTTTATTTTATTGTGATTTTTATTTTATTTTTTTACTATAAATATAAAAAAAGTCTGGGCAACCTTATGGCAGCCTCCTTTTAAGAAATAGGAGATACATGTTATAAAACAACCTAGAATAAGCATCTTTGTTAAGTCCCTGTGTTATCATGACGGCAGCAAACGTGGAGATGGAAAACATGGAAAGGACATCATTTAACTCATTCAACTGAAAAGCACAAGACTGCATCTGAGGCCTGCATTTGCTTTTGGGTAGTGAGGCAAAGGAGAGTCATTTCATGGTGCAAAACCCTATCTGGAACCAGGTCTGAGCTCCAGGAAAGAGACATCTGGAGCGGGCATCCCACCTGGTAGGCACTGCTGCCCAGTGCATTTCTCATCACAGGACACAGCAAGGTTGCTATTATCTGATTGCATGGTGGAGTCAGGAACAGGAGGTCCCAGGCTGAGGCTCACCAGCTCAGACAAGGTTGAGGCAGTTGCACTCTGTTCCCCTTGACTGGGGAACACCCAGTGGTCACGCTGCTCTGCGTTTCTGAGGTTATCATGGTTTCTGTCCCAGACTCCACAACAGGCACCAGATTAGAGACATGCACTCCGCCCTTATTCATCTCAAGGGCAAACCGACTACTTAGAAAGGTGAAACTTCTGGTTTGGCTGATTTATCTTGGACCCATGGGCCTAATGTGTGACATGATGGTGTCTCCTCTCTAATTGAGCTAGCTTTTGTAAAAGGATGTATTTTTTAGGCCACCACCCAAAACGTGGACATTGTGAACTGGGGCAAAAAAGCTTCAGAGAACATCTCCAAACAGTAGACTACTCAAACAGCATCAAGGAAAAATGGATTTTTGTGAGGGCAAAAGCAGGCAATAAGGACAGGAGGACAAATGCAGTGACTTCTGAATGGGGCCATTTAGCTGATTTATAATCGATCTCACCAGTGTCCCTGGCTGTGGGAGATTGATGTCTCCTCCTTCTAAAGCTGGGGTCACCCAGACTTGTTTTCTGGAAAACCAAGGAATAAACTCCAAGGATGCAAATTCGTTATTTTCAAACCTTAATTAACTGGAACCAAATTAGGACTTTTGAGAGTGTTTTTTTCTCCCACTTTAAAGGAAAACTTTTTTTTTCTTAAGTCAGCATGGTGTAAATGGAGAGAAACTGAACAAAGAGCTATTTGGATGTTTTGCCTTTGGGGGTCTCAGCTTTCTAATTTATAAATTGAAAAGGCCATTGAGGTTTAGATATCAAAAGTCATTTTCAGCAATAAAATGTGGATTATTGGACATGCCGACAATTTATCAATAATCTGTGAAGGTTCCCTGTCTTCACCATCACACCTCTCCTACTGCTGCGAACTGAGGTCACCCGGCAGTCTTTTCCAGTTTGTTGAGTATTTCATACACTTAATCCAATTGAACTTTACATCAACCTGATGGGGGTAATGTCTCTGTTATACTAGAAACCCGCATAGTTGGTGTGACTGAGTAGCACTTGGTGAGTTATTCTAGAAGTCAGGTAAAGAAGGGAAACATGTAGAACAGATTATATATAATTTTGTGTTTTGGCTTAATTTATATAAGTGCACATTCATTTACTATTGTTGAAAAAGTAAGCCTTTTTAAAAAGTATATGCTAATTAGATTTCCACAGTCTTTTCTGAATGAACTACACTCAATTTATTGTCTTTTACTTACAGTTTAAGCCATTTGTAAAGCAATTTGAATACAGAATGATTCCTGAATTTTAGTATTTCCCCTGCACTTGTACAGTTGTCTCACCTACAGAATGTTTATTTATTTATTTATTTTTGATAGTACTAGAGATGGAACCCAGGCTGAGCACAGTTGGCAACTGCTCTATCACTGAGCTACATCCCCAGTCCTTTTATTTAATTTTATTTTGAAACAGGGAGTCTTGCTAAGTTGCCCAGGCTGGCCTGGAACTTGAGATCCTGCTCCTCAGGTTTCCTAGTAGCTGGGATCACAGGCATGTGCCACCGTACCCAGCAAAAACAGAATTTTCAAACACTCATCCAAATCTTTCTAAAATATTTAACTTAGTTTTAACAAAAACAACACATTTCTTTTTTATGATTATATTCAATTACTTGACCTATTTAGGTAAACTAGATAGTTATTTATATTTAATTACAGCAATGCATGACAAGTGCTGGAATCACCTAGGTTCAGGGACATATGCACAATTCCCCTGATCATGGAAGGAAGAGGTGCTAAACAGCTGAGGGCAGCCATGAGCACCAGGCACTGCTGTGCACAGAGGAAGGGGAGTGCTGGTGAGATGGCTGTGAGCATCCAGGCAGTGAGTTTTAAGAAGACAAGTGGAGCCAGGCATGGTGGCGCCAGCAACTTGGGAGGCTGAGGCAGGAGGTTTGCAAGTTCGAGGCTGGCTGGACAACTAATGAGACCATGACTCAAAATAGAAAGGGTTTGAGGGCTCAGTGGTAAAGCACTTGCCTAGCATGCATGAGGCCCTGGTTCAATCCCCAGAACTGGAAAACAAACCAACCAACCCACACAAAACACAAACAAAACTTGCCCACCCACACACACAAACACACACCAAAACAAAACAAAACAAAACAAAAGACCCCAAACCAAAACCAAAACCAAACAATACAAAACAACAACAACAACAACAACAACAAAACAAAACAAAACAAAAAAAACAACCAGGAGGCAGTAGAAAGGCTGAACTGGAGCTGAGGAGGAAGGTCAGGGCATCATTAGTATTCATGCAGCTGAGAGTTAAAACCAGGAGAGCAGAAGAGTCCATTCAGGGAGGGAATGTGGAGCAAGATGAAAGGAAGGTGGGGAAGATCCCAGTGAATGGGATCCCAGGGTGAGCAGAGGTAGAGGCTTCTAGAAAGGGGACATTACTAGAGATATGCAAAGGGAGATTCAGGAGGTGGCCCAAGGGCCTAGTGCAGGATGGATATCCAGGAAGCAAGAATCCAGGGGATGCTGGGGGGTGGCAATTAGAGTGCCTTGGGGATTTGTAGGAAGCAAGAAGCCCTGCTGCAGTCTCCTATGCCTTAGTCCCTCTTCCTCCAGCTCATGTCCTCCTCCTGCTATTCTGCCTATCATTTCCCCTGAGCATGCAGAAGGGCAGGAGAGTTCAAGGAGCTGCTCTGACTGCAAGCACAGGCAGGTCTGATCATCCAGGTCCTGAGACCTTACTACTAGGTTGGGGCAGCACCTATTTGCAATGCCTGCTAGGAAGCAGTCATGCAGGTTTGTGGCAGAAGGTAGGATGAAATCAGAACCTCCACGGCAAGGTCTTAAAGCAGGGCTGGGGAAAGAAGTCTCTGCAGGGTAAGCTATGCTAATGGTCTGATAAGCAGATCCCTCAGGCAATCCCAGTGATCTTGCTGCTACCCACTCCATTTTTCAGATACATGGAGACAATTCCACAGCACACAATGGCCTGGGGAGGAAAGTGTGGGTCAGAAATACAAATGAAAAAAGATTCCATGATATAAAACATAAGCTCCACTCTTGTAATGTGCTGACAAGCAATGAAAAGAGAATTCCTGGGTCCTAGCTGTTATGAACTCTGGAATATGGAAATTTACCTGATCCAAGTGACAGCTGCCTAAGTCCCAGTGGGCTGACAGTGTCAGAATCACTGCAACTACAGCCACTGTTTGCTTCAACAGCCAACATTCTCCAGGCTCCTCTCTTCCCTACTTCTTCAGATGTTAAACAAATAACTCTCTTTGAGGAATAAGAAGACATACTGGGGGGCTGGGGCTGGGGCTCAGTGGTAGAGACCTTGCCTAGCATGTGTGAGGCACTGGGTTTCATCCTCAGCACCACATAAAAATAAAAAAAATAAAATAAAATTAAGCTAAAAAATCCACATAATATTAAAAAAAATGACACACTGTTTTTTGACCCTCACGATCACACACTGCCCAGCTACTTCCTAAACATGCGTGTCTTCAGTTCTTGCCTTCATGAGAAGGGATTCAGACTAAGAACCTGAAGTGAGGATCAAATCCCAGGCACAGCCTCTCCACAGAAAACAGCAGTGGTTTGCTTGCAGAGCTACCTGCACAGACACCATCCTTTTCTGTGACTGTGTCACCAGGCCTCATGCCTGTGGAGTCTGGAGGGTGGGTGGGAGAGCAGCACAGTGTGGTGGAATGCCTGGGGAAAAGCCAGGAGAGACCAAGACTGCCATGCTGCCTCATCCCACTGGCTTCAGGAATGAGTCAAACTTTACGGTCGCACTGAACAAAACACACTGACCTGATCCAAACGCAGGGCGCCGTCCACAAAGCGCTGTTGGCGAAGCTGTTTTGCGATTCTGTGCAGGTTCAGGACCGCCTGGTGCACTTCCTCGCTGCTGTGTTCTGGGGAGATGGGGGGCAGCTCCTCCTCAGGGATCTTCTCAGATGGGCTTTCAATCATGCTCTGAGCATGCTCATAGCTCAGTTTGGTGCAGGAGCGGATGATGGTCCGGCCAAACCACTCCTTGAGGATCTGCAGAGACAGACGCATTGTGAGAAAGCTGGGAGGAGATGCTTTTCCAGGTTTTTCTTCATTCAAGCCTTCACCACACAAACTCAACAAAGATTTATGGAGTGCTTGACCTTGTGCTCAGGATGGTGTTATACAGTTGAATCAGACATGGTTGCTGCTGCCCTCAAGCAGCTGGGACTCTACCAGACCTGGGCTGAATTCGATAGGCAGTGAAAGTCTACGAATGTCCCCAAACACACCTCGAAGAGTGAAGAGCCTGTGAGAATCTTCTTCATTAGTTTTAGGAGAGTGGTCAT
Source organism: Urocitellus parryii (assembly GCF_045843805.1). Lineage (NCBI taxonomy): Eukaryota > Metazoa > Chordata > Mammalia > Rodentia > Sciuridae > Urocitellus > Urocitellus parryii. Next base: position 276,999,748 of record NC_135531.1, on the reverse strand, counting down.
CAATTCATTACTTGGGGCAAGAGGAGGGACAGTTGCCGGAGATGTGACAGATGATGTCTGGGCTTGGTAATGGCTGAGGAGGAAGGAAAGGGGAGAAAGTAGGGCCATGGACAGAAGCAGAGGACACAGGTGAGGAGGAAGGATGAGTGGACAAAGGGAAAACCAATTTCCACATGTCTATGTAGAGAAAGAACAGGGTTTTGGACAACAATCCCTTACTGTGAGGATCTGTCCTGTCATTATTAGATAATGTTGAGCAGGATCCCTGACCTCCACCCAGTAACATCCCCCCTCCCCAGCTAACAACCAGAAATGTCTCTAGACACTGCCAAGTGTCCCCTGGAGAAAAAGCCCAGACTCCAAGGGCTATGCCAGTTCAGTGGTGGAGCTTGATGAATGCAGAGATTACTTTGAGGTATATTTCAGTCTTTCAATTTCTCTGTATTTTCTATAAGCCTTTATGATTTTAAGAAGAAAATAAAATAAAACATGAAAATTCTGGGGGGACTTCTAAGTCTGAGGTGCAGATTGAGATCCAGATGAGGGTATCTACAGGGCATCTGGGGTGCTGCTCAGGGCCTGAGACGGTGGCTGGTCTGGTTCAGGAGAGCCGGCACCACCCCTCCAGGGGCTCAAGGAAGGAAGAGTCGGGCTGCGCTCCCCTATACCTGCCCATGTAGGGAACAGGGAAGCCAGAGGATGAGAAAAGAAGAAAAATAAGAGGGTCCAGAAGGAAAAGACCAGGTACGTCTAGTGGTAGGAAAAGGGGGTGGGGGAGAACTGTTAGAAAAAAGGATACTGACACAGAACAAGACCATTAAAATGGCACTTCTTACGAGACAGGCACTGATGACCCACTTTCCACACGGCGGCAGCTACTGATTCTCCCAACAGTCCTATGAGGTAGGAAGTTTATGAACCTCATTCTTCAGTCAGGAAACCAAGGCACAGAAGAAAAAAAAATAATTTGTCCAAGGCCATGTCACTACAGAGTGGCAAAGGGGAACAGAACCCAGGTAGTGCCACCTCAGTGTTTAGCTCTAACTCACCAGTGTCACACAGCACCATCTGAATGTCAAGAGGATTAAAAGAAAGAGAAGTCCAGGTGTGCAGAACTGCACCTGCCACTCGGGGTGTCGGAAAGACTGGACACTCTGGACACCCTGGGCCGGGCTCCTCTGCCTTCAGGGCAACCAGAACTTTGTCTCCATCAGCCTCAGCCTCAAGCATGTGTCCATATGCCACTCAAAAAGTGACACTTCAGGGCTGGAGCTGTGGCTCAGTGGTAGAATGCTTGCCTAGCATGTGTAAGGCACTGGGTTCGATTCTCAGCACCATGTATAATTAATAAATAAAATAAAGGTCCGTTAATGATTAATAAAAATAGTTTTTTAAAAAGTGACACTTCTTGTACGGGTCATCATATGAAAAAGTCTGGGAAGCTTTGGGTGGGGGATGAGCATATGGCTAAGCAGAAGCAATGCAACTACTGTGGATGGTGGTTTCCAGAAGACCAGCGAGAAGGAAAGCCGTTGAGAACCATGACAGAGGGTACGTTCATTGTGTTTACAGGGTAGGGAGAAGAAACCAGTATGGAAGGAAGATTGAGTACACAGAAGAACAACAGGACCTGGGGTTAAATGGAGGTGATGGAGGCCATCCATCCAGGATGGGAAGAGAGGCCTGGGGAGGCAGGCAGGGAGGAGGGGGATGAGCCCCAGGGGAAAAAGAGTGAAGTAGGGAATGCTCACACCAGAGAGCCGAAGTCTATGCAGGAAAGGATAAAGGAGACAGTTCAAGGCTCTAGAGCCTGAGGAAAGTGGAAAAGTTCCAAGATGCAGACTGTGGGAATCATGATTCTGAAGCAAGGGAAGGTAGCAGAGCCGAGTGACTGGGGGTGAGGGCATGCAAGAAGGGGTGAGCATTGGTCAGGAGCGGAACCTTCAAGTCTGGGCATTCAACACCCTCTTGCTCTTCACCAGCCAAACCATTCTGTTCACAGCCTCAGAGACGATGCCTCCCATGAACAGCCCTCAGAAGGTCTGTATGTAAGTGCTCCTCTAGGGTAGAGCCCAGCTCAGGACTGTCCACCCGACAAAGCCTTCATGGACACATCTGCTAATCTGACAGGCTACAGAAAGCCCTCTGGTGCCCACATCCTCCCTTAAAAGAAGAATCAACACTGTCAAAAAATGGCAGCCGTGAGATGGAGGATGAGAATGATGACAATCATTCATGTCTTGTATCATTCAGCGCAAAGAGCTATAGAGAGTTGTGCATTTAATTTTTTCTTCAAAAAAAAAAAATACAATCCTGAAACTATGCTTTCCAGATTATTCCAAGAACTAGGAGGAACTCAAATGCACATTTGAGTCTTACACTGTGGCAAGCAGGACCTGAAGCCGGCTCTTGGGAGCTCCTGTGCTGCAGGCAAGGGTGCCCACAGCGCCAATCCAGTCCTGTCCAACAGCTGGGGGTGCCCTGTGCAGGAGGGAGCCCCTTCCAGGGCAGCCCACGCATGCCCTACACACCACATTTCTTGAAGAGAGCTGCTTCAACCTCCTCTAGAATGACAGGGCCACGGCCTCTTCATTCTTGTGGTCTCAGTGTTTTCCCCTGGAGAGTCAGTCGGCTTGCTTCCGTTTCTCCCTTTCCTTCCAAATCCAGTCCCTCCTCCCGTGTGTCCACATTGTGTTTGTTAGACAGCCTGTCTTCCACTCGCTCAGGGAATCCAGCTTCCACCCCACGCCACGCCTCTCTTTCTCACAGGTCACAAGTGGCCTCGTGGATTCCTTCCTGTGCCCAGGTCACAAGGTGTGTGGCCTCCCGGGGTCTGTGTTCTTTTTCCCTAGAGGATGCTCCGAGCAGGTGACCTCAGCACCCTGAGGGGCATTTGTTTTCACCTAAGCTGTGGGGCCACAAACTGCTTTAGAATCTAATGAGAGCCCTGATGAGATTCACCCCGCAACATGTGCATGAAATTTGGCAGCAAGCTGCGTGAGGTACCCCAAGCCCATGCACACTGTCTCCATGCATACCTTTGTCGCTCCCTCTGAACCCTCTGATTGCTGAGCCCTGACCAGGGGCTCCATGTAATCTCGGGGAGTTCTTAAAGTTCATTACCTGGCCCTTTCCCAAATCAGATGCCCCCGCCCCCAGCTTGTTTACTGCCATCCTGGCAGCACATGCAGTTCACCTGAAGTACCGCTCCCTGTCCAATGGGCACCTCTGCTCTTTTGCTTCCTTCTCAGTCAAGGCAGAAGTCCCTTCCCAACAACACACCTGGATGCTGCCAAGCTGGGGCCTGAGTTGGTGTTTCCTGAAGCTCTTTCCCCTGGCTTCAGCCCTCCCCTCACAGCTGCATCTCTGGAAATCGGCCCTGATCTTCTTTTTAAACATACAAAGGGTTGAGGAGGAGGCCTGGAGTCACACCTGACAGTCACTAAAATAATTATGAGGCTAGGAAAAGCGGCCTGAAACCACCTCTGGGAAGGAAGGAAGCCTGTGGCAGCTGCAGTGGGAAAGCAACGATCCACCCAGAAGGGACCAGGAGCAGCCAGCCCCGGCGTGGAAGGCAGGCCTCTCTGGAGGGAACACCTCATTAATTTCCAATTTGGAAACTGTACTCACATCAACGCCCAGTCCATAACCAGGGCCAGTGGCAGAAGACAAAAGGACAAAGGGTTTTTCATGGAAAAAGTTAAAAAGCCACGAGGAGATGCATAAACAAAACCCTTCAGAAGAAGATCATGTCCTGCTTCTGCGGAATCACAGGACTCGGGCCACTCCTGCGGAGGGCAGCAAGTTTGCTGCACACACTCTGGGACACTAGTGCTGGGAATGTCAGGTTAACAGAGTCAGCCCTGACTACAGGGTATTGGTGGGAAAACCCTGGGCCAACTAGGAGCCCACACCATCCACCGGCATGGCACCTCTACACCCAGGAAGACTGAAACAGCCCAGCACCCTCAGTCCCAGACCCTGACATCCCACACAGGAGGGGGAGGGGGAGTCCCTTATTCAGCCTGTTCAACAGCTGAGAAAACAGACTTCCTGAGAGTCACACAAGCTCCCAAGTGGCAGCCATGGGCAGATCCACAACCAAAGGCTTAGATTCAAAGTCTATCTTTTCTTATATTTCAGCTGAATGTCATAAAATAGAAAAGCGATAGATGTGAAATAAAGAAGCAAATGTACCTCAAATGCATATCAACTTTCTATAGTTTAAAGAGACAACTGTGTGAGGAAACCTTTGAACACTGTGTCCTAATACCATTCAAATGTATTTTAAAACTTATCCTCTGAAAAATGTCAGCCCCTCAGTAAGACACCTCTGGTTCTAAAAACTGCTAATGGAGTTAATTTATAATTTTAAATAATAAGATGTAAAATCACTTCTGCAGCAACTCTACGTCCCATCTATAAAATGTTTAGTTCAAAAGACATCTTAGAAAGAAAGAAACATTTTCCTGACTGAAGCAAAACCAGGCTGTTTGAGTGGCAATGGCGGGAAAAGGGGTGGGTAAAAGAGAAGCCAAATGTGCCAAGAAGAAAGCATCTGACAAAGAAGTGGGCAGAAAGAGGAGGGCTGGAAGACAGCAAGGGGCAGGTCAAAGGAAGGACTGCCTAGTGAAGGCCTTGGAAGCAGCAGGCAGAGGCTGGGGGGTAGCTGAGGAGTAGGGGACTCTTCCACTAGGCCCACCCCTGTACTAGGCCCAATGTGATGGGGTGAGACCCAGGTTCTTCTTAAAAAACACGAGAGCCTGAGCATACCTGCAATCCTAGTGACTTGGGAGACTGGAGGCAGGAGAACTGCAAGTTCAAAGTTCAGGTTCAAGGCTAGCCTCAGCAACTTAGCAAGACCCTGCCTCTCCCACAAGCAAAAAAAAAAAAAAAAAAAAAAAAAAAAAAAAAGCCTGGGGATAGAGCTCAGTGGTAAAGTGTCCCTGGATTGAATTCCTACTACCAAACAACAACAAACAAAAATAACAACTAACCAATCAAACAAGTATAAAACTTCCCCCAAACAAAGAGAGCCACCAGGCTAAGATGAAGTTGTAAATAGCAAGACTTGTGCCCCAGCAGCAGCAAGCTCCATTTATACCTGAGAGCTCACTTGCTCCTTATTGGCACACAGAGGCCAGATCCTGGAGTGTTCCATGGCTGCACTGTCGGGGTCCCAGAGGAAGCATGCAGAGGCCCACCAGAGCCCTCTGCCCAGGGCACAGGCTGCAGAGGGCCTCATGTCTGTCAGCCTGTTTTAGTTCCTAAGTCAGTTTGTTTATGTGCTAGAATTCTCTCCAAGATTTATTTGTATAGCAAAAAATGCCTAAGTGTACTGAGCACTCTTCTGCTCTCCAAGGTGGCCTGCCATTGAGCTTGCCCACCGGTTCTGAGGGCTAGAACCAGGTCCCTTCCCATTCTGACCTGTTGACAGCTGTCTAAACTTCTGAGGAAGGAAGTGGAGGAAGCTTCCTCGAATGTTTGCCTGGCACACCAAACCCTGAGAGCAGCAGGAAACGTGAGGAGATCCCAGAAACTTTGATGGTGCCGAGGCAGGAATTTCATTCTGGTTAACAGTGGGTGGGGGTGCTATGCCCGAGTGGGCCTTGAAAGCATCTCCTCTCCCACAGGGCAGTGGAAGGAACCCTTAGAGCTCATCTTTGAGAGGCCTGAGGGTGTGGGAAGGAAACTGGAGGCTAGCGGGAGGAAGCAAGGAAGCAAAGTGGGAGTGCACTTGTTTTAGAGCCCAGGACAGCCCACTCTGCTCTTTCTGACACTCAGGAGCCATGTCTTCAGGTTCAAGTCAAACCCACTGTTAATAACATCAAAAAGTGGGAGAAAAGCTGATTAAAAGGAATTTTTACTTACTGGCATGACCATCTTATAAATAATAAATGTCTTACTTTGTTTCATTTCTTGAAAATATTTCATTTTGAATTCTTATTTTAAGTCCAAGCAACTGAACTGTTCAGTTCAGTTCTGTGATTCCCCTGAAGTGACCTTAGGTAAGCCATCTCACTGTGCCTTCATTAGGAAATGGGACATGTAGGGCACAGAACACAGCAAAGTTCTTCCCAAAGCACCCTTGTCCTAGAGCTGTTGCTACAGGCCTGAAATAAAACAATTCTGCTCCGCCTCTGGTAATGACTAAAGATAGATATTCTGGGAACTTTCTCCTTATTCTCAGAACCAGTTTTTGAAGCTATTGTCTCATGGGAAGCTGCATGGGCAAGGTTTCCACTACAGCGTCCGAGGATGAAACACATCAACCAGTGAGTGCTCTGCTTCTTACCACCAACTGAAGCCCCAGGTTGCATGATACTATATACAAGCCTTACTTTGGGAGCCTCTACAGACCATGATGACCCAGGGAGAGCATAGAATTTTTTCTTTTTCTTTTGGCAATCCTGGGGATTGAACCCAGGGGCACTCTACCACTGGCCTACTTCCCCAGCCCTTTTTATTTTAAGACAGGGTCTTGCTAAATTGTCCAGGCTGGCCTTGAACTTGAGATCCTCTTGCCCCAGCCTCCTGAGTTGCTGGGATTACAGGTGTGCACCACTGTACCTGACCAGCATTTTATTTTCCAAGTTTCACAAGATTCCTAGCAGTGGCAGATGGCAGGCCAGCAGTAGGACATGAAACTCTACAGGGGTCATCATGGGGAGAGCAGGATTGTGCAGAAGCTGAATGGGGTAGTTTGAGGCTTCGTTCAACCCTCAGCACTTGGCTTGCAAAGTGGGGAAGGTTGCTGTGGATGCAATGCTTACCAAGAGACCACCTTTCTAACAAGGCAGAAAGAATAAACAGGTTTTCAAATCACTGTATGAAATATTTTCAGAATTTTCTGGGTATGGGCACTGTACTATGGGCGGAGAGGTAAAAACTCAGGAATGGGTACTGCTTATAAGGAGTTTATAATCTTACAGGATAACAGATCTGTGCACAAATGGCTCTAAAGTCCAGGGAAAGAGGACAGGTGCTGAGGGGGTGGAAAGATGGGAAAACAGATTCTGACAGGGAGGACGATGCCCTTCCATCTAAGCACCTTCTCAAAATCTAGGGCATCCCACTCCCCCACCCATATTCACTCCATTTAGGATGAGAGACTCCCCAAATCTATCCCTTCTCCCTTGTCTTGTCTGTTGACCTTACCACTCAGTCTACAAACATAATCCAGTATCTCTCATCTGCTTATTTAAAAAAAAAAGAAAAAAAAATCAAAATAATTTTTTCACTTTTCTAATTGGTATTATGAATTCATTATAGGAAACTTTACAAATATGGGTGGGAAAAAGAAAAATTAAAAATCTATTCACCCATCACCGGGAGATCACTACTATTTCTGTTTGGGGCTATTAATTTCATATCTTCAATACCTTATACAGTATGTGAAGACAGCAAGTATCCCCAGCATACTGAGTGGGTGGATGAGTGACTATCCCTGACTCTCATGAAGAAGTGGCATCATAGCTGCATCTCAGAGCATAAGCTACATCCTTGTTCTGAGGGGAAGCATCTTCAAGGAAGAGGATGGAGCACATGAGAAGTCTTGGAAGCCTTGTGGCTCCCTCTTAAGCCAAATGAACCCTTCAGTAGCAAGAGGAGAGATGGAGGGGGCTGGAGGATGGATGGCAAATGGTCACAGAGGGTGGAGGTCTTTTATGTCAGACTCTAGAGATCAGACTTTTGGGGCTAATTATCACATGCAGTCACAGGAAGTTGAGTAAGAGGATGATCACTAGGGAAACAGAATAGAGGTCACAGTCTATACCACTGGTCCCAGGATAAGATGGCAAAGATGTGAACTGGGATGGTGGCAGTGGTACAGAAAGAGAGGACTGATTAGAGAGGCCCACCACAAAGGTAGCCCTGCTAGAATGTAGAACTCTTAGAGATAGTAGATGTGAAGCAGGCTGGCCACTTTAAAGTCTGGGTAGCTTGGTTGTCACTGGTGCCATTAAAAGATCCAGAGAACACAGGGTTTAAACTCAGGTTGCAACAGGGGCATTATTATTGCAGAAAGAGAGGGGAAAGGCAGAGAGGAAAGTTGATCAAGTAGATCCAACTGGATGCTCTCTGGTTTCCAAGAAGGAGAAATGAAAGTTACCAGAGGGGAATGGTGGGTCTTGAATGAAAGAGGGATGGGAAGTAGCACAGAAAGCTGAAGCCTAGGAATAAAGGTCTGGAATAGCTACCTTAGCAATTAGTAAAAGAATTCCTAAGTAGTATTAAAGCTCTGCTAAAGAAAGTCGGCCTGTACTCTGCACAACATTCTTCTCTCTACGCGTGCTTCTTGAGGCAGGAAGTAGAGTTTCCCTAGAGCTCCAGGAACAGGCCCAGACTGGAATGGCATTAGGAAGAGGTGGGTAGCAAAACTTAAGCTCAGTGGATTAAGGCCACAGAAGCTGAAGATGGGAGCTGTTGCACAGGAGAGAGCTCATCATAAGTGATCTCCACATGAGCAAAGATGCTTCAGCAAGAGAAGCAAGTCTGTTTCCAAGTTGGCTCTGGAGTCCAGGGGTCTCTAGCAGAAGAAAGAGAAAGCAGTGAGGAGGGGGCATCCTATTTTAAAGGCTTTTGGCTTTTGTTCTGATGAGAGATTGGAGAATTTTAAAAGAGAGATAAGATCTAGTTTAAGATTTAGAAGGCTCCTTCTGACTGCCATGTGGGGAGAAGATGAATGGGCAAGAGCCAAAGCTGGAAGAATAGTCAGGAAGCCTCTGAATTAGTTCAGGCAGGAGACAGCAGCTGGAACCCCTGCCACAGTGCTCAAGGTGATAAGGAAGGAGATAGATGCAGAGAGATTTAGAAGCAAAGCCGAGATGACTTACTGGCAGACTGGATGTGGGTGGGGTGGATGGTGAGAGAAAGACCAAAGCAGTGAAAAAGGACCCCTTGGCTTCTGGCTTGAGTGTCCTCTTTTGGAGCACACTCTAGGTCCTAATGGATGCTGGCACATGGCAGCATCCCAGTTGTGGCAGGTGAGGCAGGCTGGGGACAGCTGCGGCCAGGGAGGCCTTCCTTGCATCCTTCTCATCTGTGACCCTGAGACTCCTACTAAGTCAGCTTTGTTGCAGGTGATTTTCTTCAAAGTCTGACACAAGAATATTCAGGTGTATTTCAGGTGTCTCTGAGAACTGGTCTTTGATGTGCAGGCCCTTACATTCCTGAGTGTCAGATGAGACAGAAGTGCCAGAGGTGTTCAGGAGGTGATAGGGCCACTGGATGGATATGGTAGAGCTGATTTTGTGGTTCCAGAGTTGCATTTTACAAAAAGCACAAAATTTACTTGGGTAACTTTTCCCTTGTGACAATATTTAATTACAAATGTCAAGATTAGAGAACAATGTTCTTAAAACAAACACATGAAAAATATGCTAAAAATAGATTATTAAACATTTATTGACCTAAACATTGGGGCACTGGCTTGATGAAAGCAAAACTATCCAAGATTTTCTTGTGGGTGTTTAAAAAAAAAAAAAAGTAGTAGCCTTCCAATGGTGGACCACACCTGCCCCAGAGAGTAAGGCAGGCCAGTAGCGTAAGGAAAACCTTCACTTTGGCACCAGGTAAAAGTGGCAGCCATGTGGGAGGAGTGGGGACACAATGCTGCTGGCCCTGCTCTGGCTCCTTCTAACAAAGCCCAAGCCCTTTTGCTAAGAGAGACTATAAGTAAACCCAGCCTCCTGGCTCTGGCCACACAGGCTTTGAGTTCCTTCCTCTTTATTCATTTGGGTTCTTGATGCAGGGCTGCCCTTAGGGCCTCCTCTGGCACCCTGATCTCTCATCTGATTCTGAATCTGTGCTCCTCTAGCTTAACTCAGGCTTTGCTTACTAGCATCTTAAACAAGCATTCCTTGGATACAAATATGGAATCAGACCTTTCATTATGGGCCCTGACTGCAAGTAAGAGATACTCAGGACTAACCAACTGGTCTACCTCTCATGTGGTCCCCTGGTCTCTGGGTAGGGTATTTGGATAACCACAGTGGGCCTTGCCCTGCTAGTCTCTGTCCTTAGTTCCAACCCTGGTCCTTCCTATCTGGTGTGGTTAGACAGAGGCCCAGCACCTTTCCTGGCCCTGTGCCTCCACCTGCCCTGCAGCACCTTGTGAAGAGCAGAAGCCCTAAGCACCCGGCACTGCCTCGAACACAAACCCCAAAGGGCAACTGCATCTCAGGGTTTGCCGCTTTCTAGTGCTTCTTTTATGACCCTCGTATTTTAGAAGCACATTAGATCAGGCAGTTTTTATTTCTCGGGTCTGATCCTGGCAAGCATAATTCAGATTCAACGTTCTTCTCTATTGACTCAAGTTAGTTTTCTTCTACAGGCTTTTATTTTCTATTTAGTTAAACTTTTGCAAAAATAAGCATTTATAAAAATATAAAAGTTATACATGTTTTCAAAAAACATTAGAAAATACAAAAAAGTAGAAAAAATTACTCATAGTTTTACTACCCAAACACAACCACAGCTGGCATTCTGTTTTATTTCCTTCTGATCTTTTTCCATTCATTTTCCCCCCATGCTTGCTCTCACCCCCACCAGAATATGAGTGCTGGCATACTGTACTCATAATTCCTTCTCTGCATTTCAGATAATGTTTGCCTCTTAAACCTTAGAAAGGAACTTTTTACCAGATAGTTAGGAGCCATAAAAACCAAAAGTAACATGTGTATTTTTTTTTTTTCATTTCAATTTGGACAAGTCCATTGGAGACACTCAGGGAAATGTGTTATGGGTTCTGGATGGCACCATGGCATTAGTGTCCATTGCTAGGTATGTTACAGGGTTATTTGGTTTTTTTTAATTTTTTTTTTTTTTTTTTAGTTATAGGACACAGCACCTTTATTTTATTTATTTATGTGGTGCTGAGGATCAAACCCAGTGCCCCACACATGCAAGACAAGCACTCTACCACTGAGCCACAACCCCAGCCCCAGGGTTGTGTTTATATTAAAGGAAGTCCACAGTTTTTAGAGTTGCATATGAAAGTACATATAAGTGAAAGGACCCGACTATGGTTTGTTTCAAAACACTGTATCAAAAACCAAAATCTTAACAGTAGCTGAATTTGGGAGATGTGCAATGAGCATTTAATGTGCTATTTTCTTTACTTTCAGGTATATCTGAAAAATTGCAGGTTAAAAATTTAAAAATAAAGTATACATAGTTACAATAATCACATAGTTTTAAAGGCTTGTTATGAAAGACAGTAACCCTCTGTTCCCCTCTCGTCTGTCCCTCCCCATGGTAACCACTTTTTTTTTTTTTTTTTTGGTGCCTGGGATTGAACACAGGGGCACTTAACCACTGGGCCACCACATCCCCAGCCCTTTTTATATTTTACTTAGAGACAGGGTCTTCCTGGATTGCTTAGGGCCTTGCTAAGTTGCTGAGTTCCACAGATTCTTTCTTGGGGATCTCTGAGACCTTTTCAGGGGTCCATGAGGTCAAAACTGGTTTCATAATAACACTAAGGCACCGCATGGCTTGTCCCATGTATCGATATTACACAGATGGTCCAAAAGCACTGAGGGGTTTGGGTATTGTTGTTTGGGTATCAATCACCAAATTATGGTCCTGTGGGTCAAATCCAACCTGCCATCTGAATTTAAATAAAGTTTTACTGGCACAGAGCCAAGCTGTTTCATTTACCTATCATCTGCTCCCCTGCTAGAGTGTGAGAGTTTCATAGCTATGACCGAGAAGGTGGCTTGTAAAATCAGAGATATTCACCATTTGGGCCTTTATAGGAAGTGTCTTAAACCCTGATCCAGGTGATTCCTTCCGTTCTTCCCTGTGCTGATTTATGTTTCCTATGTCCAATATCTTTCTCTTTCTTTTTTGGGGGGGAGGGGTATTGGGGGTTGAACTCAACCACTGAGCCACATCCCCAGCCCTATTTGTATTTTATTTAGAGACAGGGTGGGGTGGCGGGGTGGGTCTCACTGATTGGCTTAGCGCCTTGCTTTTGCTGTGGCTGGCTTGGAACTCCAATTCTCCTGCCTCAGCCTCCTGAGGTGCTGGGATTATAGGTGTGCACCACTGCGCCCGATTCTTTCTCTTTTTTGATTTACTCCTTCATTCTGGTGAAGCCTATTCTCTGGCAGCTTTGTGAGAAACAGTGTACCAGAAGTACTTTTTGTCTCAAAATGTCCTCTCCTACTCTTGCAGTTTACTGAAAGCTAGGTTCAAAACTTTGGTATGGAGATCACAGACTTTCAGACATGGAGGTTTTCTTCACTGTCACGTGGCTTCTAGAGTTGTGGTAGAAAAGTACTAGTTATTCTGGTTTCTGATCTACTGTAGGCGATCCCCTCCTGCATCTTATTCTTTGTCTCCAGGGTTCTAGAATTTTCTGGTGGTGTGTCTTGGAGACATGTTTCCACCACTATGCTGGCAGCGAGCTCTTCCAATCTGGAAAGTCATGTCTTCCAGAAACAGAGCATTTCCTAGAATGATTTTGCCCACCCCATCCCCATATTTGTTTAATTGGTATATTATGGTGTACATAATGGTGGGATTCATGGTTCCATGTTTTTACATGCCTGTTGATCATTTCTTTCCTTTTGATCTCTTTGCTATTTCTAGTATGCTCGTTGAGCAGATGCTGGATACCTTGGACTGGTCCTCTAAATTTCTTATCGTTTCTATCTCTTTCTGGAATAATTCTTCAATTTTTGTTCCAACTGGAATCTTGAATCTTTTTCATTTCTTCTACCTTGTGATACAGATAACTCTCTTTAAAAAATTCTATAAAGATATCATTTCTTTTCCTTGTTAGTGTTTTGTCCTAGTTGCTTTTCTTTATTAGATTACTTTACCTTTCTATGTAATATTAGACACTCTCCTCTTGGTTGTCCCTTCAGACATGAAAGTGAAATACTAAAAAAACTGTGATAGGGCAGTGGGGCTCACTGTCTGTGAGCTTTACTGCAGAAGAGAGCTGGGCTGCTCCTTGGGAAACCCTTTATTATTTACTACTCAGACTCTTCAGAGAAAGATGTTTCCATCTCCTAACTCATGGGTGCAGGCCTGGCCCCCAGAACTCTGGAGTTGGTGGAAAGAACTTTCAGTATGCCAACATTCACTCGATCCCTAGGCCCAGCAGCACCGAGTGTGTCACTGTGCCTCAGTTCAGACACCTTCCTCTGTCCTGTCCAGAAAATAAATTTCTGGTCTTCTGTGTAGAACATGGGAACTAATCTTTTTAAAAATAAACTTGCAACTGATACTGTTGCAGCCTCATGTTCACCCACCCCTCCCTGCCTTCCAGAGTTATCTAGTGCTGTCAATTTCTGGATTTTTTTGTTTTTGTTTTTGGCTTCCTCTGTTGCTGGCTCAGGAATCAACTTTCTCAGGACTGCTAAGTCAGTTACCACTCATCCATCTGCTACCCAGCTTCCAAAATTTTGTTGCTGTTGTCTCCTCTCCCACTCTCTTTGTCCTTGTGGGTTTATGTCTTCAAAAAAAATTCTCTTTATTGTTGTTTTAGTGAGGTTTGGGAGGGAATGAAAGTAAATGTGGGTATTCGATCTTCCATCTTTATTTGGAATCTCTTAATAATAATTACCTTTTTTTTAAAAAAAACTTCTTTCTTTTTTTTTTTAAAGAGAGAGTGAGAGAGGAGAGAGAGAGAGAGAGAGAATTTTTAATATTTATTTTTTCGTTCTCGGTGGACACAACATCTTTGTTGGTATGTGGTGCTGAGGATCGAACCTGGGCCGCACGCATGGCAGGCGAGCGCGCCACCGCTTGAGCCACATCCCCAGCCCAACTTCTTTCTTTACAGGCTCCCTTCTTCCCCACGTCTGGGACATGCTTGCTGATGTTCCACAGTGCCCCGGGGTTTCGTACCCTGTGTCTTGACACAGTGCTACCTTGCTGCCTGGCCTACACACCCCCAGTCACCCTGCACCCTGATGCAGCACTCATCTTTTGAAATGCCACATTCCTCATGAAACATTATGAGTCCTAGCAGCCGCAATTCATCTGTGACTGCCATTTCAGACTTTCCCTAGTTTGATGTTGCACATCTTTGCAAACTCTCCCCATTCATTAATGCCCTCCTCCCCCAGGCCCTGCTCCCTTCCTGTAGTGGGGCCGCCTGCCTCCCAGTGCATACCCAACCTCACTGAAACCCACTTAGTCTTGGGCAAAAATCAGCTCCTGCCTCCCAGGTGGGGCTGACAGTTGAGGCCAGAGCCCTCGCACTTCCTTCTCACCACCCTTCCACAGCAGCACCACAGCCCAGCACCAGGCACACCACAGGTGATTCCCACCACTCAGTACGGGATGCTGGTAAGCAGAGAATGAATGGCAAGATGTAAGTTGTTACCTTGCCCTCGGGGGTCAGTGTCCAGATCACAGAGAAGGTCAGCTTGTCAGTCATGGGGTTGAGGCTACACAGCTCCTCACATAGCAGCCTGGGAAGCATGGGGACCACCTGTGAACAGAGGATAGCTGTAAGCACCTTTTAGCACTTTTGGTGAGTGGGTTGAGTTCTCAGGTGTTTCTGTTCCCATAAGATTCTGAGGAAAGACCATGCTGTCTCAGGCTCTTCCAGGAGCCTCCACTGTCAAGGAAATATAATCTGGGAAAGTGGAAAGAGTTGCTTACAGAAGCTAAAAGAGATACCGTAGCCATGAGAAAAGAGCTACCCTTTGCTATCCACAGTCTGCCCTCTGGTTCTTCATCCATGGATTCAACAAACCTTGGATGGAAAATATATTTTAGAAATTGCATCTCTACTGAACATGTACAGACTTTTTCTTGTAAACAACACAATATAACAACTATTTACATATCACTGACATTGTATTACGGTTTATAAGTAATATAGAGACGATTTAAAATATTCAGGAGGATTGTGAGTTACATGCAAATACCATATCATTCTATAAAAGGGTTTGGAGCATCATTGGGTCCTGGTATCCACAGGAGTTCCAGAATGAGTCCCCATGGATAGCAGGGTCAGCTACCTTAAAGGTAAAGCTCTACACTCAAGAATGACTGCAGCTTGTGCCTATAACTATTCTGGTTGAACAATACACTTAAGAACCCAAAGCCTGAAGACAAAGTCTTCACAGCATCATCAGAGTAAAATCAAACTACTCCCTGATTTAGTAATTGCATATAACACAATTTACCAAATTATATGTTGGAACATTAACAGAATAAGAAAATGTCACTACTGCAATAAAGCAGAAAAGTTCTTAAGTGCAGTTCCCTAGATGAACCTTGGTCAGCCAGTCATCCATTTTGCAGTTTTACCGCCTAAGTGATTTCTTCCCATTTATCTTTAAATCCCATAATAGGATGATTTGATGGTATCCTTTTTAATTAAACTTTTTACTTTCCAATGATGATTTCTAGCTGCTCCAGAATACTACTGTTTCTCTGTAATATTACTGTTTCTCTGTAATTCCAAAGATAAAATGAGACTCTACCTGTACCTCCTGAGGAAACTTCCCACTCTCTCCCTCCTGCCTTCAAATTTGCTTGCTCTGTCTCCCACATTTTCCTACTTCGGATGGAATCAATCACCAGTTACTTCTCTCCACATTCACTGAAGACCTACTTGCTCCTCATGCTGTGTTGAGGGCCTGTGCTGACCAACCAAGAAGGAACAGGCAGGAGGGGCCATTATGCAGTACTAGGGGTAAATCCAGCTGACTTCTTGAGTGGTAATAACAAAACAGCCCCAGTGGTTTCTTATTCTATGTGAAGTATCTGTACCACACCCTGCTTCAGTACACTAAACATCTTTGGTATAGAAAAGTAAATTCTAGAACTCATGGCCCACATCAGTAACATCTAATTAATAGTTGTTTGGCATTATTTTAAAGGACACTACTTTTAAACATCTATTGTTAAATCTGATGAGGACCTGAAAACTTTTGGCAATGCTCTCATGGGCAACTACTTTTGAAATGTTTTTCTTGCCCTTGCTTTTGCACAGTTCCAATAAAACTATATTTTCTTTGCTAACTTGTTTAATAGTGCATTAAACTGGATCTTAATATTGAATACTTTCTCGTGGTGTCAAGTGTTTTACAGCATAGTATATCTTTACCTTTATCAACATACTGTATAAAATGGGAAGGTCTCAACTTCATACTATTTCATGGTTAGATTATGAAGATCTCACATAATTTTCAGCCTTTGAATTATTCTATGAACTGAACTGTCCCCACCACCCTAACCCCAAACATATGTTGAAGCCCCAACCACCAATTTGACAGTACTTGGATATAGGATCTTTAGGAGATCAATTAAGATGAAATGAAGTCCTAAGGGTGGGGCCCAGCTCCATAGGATTCATGACTTTATAAGAAGAAAAAGGGAGAGAGAACACACACATTTGATCTCTTCAAGTGGGTACAGAAATGAGGCCATGTGAGGACACAGCCATAGTCAAGCCAGGAAGAGAGCTCTCACCAGGAACCAAATTGGCCAGCACCTTCATCTGGGACTCATAGACTTCAAAACTGTGAAAAATAAATGTCCACTGTTGAAGCCATGTAGTCTGTGGTATACTGTTATGGAGCCTGAGACAGACTGTCAAGTTTTCTGGGTGTGCACTCCTGTATTCTTCTCTGGGCTGCATTATCAGATCATGACACCAAATATATTTTGGAAACTGGCTGCAATGCCAGTGTGCTTGCTGCTATGATATTAGTCCAGGGCTTAATATCTTTTAATATCATTTTTAAAAGATAGTATAGTGTAGTTCAAGGCAGTATCTACTTTAAGTCTCAAAACTGAGCTTTGGATAATGTAACCTAATTCCTGACATCATGTTTTAAGTTTTTGTTAAAAGAAAGTTATTACAACTTGGGGTGGGACTGGATCCTGGAATAATGAAAATAAAACACAAAACAAAAACACTGAGGGAAAATCTCTCAAATCCAAATGAAGTACAGAGCGAGTTCACAGTAATGTTGCAATGTCAGTTCCCTGGTCCTGACTCGTGGCTGGCAGTGCAGGTGTTAACAATGGGGGCAGCATTGTCATCTGAGACTCAGTCCTGTCTTGACAACATTCCCGTACATCTAAAAGTATACTAAATTAAAAGAGGTTATTAAAAAGAAAGCCAGGGCTGTAGTTGTGGCTCAGTGGTAGAGCACTTGGCTGGTATATGTGGGGCACTGGGTTTGATTCTCATTATCACATGTAAATAAATAAATAAAATAAAGGTCTACTGACAAACTAAAATATATGTATACATATAAATTTAAGAAAAAAGAAAGCCAGTGTTTTCATAACGGATCTTGTGTTATATACTTCGATAAACTTATGCTAATGCAATTATGCTCATGAATCATGCTCTGTTTTTATACCTTTGAGTTTGGGATTAATATTTTATTTGCAAAAAGAGCTTCACCATTAAAGAAACAAAATCCAAAACAAAGTCTAAAGTCTATTAAGCAGTTGAGGGCTGTGCAGGTACATCAACAACCCTGAGCAGGAAAAGAAGGCAGGCTGGGACGCCTGAGGCCTGGGGTCTCATCCTGGCCCAGCTCTTCCTGTGTGATCTGGGCAAGTTAGTACAATTCCAGGTCTCGGTTTCCTCAGTAGAAAAACAATATTGAAGATGCTCAATAAAGTCAGCTCACGGTGTCCAAGCTCCTGCGTCACCAGGCTTAGCCTGCTGTTCAGACTTGTGCCCAGACGCTCCCTTCTAATACCCATATCGCCAGCAGCACAGACCTTTCCACTGCAGGTCCTACACCTGCCCTGCCTTTGCACTGCTCAGGCTCTTGCACATGTTGTTCCCTCTTTCTGGAACACTTTTCTGGAAGTTTTGCATCTGGCAAACTTTGGTACATTCTCCCAGATTCGGTTGATCTCCATCTCTAAAGAGCTTATCCAATCTCCCCCAGAGAACACATTTGTTCACCTCCCCTGTTCATTCAGAGGATGAGGGGCAGTCCCAGCCAGCCAGCCAGCCACTCCATCCTTCCTCCATGACACTTCCACACTGCTGACCACACTATGTCCTAACTGGCTTCAGGTGCCTCCTTCTTCCTCCGGACTGGAGAACCTCAAGAACAAGGACAGGGGTCTTGCCTAGGCTTGGACCCAGCACCTGACACACAGCAGACCCCATCAGTCTGCACACAAACTATCTTTTGCTCAGGAAACGGATGACCCTTGATTTTTTTATTTGCTGTTTTACTGAATCACATAAAACATTTTATGAACTACCTGGTAGACTTCTACTTAAACATCTCTACATAAAAATTTCATAGGCTATTAGTGTTTTAAGTATAATGTAAACTGTTTTAGCCACTGTTCCTAAAAACAACCAGTACATCCAGTGGCTGTCCAGTTATCCAAACTGCTCTACAATTCATGCTGCAGTGGTGAGATGCCAAAGAACCTAAGTGCTCACAAAGAAGCAAAACACAAAAGCTTTTTGGGTAGTATAATTATATTTAATTTTTGAGGTACAGTCCTTTTAATAAACTTTTCACCAGATCTGGAGGTAGAAATCAGATGGAAGGCAAAGAAAACAGTCTTGGTGTCAACAGAGTTTTGTAAATAGGTAGTTGGGCTTCTGTCTCTCAAAAGAGAAGGAATTAAGAGGTTACAAGCACACTTGTGGTCTGGCACACCATAGCCTCTCAAAAATGGGGCCTGACTTGCAGGGGTCCCCTGCCCAGCAAGCATCCCTTCAGGAGGGCTGGCGAGGTGGACAGCCACTTGAGAACCCCTTTCTCAAATACATGCCGGTTTCCATCAGGTAGAAACCTGCCTGGACCCTGGTGCAGCATGTGGGCTGTGTGAGGCCCTCCATGGAAGCTGGAGACATGAGCCAGGGTGACAAGTGCAGAAACCATGCATGGCTGGAAGAGAACCCCCCCCCCCACACACACACCCAGGAAGAGAGAAACCCTGGCTGTCCTCAGCCCCTGTCACTGCTCCTCAACCACCTGATGTTGGCTTCCCTCTCCCATCCTCCTCAGCTGAGCAGGGACTACTTCAATGCTCCAGCTCCCTCCCTCCTACTGCCCCAGCTAAAAAACCCAAGGCCAACCTCACAACTGTCTTACCTGCACTTGCAATCCTGGTGAGCGGAGATGGGGACAGGGAAACTGGCTGGGCCATGTGGAGATGGGTCTCCAAACAGCCTCTGCTCTTACTTCATAAGACTGGCAGGTCTTTTGTACTCAACTCTGGTAGCTCCCTCTCCATGCCCTTCAGGTTCAATTCTAAAATGCTACAGCACTCCTCCAACCTCCCACCCAGCTGCATTCACACACTCTCTCTCATATGAAAATCTCAACTCTCCTTCACAGAGAAAACTGAGATGCCAAACCTCACCCCTCACAAGTACCCTTGTAGCATTTTCCTTCAACTGTTTCTCTGGACCCTGTGTGCCTTGGTCCTCTGCTATTTCACAATGTGTATTCTCTTGTCCAAAGCCTAGACCCCTCCGCCCGGCTCTTCCCAGTGAGCAATCTGATCTACTTGGCCTCTCCCTCCCTGGAGCCAGGACACAAGGTCAGAGCTGCCATTCTTTTTGGTGGACACCTTTCTTCTCCCCAGCCTATGTCCCAGTCTCCCACTTTTCACAGTAGTCTCTTAGTATGCTGGTATGGAGTCTTTGTCTTTTTTCTGTGCATAACATGACTATACTTCAGGCAAGACATTTTATATTAAAGATGTATACATTTCATTCATGTTAGTAATATAAATGTGTGTGTATATATGTACCCATGTGTATACACATATTTTTAAAAATTTTTCTTATTTAAAAAATTTTTTTTGCAGTACTGGGGACTGAACCCAGGCCCTTGAATATGATTGTAGGCAAGTGTTCTACCCCTGACTGTATCCCTCTAGTCTTTTATTTTTGTGAGGCAGCGTCTCACTAAGTTGCCCAGGCTGTGATTCTCCTGCCCCAGCCTCCTGAGTTGCTGGGATTACAGGCCTGCACCACCAAGCCTGGCCATCCCAGGCCTTTACTGGACTCCTCTCCCTGCCCTTCGCTTTCCCTCTTCCCCAAGGATCTCCTGAGTCAATGTCTCTCTCTGTTGACAGCAGTACTCTGACCCCAGTTAAATAAGCAAAAACCAAAACTCCCTTCAAAACCACTCAAAAACCAAACACCACACTCACACCTCCGAGCCATGCCCCTCTCCTCACACACAGACCATAGCCATGGGTCATCTTGTGGCGCTTCCACTCCCGTGGCCCATCACATCCAGTCAGTTCCTGAGTCCTGAAGGTCTGACCTCTCTCAACTGAGTCTCTTCACCTCTCCCTTCATCCACATTGTTCAAGTGCGGCACTTCTTTTTCTCTCTCATGATTTAGTCTAACAGTCTCCTAAGCCAGTGGCAGAGTTCTGGAGTGTAAATCATTCTGGATAAGATTTCTGCTAGAATTTGGACACGGTTTGAATGTGTCCATGTGTTCAGAGCTTGGTCCCCAGTATGGGTGTGGAGAGGTAGTAGGACCTTTAAAAGGCAGGCCAGGACTGGCTCCTCCCATCACTTTAAAGGCCTTCTAGCCACTGATCTCTCCCTTTCACACAGCTCCTGCCATTGTGGTGCCATCTGCCATGAGGTGATACAGACAAGGGCGGGGTCACTCCCCAGAGCTGGCATTACACTGTTTAGATTTTCAGCCTCCAAATCAGAGCTAAATAAACTTCTTTTCTTTATACATACCCAACTTGGGGTATTTTTTTTATAGTAGCAGAAAACAGATTCATACAACTTCCTTTTTAAATGTGTAAAAAAATATGGAACACTTTACAAATTTGCCTGCCGTCTTTCCATAGGGGCTATGCTTATCTCTGTACTGTTCCAGTTTGAGTGTGTGTGTGCTGCCAAAGAGAACACCACCTTCCTACTGTTGTTGACCTTTCTGCATCTTCTCACCAAACTCCACCCATGACCACCTGCAGTTGCATATTAGGACATGCTGCCTTCACCTTCCCAATAATTGTTGAGCTGAATTTAATTACCAGGATTTTCACCTGTCCTGTGGACGAGGAAGGGCCCAACTGCCTCCAGTGAGGCCAAGAGGTCTCTGGCAAAGTCTGTACTCTCCATAGTCAGCGAGTGTCCAGAAGTCACAGGTAGCCATGAACTGCTAGGGACAAGCTGGTCTCCAATGGGGGAAGTAAAGATAAAGGGGGCATCTAACTTCTCCCACTTACTTAACCTTTGCCTCTCCTTACTTTCTGTTTTGTGAAAAGGACTGCAGGATTGGGAGTAGGCTGAAATCTGGGGTAACTATGAAATGCTGCTTGTTTGGAATGTCCATTTGGTGCACTGTCTGTAGACACCTAAGTTTTCCTGGGGCTAGTTAGAAACCGTGGTGCTGGTAAATTCTCTGAAAATTCTGTGAGCAAAGATCTCCATTTAGGATGGTTACTGGTCATTTAAAGTTTCAGGAAGACATGACCCTGGTACTAATAATGATATCTGTGCCTTGGGCCTCAGCCTCCTACAGCCAGAGAGTGCTCAGGTTGACCCAATCACTTCCCTATCTGCCCTCTTGGTAAAGCCCAAGCAACTCAGCCTGCCACTTCAGAACCCTCCCTGGAACATCATCTCTTGGCTCCTCCTTTAGGAGTTTTAACTCACACCCCAGAGATTCCAAACTACACGCTGCTCCTTGAACACACCACTTCTAGCTCCTGCTTGGAAGGCCCTCGATACCCACTTCTGACCATCTGGAAGTTTTCTACTCAAAATGTGAAACATGGTACAAAAATTGATTGTTAGGTGATGCCTTTATGCCCCTTCAAAAGTTCCTCTCCCTGCATCATGCAGGTAAGTATGAATTCTCTCCTCTCTTTATGTCTTCACTTTGGGCACTTCTGTCACTGAAGACAGCCCAGAGCACTTCAAATGTTAGTTAAGTGCCCTCTTCCTCTGACTTCCCCAGGGCAAGGCAGCCTCCACCTCGTCTTCATATCCCTAGGGCCTGGCACACAGCTAGTACTCAATAAATTCCAAGTGGATCAGAAAAGGAAAAGGAGCTTGAAGCATGCGCCATGGTCAGGTCCAAAGTTAAGTCGGGGTACAGCTTAGAAGCTGGCCGTGGAAAAAAGGGGCAGATGACAGAACCCTGACTTTCTAAGCATTCTGGACCAGGGCTTGGGAGAGTTGAGAGAAACCGATCATTTGGGCAGCTGGGTGGGGGTACTAACAAGACTATAAAATCTTACATTAACCTCAGAGAGCAGAAACATCTGCAAAAGCCACAGCGGCGGGCTGGCCAAGTTCAGCAGCGGGTTAGCCAGGACAGCCCTGTGACCAACGGAAAGGGCCACAGAAGGGAAGAATCAATCACCAGACAAGGAGGAGCAGGAAGGATGAGCTATGACATCGGGTCAGATGACCACAACCCACGGGGGGCTCTCCAATGTCTGTAGGGCCTCTCAGCCTCTCTGTACCTTTTAGCCCAGGCCTTGGCAGGCCTCCACCTAAACACTCCCACAACCTAAGTGCCCATCAGCCCAGATCTGCAGCCTGACAACGTGGTGAGTTTTTTTGCTTTTCTCTGAGGACTTCGAGGTTTTAACACCAAGGTACACTTTAGATCCTTACTTGCCCACTGAAACAACATCAAGGAAATAGATAATTTGTTTTCTGGCCAACATCTCTGTTTAAAGAGTTTTCTTTTTCATATCAACACTTCCATGACTTCAAAATTTGATCAACTTTTTGCTACACAGTTTGACATTAACAAAACATCAACACAGACAATCTGCTGGTGTCAGAAAGGAACATCTTAAAACTGTCTGGATGTGACATGAAGCCAGGCTTCCAATCCTCATCTTTGATGTCTATTATAAAGCAGTACCAATAAAATATCATGGAGATTTATGGGCGAACTTTCATTTGAGCTGTTTCACACCTAAAATAACATGAGTGGATGAGCCAGTAGGCAGAAAATTTAGGTTTAGGTTTCAACTGTTTAGGTTTTCTTTTACTTTTAAAACTTAATTTACTTACTTAAAAAAAATTACCTTAAAACTTAAAATTACATTGTGTTCTCTCCCAGAGAAAACAGTGGAGAGGCATTAACTGCACAGATATCATGTCCTTCTGAGAAGAATGGGTTCGAGTTCAGGTAGACAGTTGTCCCCTGTCCCAACAGAACCATCTTTTGTCAAAAAGAAAAGATGTTTTTTCACGGGATTTAAACAGATGCTATTTAAATTTAACTTTCTGCCTGAGTACACCCTATTGTTAAGAAGAGTTAACAAATACTTATTACTGTGAGTAAAATCTCAACAAAAAGAATTTCATTTAAAAGTCAGTGGGACGGGCCCAAGATTGGTTTCACTGCACATTGTCCTACTCCACAGGAGGACTCCCCCAACCAAGCTGAGATTGTAATTCTGACCATCAGTCACTTATAGGTCAGCCTCTGAATGAAAAGAAGTCAGAGCCACATTCTCTATAGATGGGAAATCAACCGGAACCCCCAGCCCTACCCCCATCTTCCTTCCCCTGAGTGATGAAGTTGGGAAAAATGATTCTGCCAAAGGAGAAAGCAAGAGAATCTGGAGGGGGAGCAGCAGCTCATCCAGCTTTTAAGAAGACCTTTATAGGCAAAATGAAGTGAAAACAGCAGAAAAGTTCCTGGACACAGTCCTTTAAGAAACAAAAATGAGTAGGAAGAAAGGTCAGAGCAATGGTTCAAAGGCATGAGAAGGCCCAGCTGCTGCTTTCCAAGGCTGCGGGCTGGCAGCAGAGGCACACAGCCCCTTCCGCCCAGCTCCATACCTGCAGGATTCAGCAGCAGAGCCCTGGCTCAGCAGGCCCCAGGAGAGACGCTAGGACTGTGACAACCACGAAACCGTCCAGAGAGTGGGGAAGGAAACATGCTTAGCTGTTCAACCCCACCTTTATTTATTTTTCATTTTCTGATTTTAAAACAGAATTCCTGGTTTTAAAAGGAGAATGCAGCAGCTGGACAAGAGAAAGTCACCTGCTTAGAAGAAATATCTTTAATGGCTTCAAATTCTTAAATATTCAAAGAATACTTAACTGAAGAGCAAAGTTAATTTTTCTAATTGGGGAGAACATTTCACATTTATTCACTTAGTGTGGACTTTAGAGTTTAAGAAACCACTTCAAAGACTGAAGTTTAAGAGATGACTTCTCTTTATCTTTCCGTCATAACATTATAGTTTCTGCAGATAAAAGGAATTTGGAGTCTCGTCTTCCTTCTTTAAGAGGCCCTGGATCAGGCAAGGGCTGGGTTTGGCCAAGGGCATTCTGAGGCAGGAAGTGAGGATGGATGCCTCCAACTGGAAGTCATGTTAAGTGGGATCAACATTAAGTACCCTAACTATGTCCTCAGGAGGGCCACACTAAGGAAGAACCTGGACCTTGATGTGGTTTCTCTGCCTTGGTAGGCTGGATAGAGGATCCTAAAGGAGTTAAAGTGGAATGGCAATTGCCCCCAAAGCTTCAAAATAAAAATACATGTTTTAAGTATAACATGTATATATAAATGTATAAGCCATGAAAGTTTGATTTATTTTCATGAACTGAACCCACTTCAAGACTCACTGGAAGTCCCCCACCACTGAGAGCTTCTTCCCATCAAGGGTAAACATGACCCTGACTTCTAATGGTGTAGATTAGTTTCACCTGGTTTTGAACTTGTATGGATGGAATCTATCCTTGTGTCTGAATTCTTTCACCATTAAAGCTGTTGTGTGAATCCACTGTGCTTTCCTTCTCATTGCTCTACAGCCTCCCACAGGGTGAATATACCATGATTTATCTGTTCATTTATCTGTTCATTCTAGGTGATAGGTATTAAATAATTTCTATTTTTTATTTTTTTGCTAGCTTGAACAATGCTTCAATGAACATATATCATCGTTTTTTTTTGTTGTTGTTGTTTTTTGGCAATACCCACAATAAGCACTTCTATGGGGTACATCTTAGAAGTGGAATGGCTAAGGTATGTATACACTTAGCTTTAAAAGATACTACCAGAGTTTTTTGTTGTACCAATTTGCCTTTTTCCAGCAGTGAGAGTTCCCATTACTCCAGAGCCTTACTAAGGAACACGTGGTATTTTCTATCTTTTAATTTTAACCATGCTGGTTGGTTATGCACATCTTTGAGGTAAGAGTCAGGTTCCTTCTCTTTCTCTCATCTTCTCCAGAAAAGTAAATGTCAATTAGATATGGTGGTGCCAGCTGTCATAACTAGCAGACACTTGGGCTCCCTCTCCCAGGATGTCCAAGCAAGTGTTGGCAAGCTGGTACAATATGAAGGAGTTATAGGGGGTGAAGCTGGCAGGCCATGAATTCAATGACTTTTGGAACTTTCAAATATCTAGGGAACTGGCCTTCCAGTTCCTGCACTTGCAGATGGCATGTGTGAACCTGGAAGACAATCAGTCTTCCACATGGATGTCTTTGTGAGATCCAGGAGTGACTGGTGAAGTCCTCAGTCCCATCTATCAGAAAATCCAGGGTCCTTCCAGATAGCTCATGACTCCTGAGGTATCGACTGGCTGCCTCATGCTGGAGAACCTCAGAAATTGTAGCTATAGTTATCATGAATGGGAATATGATGTAAAGAAGTGAAGAAGATTGTACAAGAAAGCTGTCAGTATAAGGGGTATAACACTGAAGGTATTTCTTCTAGTACCAGGTTAATAAGTCCTGACTGGTCATGAATAAAGGTCAGGTGGATACAAACTTGTAAAATGTTAAAGAAACCTTCTAAAAAGCCAAACATAACCTGAAGGCCAGCTCTGTGGAGCTATGTTCCAGGGGTGCCATATGCATAGTCAGTAATGGAATGTGAAGGCCTATTTCATGGCCAAAGAGGAAAGGCTGGGGAAGAAGCCTGGTGTGCTCACATGCAGAGAGATCTGTGGGTCAGGAGTTTGTGCTGCATTCCCATAAGACATCTATACCTGCTCATGACTTGACAAGTGTCATAAATACTGTGAGGAAGGAAGTCAAGCAGAAATTATTGAACACTGCATTTAGGTTCAAACAGGCTTGGAGGCGAATCAGGGACATGGTTTGTCTGATATAAGCAACATCTGGTGGAACTTCTGCTCAGCTGAGGGTACAGTTATTCTCACAGGGTGGTCTTCGAAAGTTCTAGATGTTTTAGGCACACTGTGCAGAGGTCACCTATTGCCCATGCTCACTCTGTTACTTGAAACTGGATTTAGATACCCATGCAGCTTCTGACTCATTCACAGCTCTAATCAATTCTGTTTCCCTCTCCACTTAGCACTGTCACTCTAGGATGGTAGAAAACACCTGCATGGTGGTTCTGATCATCAAGTGTACATGGAAAACAAAGTTGAACCCCTAAAGAAAGTGGCTATCCAGTCTGATTTTTTTTGTGTGTGGGGGTGCTCCACTACTGAGCTATACCCCAGCCCTTTTTATTTTTGAGACAGGGTCACACTAAGTTGCCCAGGGACTGGCCTTAAATGTGCAATCCTCCTGCTTAGATCCAGGTCACCAGCTATCCAATCTCAGAGCAGGCAGGACGAGGGTTTTATTCAGATAGTACAGACTGTGGTGATCTGAGCCTAAAGCAGGAGAGAGGAGGTGCTAGGTCTTTCTAGGAAGAGCCTCAGCATATTGAAGGCAGCCATGACACATGATAGCCTCTCACTTGGGGTAAAAGCATGTCTGGACTAGCTCCTTCTGGAGTGGGAGCAGAGAGTGCTGGACAGTGTGATTTCCCTCATGGGATTGATGACATCACTGTCAACTGCTGGCCTGATTGGGAGTGGGAGAGCCAACAGGCAACAAAATCTTCAGCCCTAAAAGAATGGGGCTGCAATCAGAGCCTAAAAGAATCTCCTTCACTTTGAGAGGCTAGTAGTAGTGGACAGCAGATAATATGACAGGAACTCTCAGCATACTCGGTAAACTCCAAAAACTCAGGAAGTTCTACAGTGTCCTGAAGGACTTTTGTTCTAGAACTACCAATATCTTTTTAGGAATTACATTGATGCTTGGACAAAATGGGAGCTCAGGGGCTCTAGAACACTAGAATTCTAGAGGTTAGCACGAGGGCTACTACCCTGTTATAAGTGGCTTGGGGCCATCTGTGTGAAGTGGGGGAATATTGGAGGGTCTATACAAGGTTGGGCTGAGGAAATGAATGGTTCATTGTGTGTCAATCTTTCTGTTCAGCAGGCCCTGTGCTTTTATTGCTAGCAGATGGTCAGGCACTCAAAGGTCATGAGACACAATGGTTTATTGGATCTGCTAGAGGTAGGTATTTCTCTACATGTCACAGTGCTGCCGGTATGGCCGAGGGGAGAGGTGCCCTAATTCTGTGAATCATACTACAGATACAAAAGAATCTGGGCTGTGAGACTGGATGGGAACCTTACATGATGGTCACATTTGAGCTGTGGTAGTCATGACAATGGGTTCCATCCACAGAAAAGAGCAAGTGGCCAAGAAACCTCAAATATAAGCTGAGGTCTCTGCTGATAGAAAGCCTTGGTTTCAAGCTTGAAAAGAAAGTCTACTATATCACAGCTGGGGATGCTACAAGCCTTAGGCCCTGGGCCAGTTGTGCATTTGGAACACAGGTGCAGCTCTTCTACTTCTGTGTCTAAATGCTCTTCTGCCAGGTGGTAGATTCAGTGGGATCCTTGGCAAGGGTGTGACGGGGAGGTAGTAGGTATGATGGTGGTGCCACAGGATCATTCAGGAGGCAGAAGTGACATGAAGTAGTAATCAGACTTCTAGCTGGAACAAATACAGAAGGCAGGAAAACACTGGCCCTTAAAAAGACCCATTACCCAAATATGTTGCCGGGATGAGACTCAGTCTTCCCCATGGCCAGGGCCCAGGTAAAAGAAGAGCATGGGACTGGCTTCAGTGGAGCCCCAGGGGTGAGGTTATTTCCAGGAAGAGCAGTACACAGAACCCTGGTGGCCTACTCTGACAACACACCTGGAAAGGGCCAGCCTGTTTTGGAGAACTGTAGAAAGTAGGAGTTCAGGAGGCCAGGAGCCCACACTCATTTCTCAAAGTTCCTGTTCTAAAAGGGTAGGTGGCAGGGTGGGAGGACAGTGAGAACCCACAGTGGGGCTGTTGAGAACCAACAGAGGGGTTGTATATGTGGGTCTATGGTGGGGCAGGACTCTCACCTCTGTGTAGTCAATGAGTAAATATTAGAAGTCGCATCCTAGGGCACAGGGCTTGGGAGGGAGCAGGGAAGATTTGATCTAGTGTAGACAGAGATCCTAAACTGGACCACCGAGCTCAAGGAAGCCAGACAGGAAGTGAGTCAAGATACAACCAAAAACACAAGATGAGCCCAAAGAGCAGATGAAGGAAGAGTGTCAGAAGGAGGAGAAAAAAATCTGGAAGAACTCACTACTACCCGGAGGGAGACAGACATAACTCGTTTACAGTCTTTCATTCACCACTGTCCCCAGGACCTACTGCAGTGCCCAACACATACTTGTGCTCAGTAAATACTTTATTTATAGATGCTAAAATTCAAAATTCCATATAATTTTTATGTGTCATGAAATATTTTTTAACCATTTAAAAACATAAAGACCTGGGCTGTAGCTCAGTGGCAGAGCGCTTGCATATGAGAGGCGCTGGGTTTGATCCCTAAGGCCACATAAAAATAAACAAATAAAATAAAGACTTGCTGTCCATCAACAATTACAAAAAAATTTTTTTAAAAACCCCTCAAAACATAAAGACCATTCTTAGTTCACAGGTGGTAGGCTGAAATTGATGGGTACAGTTTCCTGACCCCTGGTCTAAAGTGAATACTTGGTTAAAGGAATGGTTATCTGGATGTGAGAGGCACACAGGAAGGAATGGACGTGCTGAGATGATTCTGTCCATTCCTTTCTTTTACAGATGAGCTGAGGGAGGCCTTGACACTGAAGCAGGGGGAGTTGAGGAGTTGGGAAACTCTACTCTTTAGGGCCTCCCTCTGCTTTTCCATTTTGAACACTCCTCTGGTCATCTTGTTAAGGGCAGGGCATGACCAGATTGGTGACCCTCTTTAGAATAGGGTTAAAAAGGGTTTCTTGAGCTGGGGCTGTGGCTCAGATGTAGAGCAATCGCCTAGCATGCGCAAGGTCCTAGGTTCGATCCTCAGCACCACATAAAAATAAGTAAAATAAAGGTATTGTGTCCAACTACAACTAATATATATATATATATATATATATATATATATATATATATATATATATATAAATAATTTTTAAAAAGGGTTTCTTAAAGGACCTATAGAAAATAGTAAAATTGTCCTTCCACTTTGCTGCTGTCCTGTGAAAGTAGCCACAGACAATTCATGAATGAGTGTGTGTGGCTGGGGCCTAATCCTAATTCCTAAACTGCAGGAAAACTGGTGGTTGTGTAGGCTGTGTTTGTTCATTCCTGCTTTGGAACGGCTATTAAAAGCAGGTATCTCTCCTCATTTCTTTCTGAAGCTGACCATTTGTCAGAGTGACTAACACGGCCAGGCCACTCCAGGATGAGGCCTGAGATGAAAACCTGCGTCTTCCCTTGGCATCTTTCAGGAAAACACACAATAACAGAGGGCAAACACTTTTCCAGTGGTGAGCACTTTTTTAGAACTTACGATATAATAAGAGATATCCAGACAAGACTGCTGTTCCTTGTAATTTTGGGGAGGGAGAGGGAGACAAGTTTTTTTTTTTTTCTTAAAGGAAGATTACTAAATGGAAGCATGTTTTTTTTTTGATCTAAGAAATTGAAGACTGATTTTTACCTTTTGAACCAAGTAGACACTTGTAGCTCTGTCAGCGGCCACCTTATCCAGATGGGATCCTTCGGGAACAAAGTAACTCACATCGGCAATGTGGACGCCCACTTCAAAGGTGCCTGTAAAAGCAGAAGGAGGACTATCAGCCTGGTTTGGAAGGCCAGGGTAACCCTCCCAGGAGTCCTCTAAGAATGCATGTCACTCCCAGAGGCCACAGGCCCTGAAGGGCAGGCTGCCATTTTCTGCCTTGCCAGATACCCCTCCTAACCCCAGTGACCCGCACCATTGTCACTTTCCTTATCATACACCAAAAGATGGTGGGATTTTCATTATGAACAGACAAGATAAACCATTTTCTCAAGGTTTTCTTCCATTTCTAAATGTTTCTAATCTTCGAATAAACATCAGCAAATTCACAGAAGAAATCTTATTTAAAATGTCCTTACAACACTTCTTAAAATATATGTATTGCTCATTCTAGATGATAAATAAAACACTTTCAGGTCACTACAAGAGAGCTAATCCCCAGATCCTTTAAGACTCTGCTCTAAAAGCTTTGCCTTCCATCCATCCCCATGGCCCCTCATCTAGCCCTCCAGACTGTTGCTGTAATCATTCTACACATGCTGCTCCTTAGCCTGCCCCTCACGTCCCTGCATAATTTCACCCCAACCCACCATCAGCCTCAGGGCCTATCCTCTGCACACTCTGGAAGAAGCTGTCATGGGAACCTCTTTCTACTACCTGAATGCATCTTACCTCACCCTGCCCTGACGCTCACTGGGTTTCATGCCTTTTCCCATGATTGGGATAATCTTAGCAAAGAGAATCCCCAGCATGAAGAGATTCTTTTGCCCTCTTTTTTTTCCACCTGTGCTGTTTAAGCACTGTGTTCCCGATGCCAACCATGGGCTGTCTCTAGGGCTGTATCTCTACTGGATGTCATAGGATTTTCATTTGCTTATGTGCATCTTGTCTAACTCTCTCTCTCCCTACAGGGTAAATTTAGCCAGTATGGCCTTTCCTGCAACATTCCTGCCCAGTGCGTGGACAGTGCCTGGGTAAGTACTTATGAAATAACCTGTTGAGTGACAAAGCTAATAGTCAGTAGGTCAATAATTGGTTTGTTTGCCTGTTGTTTTTTCCCTCTACTTTTCTCTTTTTTTCCTTTGCAGTGGAGGGAGGTGTCTTTGATAGGCTCTTCTTTCCCTACTAGTTATTCCAGAGAGGTGAGATCGCCCTGCCTGGTGGAACTTGTACCTTAAATAGAGTTGGAGAGGCATTTAGGCTATAAAATTGAGAACTACTCTTGAATATTCTGTATATCATCTATCAAATATGGTGTGAATATAAATATAAATAGACACAAGACACACATATATAATACATTATACATGTGTGCTTATGTATGTATATGTGAATGAACTGAAGATACAAGCATAGGCTTGGAGATGCTTCAACTGAAGTATACACCTGCTGTAATTCCACTACCCTACACCCCTGTTGACAGTATCTGGTCTCAGCATAGGCCTGTGACTCAAGTAGGTTTATTCTGAGACTGTTTCTGGGATGGAAATGGACTTTATTTTTTTTATTTTTATTTTTTTTAAGAGAGAGAGAGAGAGAGAGAGAGAGAGAGAGAGAGAGAGAGAGAGAGAGAATTTTTAATATTTATTTTTTAGTTCTCGGCGGACACAACATCTTTGTTGGTATGTGGTACTGAGGATAGAACCCGGGCCGCACACATGCCAGGCGAGTGAGCGCGCTACCGCTTGAGCCACATCCCCAGCCCGAAATGGACTTTAAAAAGAGGTTCTCTCTCCTGGCATCCCAGACACTAAGGATCGCATAAGCCTGGAGCTGCCAGAAAACACCTTTGCTATACACTTCATAACAGAGAGAGGTGCCTTGCAATAGCCTTTCTTCTTACACTGGTAAGAGAGGTGGCCAGATCACCCAATCAATATAGATCCACCAAATCACTCAGGCCAGTAGAGGAAATCATGAGTCTAAAAGAATTACCATGGCTTTATCTGAACTTCAGGATCCAGCTGAAGCTGAACCAATTCCCTTCCAGTTCTTTGACTCACTCAGGAGCCCTGCCTGACCCTTGCTGACTGGAAGAGCTTACTAACACATTGCCACTTGCTCCTCTGGTGAGCTGGATTATCAGTCCTAAGGCATCAGATATTTTATCTGCAAAATTTGTATCTGCAATGCAAAGTTCGTGATTCTTTATTATCCTCCTACTCCTTTGTCACTAGCGACAGTTCTTCCCCTCAGTTTTTAAAACATGGATGCTTGAAATAAAGGGTTCAGACAAGGAAAAGAATTTCAGATTTCCCCCTTCTTCATCTGCTCTGACACGGAGACCCTCATACAGGGCTTTTTTATTTTATTTTTTTTCCCCCTGCTTGATCCTATAGCATTTCTACATTAGGGAAAAGCAAAGTTTATCTAAAAGAGCCTGGTGCAATGGGGGTGGTCCCACAGGCCTGTCTCCCACAGGAAGAGCTGTCTGCAGAGCTGGGAGAAACCAGTCTGGCCCTAAATCTGGTGGCCTCGCTGGACCAAGCATGCAGCTGTGCCGTAGGGTCACTGGGAGTAGTGATCAAGGAATTCGATCCCCAGTGGCTGCAACCAGCGTCTCAGATGGCTAAGCTTCTAGTTTTGATATTTCAAGTATCTAAAACCAACACTTGAAGAAGGTAAAATAAAGTGTCTTCTTTTGAAGTCAGGATTATAGTATGTTGGCCTCACAAGTAAATATTGACTAAAGGAAAAGAGAAAGGGTTATTACATCATGAAATAAACCATAATTTTAAATTTGGGCTCTGTTGTTACTACACATGAACTTTCTGTCCTTATGAAAATTGACAAACTGACAAAGAGTTCATTACAAGAGATAAAACATGACAGAGGCCAATCAAAACCTATTCAAAAGGCTTCAATTTCACTCAGAATTCCCAGCAGAGCCTCTAAAACCAGCAAAGAGACACTTTCTTATTCTCTGCTTATGACATTTTTATGGAAACCCTAAGTAAATATTTTATTACATATATTTACATAATGTGAACTTGCAGAACTCTTGAGGTAGTGGCACTGAAGTTTTAATTCTGTGAAAGAGAATAAAAAAACTCCAAAAGGTTCTACAGCATATGCTGCCATGACATTGAGGATGAACATGGCATGTTGAAAAATACTCTCTTTTAATCTCATTAAAGGAATATAAAAGCATTTATTTAAATTTCTTTTTAATTTAAAAATTTTACACATACTGGGGATGAGGCGAGTCCCATGAAGTTTTGAAGATCAGTGGAAGCAGAGACAGGAAGGATCTCCAAGGCTGGCCAGGGTCCCCAAGCTCAGAGGAATACAAATAATACTCCTTTGAATGAACTTAGTACTCTATTGGAACTGCTTTGCCCAATTAAAACACCAAGGGCTTAGAAACCATCACATCCAAGTTAGCCTTCTGGCCAGTGCAGCCACTTCCCAATAGTGTCCTTGTCAAGTGGCCCCTGATGTACCCTTAGTGTAAAGAGCTTACATTGTCTTGAAGCCACTTGCTCTATTTCTGAAGAGCCCCAGTATGAAAGTGCTTCTCTGCACGGATCTGTGCATAAGCTTATGTGGAGTTGCATAAGCCGCACTGGGCATCCCTAGGTGGAGATCCCTCTCCTAAAGGAGCTCTTGGTCTAGTGGGGTAAGCAGATACACTCACGTTGCAACCATATGATCTGATAGAAGGAAGTCACACAAGCCCACGGGAGAGGACTGTACTGCAACCTTGAGAATGTATGTAAGTGTTTTGTAATCAATGACAACTCCGTGGGCTTAACACTGGCAGCGACCATTGTAACAGGGATAATCAGGACAAGAGGAAGGATCACTTATTAAATGCTCCTCTGTGCCAGGGGCTTCACACACAATATAAGCTTGACAACAGTCATGCAAACCATTTTGCACAAATATACCAAATGAGACTCAGGGAACTTCCAAAGTTGCTTATCCAGAAACCTAGTCAGGAACTGATAAACCTCAGATCCCAAACTAGGTTGGATCCCAAGCTTTTGCTCCTTTTATTACCCCTCCCCTCCCCCACAGTCACTTCCAGGGTAAGCGATACAACCTCATTTTTTTTTGTCTTCGCGGGCCACAGCTCAAAATCCCTCCCTATCTCTATGACTCAATGGAAGCCACATTCTTAGCTTTGGATTCAGAAGTCCTTTTCCCAGCCTTGTTCACAGCCACACCCCTGTCCCTGAAGGCTCTTTTAGTTCCCACTGCCAATCTCCTTAACCACTTGTAGCAGGGCCTGATCACAGAACAACCACTAAATCATAAACTCCAGTTCTCTTTAATTAGAAGAATAAGCCCTTAAAACCCCAGTAGTTCCTTTCTGAATTTCTAGCTTAGAGTCCTCTTTAGCTGGGAGCAGAGTGATTATCTTAACTACTAAAAAAGCCCTGTGCCAGGCATGAACACTACCAGGGCTGCCACCAATTAGGGGTGGGGACATAGCAGGATTCTCTTACCTGGAAGGAGACCTGGGCTTTCAGACTTGGGTCACCTGAGCTTACCCTTACCCACCACTTAGACTTCACAGAAAGTATTCCTCTGGTGACAAAGGTTCTTCACAGAACATAATAATACGTGCTGCAACAGAGTGACTGTTTGGGTCTTCCCCAAATTCACACATGCCCAGTGTGTGTGCATCTGGAATGGGGCCTCTGGGAGCTGACCAGGCCATGTGGGCAGAGCCCTCACCAATGAGATTAGTGCCCTTATAAGAGATCCCAGAAAGTTCCCCATCCGTTCTACCACGTGAAGACACAGCAGGAAGGTGCGATCCATGAAGCAGGAAATGCCCTCACAGACACTGACTGTGAACTTCCCAGATTCCAGAACTGTGAGAAATAAGTTAGCATCATTCATAAAGCACCCAGTCTGCATGAGTGATGCCTGCAAACCCTCTGAATCAAGAATGTAGGGGAAAACACTGCTGAATGTGCCTCATCAGCAAAAGTCACTGATGACCTGCATCACTAAACCCAAACCCTGCCAGGCCTGACTTTACAGTGGCATTTGAAGCCACTTTTCCCTCATTAAGGTCCCCCTCCCCCTCTGGCCCTGAGCTCCCAGGGTCTGCTTTCTGCGGCTGCTCCTTCTTCCTCGGTTTGTTCTGCACATGTTGGTGTGCCCGGCGTCTGCTCCGCCCAGCTGCCTTCTCTTCTAATCCCACTCTCCCGGGGATTAGACAGTGTCTGACTGTCTCATCTATTTCCAGTGGTTCAAGCATCACTTCTGGGCTTTGGTCTCCTGATTCTATACTGCTTTCCCAGACCTCTGTGAGCTCCAGATGGATATATGCACTAGTCTGCTAGGAGCAGCCTAGCAGCCCCCCAGCTACCTCCCATTCACCTATCCATGTACCCACCCTCAGTGTTCCCATGCCAGGATGTGAAGTCATCCCCACTAAGCCAACAGTGGCACCATCACCACCTCAACCACAAAGAAACCAGAACCCTCTTGGCCTCTGTGGACCCATCACACTGAGCTCCACCTTCCAAACTATTCCCAAATCTGCCCAGATCTCTTCCTCCCCACCATCTCCATTGCCACCTTGGCCTGGGAGAATCTTCCAGCTAACTTATTACTTCCCCGCCACTGAAGATAGTGGTTCTTTAAAAAATCCAGATCTGCCTGTCCCATGAAACCCAGTCCTTTGTCTCCTATCTTCCACTCCTCCCTCTGCCACTACCTCCGGTCACTATTTTGCAATGAGGTAATTAATACTAACAAAAGTTCCTCCTCAGTCTGGTCCACTCTGGCCATTTATGCTAGGCACACCACCATCACCATGACTAGCCTTCTCAGAGCAGCCTCCAACTTCAGGATCCCGCTTTTTTCCCTGGGCTGGGGGCTCCTCCCTGAATGTTCCTGACAGTTCCCTTCACACCGCTGACCAAGCCAGAGTGGCCTTTCTTTGGCAGGCGTGTCCTGGGGATTGAGGCCAGGCTTGACTCCTTTCTGAGCCTTCCGGCACTACTCAGCCCACTCCCAACACGGTTCCTACATGCCCACCATGAACTACATAAGCATGAAGCACAGGGAAACAGGCCAACACATAGCTGGCATGTGACATTGACTGAATGAATAAGA
The DNA here is from genome assembly GCF_045843805.1 of Urocitellus parryii. Classification (NCBI taxonomy): domain Eukaryota; kingdom Metazoa; phylum Chordata; class Mammalia; order Rodentia; family Sciuridae; genus Urocitellus; species Urocitellus parryii. Next base: position 276,963,825 of record NC_135531.1, on the reverse strand, counting down.
AAGAAACAAAAAATACATGGCAGACTTGTGAGTACTCCAGGCAGAAAGAGGCTGTGAGCACCGGCTGGTCTCACCGCCTGAGCACCGGCTGGTCTCACCGCCCGAGCAGTGCCGAGGTGCAAGGCATCCAGCCTGTGCTGGCATCTCTCTGATGACAGGGAACCACGGCTGTCATGTAGTCTACTTCATCCTCAGATAAAATGACAGGTAAGGATTTTCCCCCTTGTAAATTCCTTAGAATTTCCATTTATTGGTTCCAATTCTGGCTCCTGGGGCTGCCCAGAACAAGCCCATCTCCCCAGGGGACAGCAGTCTGGCTGGCTCTGCAGCTGTGACTAGGCAGCACCTGACCCCTGGAGCTCCCTCCATCAGGAGAAACACCCATGCAGCTTGGCTCCAAGTTACCTCACAACCCTCAGCGCCTCCCTCCAAACCCGCTCCTAACAAGCATGTTCATTCACTCAGCCCTTTAGTAAGTATTATGAAGCTCCTACTGTGTGCCAGGTACTCTACAGATGCTGGAGGTGCGCAAGTAAAGAAGACTAATAAGGTCCCTTCCTCCCATGGAGCTGACATTCTAGTGAGGAAAGAATGACAACAAGCAGAGAAATAAAGGACAAAACTGTTTAAGCCAGTACAAAGGACTTGAGAGAAAATGGTGCAGAGTGAGGTATGAGGCAGGCCCAGGTTCTCCCTTAGGTTTAGTTAGGAAAGAGGTCTCTGAGGGAACACCCTCAGACCGGGGGTCTGGAAAGGACCACACCACATGATACACCCTGCCAGACACAGCCAGCGCAAGCTTGGTGTGGCTAAGGAATGGAGGGAAGGCTGAGAAGGGGAGCACGGGAACCAGGAGGCTGGTGCAGGATCAGACAGGCCTTGCGACATCAGGATAAAGCATGTCAATTTTATTTCCTGGGACACTTTTAAACACACAAGTGAAAATAACCATGTTTGCGTTCCATTTGGCCACCACCCTCATTCTGCATCCCGGGAGTCCATCAATGCAGTCTACAGACATATTGAGACCAGCGGGCCGGAGAAAGCCTCAATCTCTTAGGAATGGTGCTGACAGGCAAACTAATGAACTGTGCGAGGGAAGGAGGACATGCAGTAAGCATGGGCGGATGATGAAAGGAGGACACACCTGAGGGTCTCTCCCCACCCCCACACAGCAGATGTTGGGTTTCCACGGGCTGTTCCCAGGTGACAATGGGAACCCGATGCTCTTGCATAGGCACCCTTTTGACCCTATGGCCAGTCTTTCCAACACACAAGCTTCAAGAGAGTTAGAAGTGGTATCCTGGAAGTTCAGAGAGGTAATCCAACTGAGAAAACTGAGAGAAAGGACCCTGCTCCTGTCTAAAGGATGCCAGCAATGAGCCTCACTTAGGGTGGTTTACTCAGCCAGAACAAGGGCCCTGGCCTTGGTGGGTCCCACTGAATTTTAGAGATAGACTCAAAAGTTAAAAAACAACTGGGCTTGGATCACCTTGTGGCTACACAATAAATCCCTTTTTTCACTTGGGGTAAGCAAATTCCCGCTGCCTTTGGTGGAAACACCGATTGGGTTGCTAGGTAAGAGGGACAACTCAAACTCTGATGTCTTCCAGTTCTGTGCGGTATTGTGTTATGTAATCTTACACAAAAATTGACCACCAGGATAGCGTGCCATGGCAATACTTCAGGGCCATGATGTAGTGAGGGCTTGAGGATGTTTCGTAAACTTAAAGGAGTCAAAGTTAAAAAAAAAAAAAATCCCTGGTACCTGTCAATCTGAACGCAATAAAGGTTGCCAAGTACAAGGAGCAGGTGTTTGGGTCTTCCTGGGTTTCCCTCAAGGACAGGATTTGAAGAGTCTCTGGATTTTCTTTAAACCATCCAGCAAAGGGTTAAAGAGGATTTTTAGCTGCAAACTTCCTAACTGGTGAGCTCAACTTCTGGAACTAAGCAGCTTAAAAAACCTTTTCCCTTCATTATTACAAAGGCGCTATCAATCTGCAAGTACTCAACGAAACTGCCCACACAGCAATTTTTGTCATGTTCAATCTAATTCTCAGGAATCTCAGTTTAAATTTATATGAACAGCATGGAAGAGGAACACCCAGGTAGTAAATTCCACTTTTCCCTTTCCAAATGATTTGAGCAATGGCCTCCTTCATTAACAGGAAAGAGAATGAGGAGCTGAACATGTGAGGCTGGCACACTCAACGTCTGGAAATTTCCAGGCATTTCAGAAGAGAGTGGAGAAAGCCCAGGTCAGCCGGTCAGGCCTGGGACGGTACCCCAAGCACAGGTGTTGGTTCCTTCCTCAATGCCAAGGGATAGTGAAGCCTGAGGGGCCAGGAAGGACCCTGGAAGGCAGTTACATGTTAGGGGTCAGACCAGAGGATGGAGGGTGGGGGCAGGGTGGATGGGTGGGAATACAACAGACTGGCCTTAATTTGAGGGTGGCAAGGTGGGTAATGAGAACTAGGGTTTTCATTATACTAGTCTGTCTGCTTAAGTGCATATTCAAAACTCTCATCCAAAAATTAAAAAAATAAAGTAAAAAATAAAAAAGGCAGTGTGGAAGCCAAGGAAAGAAAAAAGTTTGAAAAGGACAAATCTAGTGAAGTAAAACTACATTATGTATGAGTTTTAAAAGAAAGAGAAGTCAAACAGAGAGGTGGTTATACTTAAAAGAGTGATGGCCTCTAGAGGCTGGAGGATTGTTTCTTCCTACATTGTACCTTTTGTAATTGTTTTTAGTTTCAAAGACTGGAAAAAGCAATAAAGAGTATAAAATTAAAAATGCAAACCTGGCTTAAAAATACCTGGAGAGAAATACATGAAGATAACAGCAGTATTCTTTTAGTGACCAGATTACAAATTTCTTTCTTTTATATGTAAATTCTAATTTTTCTAATGATAAATGTATTACTTGGGTAAAACTTGGATTATTATACACACACACACACACACACACACACACACACCCAAAAAAGAAAAAAAAACCCGCTTTGTCCACCTGTCACCTCCATCCCCCTTGAGTCCCCAGCACACAAAAAGAATCAGCCCTGGGCTAGCCTCTGCAGGAGGCCATGGGTGTCAAATTTAGTTGACCACTCTTCTGGAGGACTGTGGTGACTAACGCACTCTGTGAGTAAGCTCCACAAAGGCAAACTCGCAGAGGAGGCAGCAGGCGTGGGCACACCCTCCTCAATAGGAAACTGTTGTCTTCAAGCCAGATAACAGGTAGTTCACAGTGGCCGTTGGCCATCAGTGCTTTTACAGGCTTCAGTGCATAGGGCTAGTCTGTGGCAGTGCAGGGGCCTTGTGACCTCAGCACAATGCTCTTCCACATCTCTAGATATGACAACAGAATTTTAGCATACTTTCAAACTCATTTAAGGATTTTTCTATTTTAGAGAGCTTCTCCATTCACAAGACATAATTACTACTCTCTAATAGCAAAAATAAAAGAGATGTAAAATTTTCAACATTTCAAAAAAGCATAAACATCTATGTGTCTTTAAATGACTATCCACTGAATGTTTATTATAATAGTTCACTGCTTAATCCAATCCCAGCTCTTGTTTCACTTAAAATTAAAATTTTCATACTCACACCCAAGACCGAGGGCCAAAAACTCAATGCTTTATATCCTGGTAACAAACACCCTGTAATGCTTTTCTCTCATTCTGGAGATATCTTTTTGGGTTGTTGTTATATTCCCACCATGCCAAATTAGCTCTTTTTGGACCTAATTACTCGATTTAATTCAAATTTCTTTGCATAAAGGAGAAATCTTTTTCTGATCTATGTGTGCTTAGGATAGGAGTCCACCACAAATAGCATTATGGACTGCTTACCTTTTTTTTTTTTTTTTTTTTTTTGTAGTGGGGATTTAACCCATGGGCATTTTACCATTGAGCTCTGTCCTCCATCGCCTTTTGAGGCAGGGTCTCACTAAGTTGGTGAGGCCAGCCACGAACTTGCAATCCTCCTGCTTCAGTGCCACTTCTTCTGGGTACTTTTTAAATACTTTGCATTAATTCACCTAATCTTCCAATGCTATGAGACAGATACCTTATTGCAGTTGGAGAAATTAAGGCACGGGGAGGTCAGACACCTTGTGTCCAGGCATGGCTCTAGACCCTGGGCACCTATCTACTACTTCATGGGGTTTACCCCTTTGTAACAGGTATTTAAATAACTTATTCTTGTTTGTTTCTTTCTACATTGTACCTTTTGTAATTGTTTTAGTTTCAAAGACTGGAAAAAGCAATAAAGAGAAAGGGTGTAAAATTAAAAATGCAAACCTGTTTTTACCTCAGTTCCTATAGGATATAAGCGCTCCTAGTTAGAAATTTTTAAAATGACTATTATACATTTATTTTTGCATAACTTAACTTTTAATACAAATAAAAAGAATGTAGAATGATTTTCCATTATATATGTTCTTCCTTGTGGTGCTGAGGAGTGAACCCAGGACCTAGGTATACTTGGCAGGTGCTAACACTGAGCTACGCCCCCAATCCCTAGAGTATAATTTTCAACAGACTGAAAGTGACTTCTTTATGGGGACAATAAATATTTGCTGAAATAAAAACCCTGCCATATACTCTTGTAACTACTGGTCACTTTCTATTTTTGAACTACTCTTCTATTAATTATAGTTATAAACCAACTTTCCAGGTTTTTATAAACCAAATTTTCATATTGAGTAATCTGAATGCTGAATTTTCTAGTTAACTGAATGCCAACCCCTTAATCATCAATCCTTTATGGTTTTAAAACTTTGGGTGGAAATCCTCTGTAAATGTATTACATGCTTCCTTTTTCTTAACAGCAAAATATAACTCAATATTAATAACTCAAGGTTGTAATATAAATGTGAATGTGTTCTGTAACAGATGCTGATATGGCCCAGTGGAGAAAGATGTCCCTTCTACCATATACTCTACAAATTATTTTTCACCTCTCTTGCTAAAATGCAGTTAGGACTCTTCAGATGCATTACCTTCTAGGTAATTATAACCACAGTTATTTACTGTACCCGTCAAAAACTAGACACTCCCACACTTCTTTGAGGAAATGAATACTCTTCATAAAAATTCTTTGGGGTAGGTACTACTGATACTCACATTTTTACAGACGAAGACATTCAGACTCAGAGAAGTTAAATGACTTGCCTAATGTCATGCAGCCAGTAAACGGCAGAGCCAGGACTACACAAGGTCTGACTCCAATCGCAAAGGTCATCACTATCATACTACAGGACCACACGGCACCTTAGACTTGTCCTGAGGTGTTTTAATCATTTCTGCAGAGATCAGGGTCCCTTTACTTTTTGTTCTGAAACAGCTTTATATAGATTTAATTCACATACTATACAATTATTCAACGTGTACAACTGAATGGTTTTTAGTTTAGGCACAGAGTTGTGCAATTAGCATCACAATTAATTTTAGGATATTTTCATCAGCTCTAAAAGAAATTTCATATCTATTTTCAGTCACACCCTATTTCTCCCCAGCCTTCCCAGGCCCAGCAACCACTAATTGACCTTTTGTTTCTATAAATGTGCCTCTTCTAGATGTCTCAATCACGTGAACTCATAGAACATGGTCTTTTGAGATTTTATTCCCCCACATGAACTGGCCTGTTGTCAAAGTTCATCCATATTACTGAATATATTAGTTCTTTGCTTCTTTTTATGGATGAATAATATTCCACTGTACGAATATACCTCATTGATTTATGCATTCATCAGATAGACATTTGGGTTGTTTTTACTTTTTGTATACCCTTTCAATTTAAAAAAATTAATTTTGTTGTTGTTATTATTATTATTATCACAGTACTGGGGATTAAACTAGGGATGCTCTACCATTGGAATACCTCTCCAGCCTTTTTCTTTTTTTTTTTTTTTTTTTGAGACAGGGTGTCACTAAGTTGCCCAGGCTGACCTTACACTTATAATCCTCCTGCCTTAGCCTCCCCACCATGCCCAGTTCTCTTTTACTTTTTAAAATAAACTCCACTGAGACCTAAAACACATATTATGGAAACCTGAAGCATACAGCTCAATCAATGTTACAAAATAAAAATACTGGGGCAGGGGATGTGGCTCAAGGGGTAGCGCGCTCGCCTGGCATGCGTGCGGCCCGGGTTCGATCCTCAGCACCACATACAAAGATGTTGTGTCCGCCAATAACTAAAATAAATAAATACATATTAAAAAATTCTTTAAAAAAAAACAAAATGAAAATACTTAGCATCCAATTCAAAAAACAGAACATACTTAGCATCCAATTAAAAAAAAAAAAAAACAGAACATAAACAGAATTCCAGAAGCCTTTCTCATGCCTCCCCCCAGCCTTTATCCTACCAAAGAGAACTACTTTTCTGACCTCTATATAATCTACAATTATAGATCAATTTTGCCTTTCTTTACACTTTACATAGTAGATCCATATAGTATGTATGTATTATTATTTGGAGGGAGAGTCTGCTTCTTTTGCTCAATATAATGTTTCTGGGCACATCCATATTGTGTTTTGAAGCTATATATTAATCCACTGTAAGCATATACTATAATTTATTCATTTTAATTGTGATTCATGCTTGGTTATTTTCAGTTTTTTGCTATCATAGATAATGTTGCTTCAAACATTCTTATACATATGGGCTCATTTATGTTAAGTATATACCTAAAATTGAAAGTGGTGGGTCATGGAATATAAATATGCTCAGCTTGATTACACACCACACAATGGTTCCCCCAAAGGGGACTCACACCAACTTACACTCCCACTAGCCTCATAAGACAGCTCTAACAGCTCCATACCCTCACAATCATTTAATAATGGCAGCCTTAAAAAAATGTTATTCTAATGGGAACACACAGTATTATCTTACTGTGGTTTTAATTTCCACTTTCCCTGTGGATTAATGATGCTGAGCACCTTCTCATCAGCTTTCTTTTATGAAGTGCCTGTTCAAGTGTCTATGTATTATTAATAGGAGTCTTTTGCTGGACATATTTATTATAATATCTTCTGCCATTCTGTGGCTTGCTTTTTCAACAATTTTAATGGGATCTCTTATAAATAAAAGTTCTTAATTCTAATAAAATCTAATTTGTTAATCTTTTTCTTTAAGGACCATGCTTCTTGTTCTTTGCTGAAGGAATCTTTCCTTGTCCTAAGGTCACCTGGTTATCATTCTCATGCAGTCTTCTTGAAGTGTTCATGTTTTTCTTTTACACTCAGATCTACGAGTCACATGGAATTTATTTTTATGTGTGCTATGAAGTAGGGGTTAAGATCCAACCCCCTCCCCAATATGGATATCCAATCAATCTAGTACCATTTATTGATGAAAAACATTTTTTCCTACCTACACTGCAGTTGATGTCTTCGCTGAAAACCGTATAATACATGGGTGGTGGTATGAATGTGGGTTTCTTTCTGGATTTCTATTCTGCTCCAGCCTTGACTTCTGAACATTAACTCAACATTTATTATTCCAGCCTAACCCTTCCTATAATTCCAGGTCAATTTTAATCTTCCTGTGTTTATATTAATAACTTTCACTGAGCACTTACTGTCTGTCTGGCGCAGTTCTAAGTACCAGGGCTTATATTGTTTTTTTTTTTATTTATTTATTTATTTTTATTTATTTATTTTTTTATTGTTGGTCGTTCAAAACATTACATAGTTCCTCATACATCATATTTCACAGTTTGATTCAAATGAGTTATGAACTCCCAATTTTATCCCGTATACAGATTGCTGTATCACATCAGTTACCCTTCCATTGATTGACATATTGCCTTTCTAGTGTCTGATGTATTCTGCTGTCTGTATTATTCTCTACTATCCCCCCTCCCCTCCCCTCCCCTCCCCTTTTCTCTCTCTACCCCTTCTACTGTAAATCACTTCTTCCATTTGAATTATCTTGTCTTACCCCTCCTTTCCTCTTATATGTCATTTTGTATAACCCAATATTGCCAGCAATTCTGAGTTAGATATTATTATCCTTGCTCCATAGACCTGATAAGATAAGGCACAGAGAAGCTAATCATTTCCTCTGAAATATGAACTCTGTCCCTTCTCATTTTTGTTGTCACATCATCTACTTTTGTGGAAAAGCAGCAATAGTATGTGCTACTGCTATCGCTTTTAAACCCAGGTTGTGTTTTTGCAACAGCAGGCATAAATAGGGCCTAGCTCTTTTAGCTTTTCATATGCTTATTAATTTGGAACTTGTAGATACAAAATGTATAGTTCAAATCACTATTTTATAGCCGAGGAAAGGCAAGAAAACACAGACGTGCCTAAACTTCTATGATGCAGCAGAAGCAAAGGTGAGACAAGAAAGGTGTTCTGCTCCCATTCCAGTGCTCCTCCTGGTCTACCACACTGCCTCTCCTCATGCAATGGTGTTGGATCACTGACACTTCTCAACCGGCTTCCAGGTTTACCTTGGTGCCAGATACTTGAGGATGCCTGACTGGTGGGCGCCAGATTATCTTGGCTTTAATGAGCAAGGAAACTGGAACCAATCAGCAGAGCTGGAAGCAAATGAACAGGCCAGAGTCCAGATTTGGTTTAACAAGGTGCATTGAGACATCCATGAAAAAAAGAGAATTTCCAAAGCCCAGACCCCACAGAAATCAGGCTAGCAAGATCTGAATGGAACATAGGAATAAGACTTAAAGGGGTGGAGCTGTCTCTCCACTTAATCTTTCCACTTAGATCCTCTGTCCTCAAAACAGGAACTCATTGGCAAGCATCCCAGAAACCCACTTCAATGCCAGAGTCCTTGCATGACTATTCAGTTATTTGGATTTTTTGAGTCAAGGTATAATTCAGTAAAAAATGATCATACATGAAGGAGAGTTAAAACTGTTCACTCACTAATGTCACAAATGAATGGAGAAGACATGCTCTTCCTTCTAAGTTGGTAGATCTACAGAATTTTCCATTTCTCTTAACAGGCTGGTTATCAAGGGCCCAACTACGAAAATATAGTTTGTTTGAGATCAAGTACTTGGGTTGCCTGGGATTTGCCTGAGGTCAGAATGTCCTCTGACATAAGAGACTGCAAAAGGAAAAAAAATCAGTGTTTCAAAACCGGGATTAGAAATGACTTCACATGGAAGAGGCGTAGGAGGAACAGCATTCGAAGTGCTGGGCATCATGAAGATGTCAAAGACAAAACCCAGAAACGCATCCAAGCGGAAAATTGCCCTGAAGTGGAATTTTTCTTTTCCAAAATCTACTGAAGAGTGATTAAGGTTGCCTTTCTAAAGTACAAAGAGCAGATTTTTAAACACAGCTTTTGCTTAAATTAAGTAGTGCATGTAGATCTTCTTTTTCAGGTACATATGGAATATATTTTCAACATCTAACAGATTAAACTTTCCTAATTCACTTTGAGTTGCCTTCCACAAAATTATGCTTAATTGTTGGAAGGGTATCCCTTTGAAACATGGCATTTAAAGATCCAGCTTATAGAAGTGGAGGAACCAGGAAGAAGAACTTAGAGGCTAAGAGAATACAGAGGACTGAGTCCAGGCTTTAACACGGAGGTGATATGTCTGGGATACAAATTCCCAAAAGCTAGAACCACTGAGGAAAAACTGAGAAAAAAACAAGGTGAAAAGAATGGTAAAAAAGAATGATCTGACACTAAGAAAGCAAGCATGTGCCAAGTTGCATGTAGAGGGTCTAGAATATGGTCATCCCTCAATAGCCTCAGGGGACTGGCTCCAGAACCCTCACAGACACCAAAGTCTGAAGATGCCTAAGTCTCTTACATGAAGTGTAGTATATAATCTAAATAAATCATTCTTTATACTTTTAATCATGTCTAAATTAGTTTTGATACCTAATACCATGTAAATGCTATGTAAACAGCTATTACACTATACTATTTGTATTGTTTAGGGACAAGGGGAAAAAGCAATGACAAGGAGAAAAAGCCCGCAAATGTTTAATACAGACAATGAAAAAAAAAAACTATTTTCAATCTGCAGTTCATTGAATTGCTAGATGGGGAAACTGCTGGAATATACAAAGGCTGCATACAGATACGCATAACTGACCACCTGGGCCCTCCTTCAAGTCATGTCAAGGCAGAACTTTTTTTTTTTTTTTTTTTTTTTAAAGAGAAAGTGAGAGAGGAGAGAGAGAGAGAGAGAGAGAGAGAGAGAGAGAGAGAGAGAGAGAGAGAGAGAGAGAATTTTTAATATTTATTTTTTAGTTCTCGGCAGACACAACATCTTTGTTGGTATGTGGTGCTGAGGATCGAATCCGGGCCGCACCAGGCGAGCGCGCTACCGCTTGAGCCACATCCCCAGCCCAAGGCAGAACTTTCAGTTGGCCCACATAGAAGGCTGAGGTGCTTGAAGACTCTGATGGTAAAGCCTGTTTTGCCACCAGGTGACCTACATGACAAGCCCATGTCAATGGGTCTTGTGAAGGTCTGGGATATATGGAACAAGAGTGGTAAAACACACCATGTGGCATTTAGGTAGTGGACAGCACAAGGTGATGTAGTGGTTACTGTGATGTAGCACGGGAAGCAGCAGACAGGTCTCCTACCAGATGGTGCAACTGATATCCTGCTTCTCTTACACTTCTCTTGCCTGACACTGCATGAACAACACAATCCACCTGGAGTGGCTTCCAGAAACATGCATACTCCTCTCCAAAAGGAATGCACCTCCCTATTGTTTCTCTTCCTGGGAAGGGGCAAGTCCTCAGGAGGGAAGTGTAAAATGCAAAAAGGCAGCCCAACATCCCTCTTAGAACCTCTTAAGCTTCCAACTTTTGAGGAGAAGATGTAGAGGTGTGAGTTCTTGGGCAATGTGTACAGTGTAGGGGCAGATCAGGGCCAGGCTTTCTGCTCCTCTCTGCTTATTTCTTGTTGCTAGCTTCTAGTCTTTAGTAAACTCCCGTTTGAAAATTATAATCTGTTTTTAGTTGTGCTTTAAGTACTAAGCAAAGGATTATGGGATCACACTTTGAGCAAAATGCTAACAAGTGCTGTCAGTTCCTCTGGTCAGCAAACAAGAGTGGGTAGATGTCCAGAACAGCCCTGTGGGCCAGCCTTCTGCCAGCTGTTACCCTTTCTCATGGCCAGGCTTTTGGGGAACCTTTACTAGAGAAGGTGGTTTCCTTTTTGATGACATTCTCTTGCAGGAATGGCCTCTGAGACCACCTTGGCTAGCTAGTAGGACAGCACAAGGAAAATTCCAAAGAACTAAGCAGCTCCAACATAGTTTAACAAAAAAGTAAGAAGAGTAGAAACCATTAAGTCCTAGGAAAAGGAACCTTCTGTATTCTGTGTGAAAGGCAATGACAGTAAATTCACCCTTTAAAACATTAACAGAAGATGTGACATCAAATATATTCTGATTTATGCATTCATCTGGCCACTAATCTTTGAATGAAAGGGAAAAAAAGGTAATTTGATACTTACAAACATTAATCTTTGTTAATCCGGCAGATGTATAATAAGAAAACTATTTAAAATTTCCAAATATACTGAATTTTTCTTGAAGTTAAAACATTTTTTATAATTACTTTAATTGCATTGTGACCTGAATATGATGTGTATATCAATGGTTTTTGAAGTGTGCTAAATGGTTCCATACAAAGTCAACATTTGCAAGTGTTTTTTGTGCCTGAGAACAATGTGTATTCTAGATCTGTTTATTAGAGTCAACAAACATGCTGTGCAATTTTTCTATAGTTTTACTCAATTTCTGGTCTGCTTGAATTATTATTTCCTGAGAACGGTATATTAAATTGACCCACAATGATGATAACTTTATCAATTTGGTATATTTTGTCAAGTGTTATTTTATATATTTTGAAGCTAATTGTTTGTTATTTTATTTTCTTGATGAACTGGCCCTTTTAATCATAATTCAGTGCCTCTCTTTATATTTAGTACTGTTTTCTATCTTAAGATCTGTTTATCAGAGGCTGGGTTGTAACTCAGTGGTAAAGTGCTTGCCTAGCATGTATGAAGCCCTGGGTTTGATTCTCAGTACCACATATAAATATAAAATTAAGTCCATGGCATGGGGGGAGGGGGAAATCTGTTTATCAGACGTTAAGAAAAATACACTAGTTTTTCTTTTGCTTAACATTCTACCGGCATGTTTTTCCACCTTTTTGTCCTTTATTTTGTGTCTTCATGTTTACGTGTACCCATGATAAATAGCATATAACTAGGTTGTATCTAGTCTTCACAGTCCTTACCTTTTAACTATAGAGTTAAACTGGTGGGATTATTAAATTTTTGGCACTTTAACATGGTTTTTATTGTCCTGCTTTTATATATTCATTTTTCTCTTGTCATCCTTTTAGATTGAGGTGTTTCCCTCTCTCCACTAGTTTGGAAATTATATACCATTCTTATGTTATTATTTGAAATGTTAGTAGAAGAAACATATTATAAACATAATTTATGTGATATAAAAGAAAAATAATATAGAAGCTGAATATTAAAAGATATATTTATATGTCTTAAAATCTGATCCAGTTAGATCCTAATATGATAAAATATTTTTCAACATTAATGGGTTTTGAAAAAAGATTTTTGGTTTGACAAATAGTAGCATACCCTGATACTAGAGAAATGAAGGTGAGATCCAATACCTTTATGCCTGATATTTTGTGCTTAGTTGTTAAAATTTCTATTTTGGGCCAGATTTGGAAAAAAGAACTTTCTCTATGAGCTATTTTCACTATGACATGAATGAAAAGCACAGTAGGGTCTGGTTATTTGTCCATTTGTCTGGTGTATTTCTTTGGGGATATAAACAAGCATCTATTGTTAGAGTAGATAGTTCCCATGTTTTGGTTCAGTTCTTGAATTCACAGTATATGTTCATTTAGTAAATCATCTCATACCTTTCCCTATCTCTGAACATTTGTGAAGCTGATCTTGATAGGCTCAATTTTTTATGTTAGAGCAAAATTAAGAATAAAAAAATAAAGTTTTATTTTACATTTGTTTATTCCTTCTCCCATGTTTTTTCTTTCTTTATGTAGATCTGAGTTTCTGATCTATGTTATTTTCCTTTTTTCTAAAACGCTTCTTTTAATATCTCTTCCAAGCAGGTCTACTGGCGACAAATTCCCTATTGTTGCTTGTCTGAGGAAGTCTTTATTGCTCCTTCACTTTAAAGGCTAATTTTGCAGGATATAGACTAACGTTGGTAGCTTTCTCTGAACACTAAATATTTCTCTCCACTCTTTCTGGGGGAGGCGGCTATCTCTGATATTAACTGTAAGATGTCATCATGCCTTGGAGTTTTCAACACTTTGGGATGTCCACACTGAGCCTCAGCAATTTGTCAATTATGGTTCATGTTTTCTACCCCAGAACTGATTCCTGTGGTAGTTTCTGCATGTGAATCTCTGCTCTGGTAAGCTGTAATCCAGCTTACAAACTAAAAGATGAACAGAATGAAATGGATTCTCTGGTCTTTCCAGTCGTTGCAGCACCAATTTGCCCGTGTCATTCCCTCTCTTACAGATCTTAAAAGAGTTGTTGATTTTTCATTCTGTCCATCTTTTTGTTTGTCGTTAGGATGGAGTGGCAACATCCAAGTTCCTCATGTGTAGAATTGGAAATTGGGAGTCTAGGGTAAAATTTTAAAACTTTTTCCTGTTCTGACATCAACACTTAAAAAAATAAATTTTTTTCCAAGTGTTACTATAGTTGCATCTCACAAATTTTAATGTTATGTTTCATTATTTAAGTCAAACTATTTTCCAATCTCATGATTTCTTCTTTGATTCATCAGTTATTTAAAAGCATACTGATAAATTTCCAAATATATGAGGGTATATTGTAGATATATACATATATCTTAATAATAAGGGTATATTGTAGATTTTTTAAAATATCTTTTAGGTGGACATAATATCTTTATTTTATTTTTATGTGGTGCTGAGGATCGAACCCAGTGCCTCACGCATGCCAGGCGAGCACTCTACCACTGAGGCCACAACCCCAGCCCCAAGATTTTTAATTTATGTAGAAGTGAAGGTATGACAATAGTACCAAAATATGAAGGGGAAATGAAAGCAACTGATGAAAGATTCTTAAAATTGAATGGTAGACAATGATAAGTTAAAGAGGAACACTATAAACTCTAGTCTCCAGAGCAGTGGTGCTCAATCATGCCATTTTGTACCTAAGAGGACATCTGTAAGTTTCTGGGGACTTTTTTTGGTTGAGACATCTGGAAAGGGGTGCTACTGTTATCTAGTGTGTACGGACTAGGTATGCTGCTAAATATCCTTCAATCCATAGGGCAGTCCTCCACAACAAATAATTACTGGCCCGATGTGTCAACAGTGTCAAGGCTGAGGACTTCTGGTGTAGAGCAACACTAAATAAATAAATCAAAGAGATATAGCTAATATGCATATCAAGATGATACAGGATAGTACTAGTTATAATGTTAATGGATTTCTAGGATTTACTGACGAACTCAACATATATGCACATTAGGTATACATGTGGACACTCAAGGTTACTTCTCAACAGCTGCAGTAATTATTGTTGTTCTTACAGGGGTAAAGTTATTAGTTGTGGGGCTGTGCAGAGTGCTCGCCTAGCACATGCAAGGCGATGGGTTTGATCTTCAGCACCACATAAGAATAAATAAATAAAATAAAGGTATTATGTCCAATTACAACTAAGAAAAAAATTAAAAGTTATTAGTTGATGAGCAATTTTTAAAAATTATTTATTTTTAAATTGTAGATGGACAAAATACCTTATATTAATTTTTATGTGGTGGTGAGGATCGAACCCAGTGCCTCATCCATGCTAGGCAAGCACCCTACTACTGTGTTACAACCCCAGCTCTTGATCAGCAATGTCAAATGGAGGTAATATGATGTGATATTCAGCTATGAGTGTGAGGTTTCATTTTCTGTAGGAGGCTGAACAGTAGTTGCTGTAGCTGATGCATCACCAGACATCAGCCTTCCAAGAGTTGTCTTCCACAACATATTATTTTATTATTCATTTTCATTTTGTCTTATGTATGTGGGAGCAGATTTTGCAATTATAGGAGGATTTGTGCCTTGATTCCCACTATTTTCAAATTAAATATTTGACTCTATATGAGCAGAGATTCACTTTACCGTTATGCTTGTGGGAGTTTCCATAACACTTCCTTGAGTTATCAGGTACACCATGAGATTCTCTGATTACTCAGGCACATTTACACCATAAAATACAGTATCAGCTATAAGCTCATTTCTCTTATAGTTGTAGTAATAATAATTTTCATAATCTGAGAAGCTTTTGCTTAAAACAAGAAGTCTGAGTAGTAAAACTCTTTATTACAAACTTACAGTTACTTCTTGGCTGAGTACTACCTTATCATACATTTGAAGAACCTATTTTACTAAAGTAAAAAAGGAAAGAATCAAATCTCCATTGTAGCTGGTTTCAAGCCAGTCCATAACCCTTATGACTTTCTGTATAAGTAAGATATTACTAAAATCATTACCTAACTTTGTCAAAGTTAATTTATAGGTAAAACTCCTGTATATCTTTATGGCACACCTCTTTCCAGAAGGATTCTGAGATACAACACCACCCATATGGAAGAACTACTTTGTTTTCATGATTATACCTTAATAATTATGTTCTTAATTAGTTCCTTAACCTGCTATGTTATTTCACTTATATTTACGACTAAATTAACTTGAGCAAGCACCACAGATGCTCAGGAGATGGAAACAGCATGAATAATCCTGTCAGTTATTATTATAAATTTTAATTGCTTTACTAACCTTATAAATCCTACATGTAGTAGATGAAATTAATCCATTTAACTGTAAAAACCACTGGCCATCAATGATATTGAAGCTATGATACACAAGCTATGATACACAAATTATGAATATTTAAACCTTAATTCTTACATAGTCCACACAGTAGATGTAAAACCAGGAGAATTATAACTACTTGAAGTAGTAATCAAGTATTATTATCAATAGAAATATCAATTCACATATTGGTTTTACTCAAAGATGTGCTGCACTCATAAGCTGTCCTGTCAATAGGGCTAAGACTGAGGCAATTCCAGAATGCCTCCATCAAGCAACCAACATGCATGTGATCATCTGCGTCACAGGCAATGCTCAGAAGTGTGTGGGTCACACACCACAGTTTCATACCCACTGTTCTTGAACTAGTCCCACTAAAACTGATCAGCATCGATATTATAATATCAATATGAAGCTATTACAACATTAACCTTTTAAATTAAAGGATGAGAATATAAATCTCTCCAAAATGAGAGGCCATAACGAGAAACATTGATATGATTACTATTATATCCATAATCCTAGAACTGTTCTCTTCCAGTCAAAAATCTCGACATATCTATCCTCTAAATCAACCATCAAAAAACATTGAAACACTATGATATAAACCTCTTTGAGAAAAAAAAAGAATGAAAATCTATTTGCCTCTTTCACTATGATAACAGCATTAACTGTTATTATTCTAATCTCTCATTTCCCAACATTATATTCTCCACTTCTGAGAACTTGACTGATGACTGACATCTCTTTTCAACAACGATTAGCTCAACTTGTACTTAAACAAACAGTACATAATATTAAAGGATGAAACTTATTATTAATATTAATATCACTTATTATGTTTATTGGCTCATCAAACCTACAAGGACTACTACCTCATCCATATACAACCACTCAGCTATCAATAAATTTAGGTACAGCTATTGCATTATGAACAGGGGCAGTGTTTTTGTCAGCTTTTTTCACTGCTGTGACCAAAGACCTGACAAGAACAATTTTCAAGGAGGAAAAGTTTATTTGGGGCTCACAGTTTCAGAAGTCTCAGTCCACAGACAGCTGACTCCATTGCTCTGGGTCTAAGGTGAGGCAGAACATCAGGTAGGAAGGGTGTGGTGGAGGAAAGCAGCTCAGGGCATGGACACCAGGAAGTAGAGAGATGGCTCCGTAAACCAGGGATTATATATATATATATAAATAAAAGGCATGCCCCCCAGAGACCTGCCTCCTCCAAATCCTACACCTGCCTACAGTTACCACCCAGATAATCTGCAGCAGTGGATCAACTTACTGATTGGGTAAGGCTCTTATAACCCTATCATTTCACCTGTGAACTTTCTTATGCTGTCTCACACATGAGCTTTGGGGGAACAACTAGTACCAAAATCATAACAGGCAGTAATCACTGAATTTCATCAACATTAGCTACTTTCTACCTCAAGAAACACCAATTCCACTAATCCAAATATGAGTGATTATTGAGATGATCAGGCTTTTTATTCAATGTATAGTGTAGCTGTCTGATTAACAGCTGATAGTATGGCCAACCGCCTGCTTACACACTTAGTGGAGGAATCACATTAGTTCTAATGTTCAAATCCTCTAATTAAATTTGTTATTTTGATTATACTATCACTTGAATTTGCTGTGGCTTCAATTCAAACTTACACATTTACATTCCTAATTAGTTGACACTTACATGATAATAACTAACGACCAGCCCAACTCATGCCTATAATGTAAACTAATGCAAGTCCCTGAGCACTAATAGGAATATCACCAGCTCTTCTGGCATGATTTTGCTTTCACTTAGTAACTCTAGTAGCCCTATGTTTATTAACCAACTCAACAACAATATGCTGCTAATGATGATACATCGTAGGAGAAGGCACATTTCAAGGTCACCACACAATACTTGTCCAAAAAGTATTTCAGTGTGGCATAATCTATTTATTATATTAGAAGTCTTCTTTGCAGGATTTTTCTGAGGCTTCTATCACTTGAGCTTAGCCACAACCCCTGCATTAGGAGGAGTCTCAACCCACTAGAGGTCCCACTACTCAACACCTCAGTCTTAACTAGCTCGGGAAGTCTCCATTACTTGAGCCCATCATCCTCTCACTCAGAAACACATGAATTAAGTCCTCCTCAGAGCAATTTTACTAGGAATTTATTTTACACTTCTTCAAACCTTGGAGCATTTTGAAATACCACTCATCACATTTTAATGAACATACCCTGGGGTAAAATACCCAATTCAAAAGAAGAAAAAAAGGAACAAAGAATAATATGAAACATAAGTAACAGCAAGCAAACTGTACCCAACTATATAGTTAAATTAAATTAAGTGCAGTCTAAAACTGTGAACTCAACAGCAAAAATAGACTGGATAAAGAGAACTATAAGATATAAAATTTCAATAAAAGAACGGGGCAACTCAAAACAGAGCAGGGAGGAAGAGCATGAGAAGAAGATTACCATTAAACAGGGACGAGAGGTGGGAGGGAAAGGGAGAGAGAAGGGAAATTGCACGGAAGATGGAAGGAGACCCTCGTTGTTATACAAAATTACATATAAGAGGACGTGAGGGGGAAGGGAAAAAAGAGAGAGAGAAATGAGTTACAGTAGATGGGGTAGAGAGAGGTGATGGGAGGGGAGGAGAGGAGAGTGGGGGATAGGAAGGGGAGAGGAAGGCAGCAGAATACAACAGACACTAGTATGGCTGTATGTATAAACGTGGCTGTATAACCAGTGTGATCCTGCAATTTGTACACGTGGGAAAAATAAGAATTCATACCCCATTTGAATCAAATGTATAATATATGATATGTCAAGATCATTGTAATGTTTTGAGCAACTAATAAAAAAATGTTCTTCTGGCAACACTAAAAAAAAAAAAAAAAAAAAAAGAATCCATTTAAAAGTGAAAGGATGGATTATACCCTAAACCCCCCTTGATCGCAACTTCCCCATAAAATCCAATGAAGTTTACAAAAAGATAAAAGTGAAAGATTGGATTGGGAAATGATATAAAATGCACACAGTCATTGGAGAGCTGGAGTGGCTGTATTATCTCAAAGTAGATGTTGGAGATAAAAGTGGCATATTTCATAGTGACAAAAAGGTAGTTGAGGCTGTGGCTCAGTGGTGGAGTACTTGCCCAGCACAGGCGAGGGCCTGGGTTCAACCCTCAGCACCACATAAACATAAATAAATAAAATAAAGGTATCGACAACTAAAAAATAAATATTAAAAAGGTAGATCACCAAGAAGATACAATACTTCTAAATATGTATACACTTAATAATAGTACTTCAAAGTAAATTAGGATAAATCAACAGAACAGGAAAAATAAATGAAATCCTAAATTATAGTTGGAAATTTCAATATTCCTTTCTCAATTAACTGGTAGGGCATGTAGATAGAACATCAATACAGAAGAGTGGAACAACACTGTCCCAACTTGTCTGTGTAGACACTTACCAAACTCTGTGTTCGACAATAAATAGAAGACATTCTTTTCAAGCACATATGGAATATTTACCAAGAAAAACATACTGGGCCATAAGACAAGCTTAATACATTTATTTAAAAGGAAGAAAATAATATGTTCTCTGACCAGAATGTATTAAATTAGCATTTATTTCATTTGGAGACGGAAAGGATACAGACAAGAGTTAAAAAAATGACAAGAGAAAATCAAGACATGAGTTTCTGTGGAAGGATGTAGGCATGAAAAGAGAAAAACGGAGTAGGTCATACAGGAGGCTCCTGGGGAAGAAGTGAGCCCAATTCACCAAGCTGGAGGAATAGAGAGCATACATGAAAATAGAATTGTATGACCTGATAGGTCTTGACAGACATGACAGACGAATCAAAGACTTGAATGAAGGAAAAAGTATGCCCAATTCCAAAGAAACAAACTTGTTTTAGAAGATAAAGCAGTTGGCTTGTGGGTCAGAATATAAACACATAGGCAACCACAAACTTAAGGATAAAAGAACAGTGGAAATAAAAAGGGCAAGTCAAGAAATAGGAAAAGGAAGGAAAGTATGGTAGAAGAATATAGTAGGTTTTCTGGTTAGACCTAACTACACCAAACCTTTTTTTTTTTAATGCAGGGTAGTGTGCTTGATAACTAAGGATGTAGAGATATCCAAGGAATGCCCTGCCCGTAGGCAAGAAGCAAAGAGGAGAATTAAATCCAGAAGTAATGACGTTTATTGCTGCTTTAGAGACATGAAGAAAATGTACTGATAGGATAAGATAGGAACAATTCATTCTGCCAGGAGAAAAGAAAAGCTCTACAGAGCTCTACAGAGGTTTATCTTGCTCTTGAGTAGATTTCAATAGGTGATGATGTAGGCAAGGAGGCAAGGCATAGTAAAGGGACGGAAAGGAGCAAGCAGAAGCCTGGAGCAAGACCGAGTGCGGTGGATAGACACCAGTGTAGGTGTCTGTGTGGGTGGATATAAAAGTGGTACTGGGAATTAGAGAGAAGGCTCAGGACTAGACTCAAAGTGCTTTGGCATCAAAGCTTTGCTAAAAAATAAAATAAAATAAAGACCTGATATGTAGTACAAGCAGATTTCAAGCAGAAAAGGAACTGCTGATCCTTGTGCGCACAATGTAGGAAAGATAACTGAAGAACAGTGAGGAAAATAAAGGAATTTTGAAAAGGCCACACACACACACATTAAAAAAAGAGTCCTTAGAGGAAAAGGAATCAAATGTGACTATGGGTTACTCTTTCTTTCCTTTGTCTTTTTTAAAGAAACTTTGGTTGACTAGGTGTAGGTATGGAGAAGAAATAGGCTGAGAGGGGACCCTGTCCAGTTGGCCTCCCTGGACTCCCTCTAGCAACCCACAGCTGGACCCCTGCAGTCTGTGCTCCATATCTAGGAGGCTGAGAAGAGAAGATCTTACTACCACCTGGGCTTCACAGGGCAAAACCCAGGCACATCTGAACAGTGTGTGCCTAGGCTAGGGCTGGCAGGTCCCTGGTTGCTCTCTATCCTTGCCACTATTCCCCCAGCCCCCGTAACAGAGTTTTCGTTCCTGTTCACAGAGCAAGGGGACACTGTCAGACATAAGCACTGAGCAATGGTTGCCCATTCCTTGGGTCCTGCCTCTGTCCCAAAAGAACAGGTGTTCTTAGCCTTACTTTCTAATTAGACTCTTGAGTTCATCCCTCCATCTCTTCAAGACAAATTAGCTTGCAAAGCAAGCTCTCCTTCCTATATTTTCAACCTATTTTTCTCTATCATCTCCAATTTCTTCCATCATAAACACAAAGAAAACAGCCATCTTTGACCCTGCCCTTGTGCTCTCCTATTTTCATAGCCTAGCCTCTCAGAATAAGTCATCTGCATTCATGGTTTCCATTTCCAGACTTTCCACCCCCTCCTCCACCAACTGCAGTCTGCTGGACCTCTTCTAAGTCACTGACACCAGTTTCAGCAAGGGCTTCCATGATACCCCGGTTGCCAAAGCCAAGAACTCTTCCCATTTCTCTTTGATTGATGTTCCCTATGGCCGTTCTTATGGTTCACTGTGCTAGCCTGCTCCACCTGCCTGTCTTGCTTATCCTCTGCTTTGGGCCCAATCTCCCCCAACCTGTCTTTCAGTTGCTGCACTGGGCTACTCATCCCTGTTGTGAGGTAGCTCTTCCAGATCTCCAGGCTGGTCTTCCTCACGCCTGTGACTTTTCCCTAGACTGTGTCCCAGGTGCCTGCACGGATGACTCCCAAATCTCCAGCCCTGACCTTTTACTTGTTGCCTAGCTAGTTCTACCTGGATGACACTCAGGCACTGCAGTGTCAACATGTCCTTACCTGAGTTACTATCTTTCCCACCACAGACAGTGGCATTATTTTCCATCCAGTACACAAGCCAGAAACCAAACGTCATTCTAGAGTCATATTTCCAATAGCCAAAATGTTATTAATGTACTTCTTTTACTCATTCATTGAATAAACATTTCATAGATGCCAAATGTGGGACACACTGTGCTCTAGGCACCCAGGGTTCAGCAGTGAACAAAATGATGACCCTGTTCTATAAAGCTCACCAGCCAGTCGGATAGATCCTCAAGAAGCACCTAAAACCAAGAGGGAGGGGACAGAGACCACTGCAGGCCAGTGACTGGGTGGTCAGGAAGGGCCTCCCTGAATGACATCTGAGCAGTGAGGGATCTGGAAGGAAGGGGACAGGAGCGAGGGAACAAAAGTGCTAAAGCTGTGAGGCAGGTGTGGCTTGGTGTGCCTGTGGGCAACAGGTGAGCAATGGCTGGAGTAGGCCAGAAAGCAACAGTGGGGTATGCAGTGGGAGAGTCTGAGAGAGCAGCAGTTTAGTCCTCAGAAGGACAGGCAATCTTGGACAGCGTGGAGCATGGAATGATCCATCTATTTCATAAGGACTGCCTTCGCTTAGCATGTGGCAAGACACTGCAATCTCTGCAGCAAGATGCCATGTCCTGCGGCCACTCTCTTCCTGCCTCCCACCTGGGTCATTGAGCCCCACTGTTCTCACCCAGGTCCCCTGCTGCCAGAGTGATCTTTCCAAACTGTGAAGGAGACTGGGACTCTCTCCTGCTTAAAGCCCTGGCTCACTCTCAAACTCCCACTCCTCCTGAGCCTGTGCACTTTTTCCTAACTTGCCATAGGATCCTTCTTCACCCCCATATTTTGGCTACACTTTCTTTTTGATTTGTTCCAGTGCCAAAGTCCCTTTATAGCTCAGGGCTCTTATTTACCTTCTTCCCTTCACCAGAAATGTCCTTTACCCCATGCTTTGGCCTACTCTGATTTATTCTTCAAGTCTACATAGATATCACTATCCAGCCCCTATCTCAACCCCACATCTAAATAATAGATCATACTGACATTCACATGGTTAGTGTTAACTAATAGTAAACTGGGGAGGATGGGAAGCCTGTCCAGTTTCTCTAGCCACTGTATATCCAGCACAAAGCATGGTGTCTGGCTGGCCCTCAGTGCATATTTCATGAATAAATAGATGCTGCTGGGCTCCAGCTCAAATGCCTCCCCAGCCATCAACCCCAGCCCTCCAGCTGCACCTGCAAAGGGGCTGGTGGCCTCATCTCTGCTTTACCAACCACTACCATCCAGCTGAACCTCGTGATCTACCACCTCATGAACTACCACCCAGTCAACTGCTTTTTGTGTGTGTGTGTGTGTGTGTTTCCCTCCAAAACACCACACTTTTGTAATCCCAGGGACTTCGCAGCACTGCCCTCTGCCCGAGAAGTCCCTGCACTCTTGGGTGCTGCAAACCCCAGCACAGGCTCTCAGAGGACTCATCCTGAGTGGCACAGGAATGGTGGGATGACAGATAAGGAACAAAAGGAGTGAATTAAGAGCACGGGAGTAAATGGCCAGCAAACAAGCAGGGAGGGTGGCTAGGAGGTAGGACTCCATAGGGAAAGGCTGAGAACACCTTCCTGAGAAAGTGATCAATCAGATCCTAATGCGGCTCAGCCACAGCTGCCCCGCAGGCCAAAGGAAAGGCAAGTACAAAGGCTGCAGAGCAGGAAATGAAGGACTACAGGGAAGGGGTGGGCAGTGGAGAAGGGGACAGCAGATGCCTGGGGAGGAACAGCCTAAGGTGCAGAACCAGGAGCAGGGAAGGTCCTCTGGGCTGGAGGAAGAGGGAATTTCAAGGAGAAGGAGACAAAAGAGCAGAGTGCTGCACAATTAGGGGCCCTGAGGTCAGGGATAACCTGGCTCACTGGTTTTTCTAGATCCCAAAGCTCTGCTGCGTAGGGAGTAAGAAATAAACAGACTGTAGGAGAAACAGCAGCAGGGTACACACTGCTCCTTCAAGGTCGGGGGAGAGGATGCAGCAGGTCCCTGATCTGTGGCAGGGCTGGGGAAGGTTCAGGAGAAGGAAAGGCCTTTCCATTTGCACAGTGAGAGGAGGAATCAGAGCCAAGGGAATGGCGCTGGCACTGGGTGGCTGGCATAGCTGGGGCTGTCCTTGGAGTGAGCGCCAGGCACTATCTCCTATGAAGGTGGGAGGATGCGCCTTCTTTTCTTGATTCAGATGACTGCGCTCTGTGGGAATGGGAAGTGTGCAAAGACAGGTAGACAGAGGGCTGTGCACCCTGGAGTGGGATTTCATGGTCCAGAGAAGAAAGCAGTCAGAAGAGAGGCAGGCAAGAGGGATGTGGCTGTAGGTACCCAGACAGGCCTGCTATCAAGACCCTGACAAACAGTGGGTTAGCTGTAAACTCTAAGCCTTAAGGATGAGTGGATTCAGATTATTCATTTTCTTCTCATTCATTCATCATTCATTTACTCGGTAGTTTTTAGCATACTCATAAAACATGCAACTATCAACTATCTAATCCCAGAACATTTTCATCACCTCAAACAGAAACCCAACCCATTAGCAGCTACTCACCCTTGCCACTCACTCATACCTGAGGCCTACCCAGGATTACCCTTCTGTATTCAGTGGCACAGCACACACTAGAGAACAAAACATCAGAGAAGCAAGATGCTGGAGAAGTGGACTTCAATTTCCTGTAGGATCATTGGGGGGCTGAACCAACCAAAAGCTGAATGAAGGTCTTGACTTGTGTAGCTGACAACTTCCTCTATGAGACTACAGCAAAGCAAAAATACTTGTTAACTGAACAGAATGGGTAGCTGTTATGGTTTAGATATGAGGTGTTCCCCAAATGTGAGACAATGCAAGAAAGTTTAGAGGGGAAATGACTGGGTTTTGAGAGCCTTGACCTCATCAGGTCATTAATCCAGTGGAATGAATTAACTGAAGGCCTGCTGGGGAGTTACATATTTTTACCCTGGAGAGCAGAACTCTCTGCTTCCTGGTGCCGGTGTTCTGAGCCACTTTCCTCCACCACACTCTTCCACCATGATGTTCTGCTGTACCTTGGATCCAGAGCAATGGAGTTAGCTGTCTAAGGACTAAGACCTCTGAAACCCTGAGCTGCAAATAAACTTTTTCTCCTCTAAAATAATTCTTGTCAGGTATTTTGGTCAAAGGAGTGAAAGAACTGATCAAAAAGTAGCTATTACCCTAGCCCCGATTCTGACCAACAAGGAGGAACTGTTTAGGCTAGAGCCTGTAGGCCTCGATGTGCTTCAGACTTCATAAAGGCAGGAGTGAATCCATGACATGGGGAATGGACTCACACTTCAGGAGCTACAAGACATGCAAGGATATTTAGGATATTTAGCTGAGAAGCTATAGTTCAGAAGATATAAGATACCAGTTTTCTAGTATCTGAAGGGTTTTTATATGAGATACTAGATTTGTTCTATAGGGACTGCCTGATGACCACACTTGGGACTAATGAGTGAAAAATTACAGGAAGACAGCAGTATTTCAGATCATCACAGGGAAAGATTTCCTAAGAAACCTCAAGGCAGTATGGTTTGCCTTTAAGGTAGAAAGTTCAAATGCAATCTGGATATTCAATAAGTAAATGCTATGGAGGTAATTCAAAAAACAGAGGGTGATCTGACAACTGTGGCATTCCCACACTTGAGGGGTGAGGTCAACCGTGAGGTGTGTTGCAAGTGATCTGTTAAAATCATAAAACACTGAACTGTGGGATTTACTGTCTTAGATTCTAGGTTATCATTATAACACAACTCTTATTACTAAATATTTTCTTTGAGCAAAAATGAAATATTCCACATTGCTGGATAATGCTCATGGTAGTATTTATTCCCCTCAAGGGTATTTATAGGCTGAAAAGGGGGCAAGAATCACAGGTCAGGGACTGGCAGAATTCCTTTCAAAGCGTTGGTAGCACCTGCTCCTTGGCCTTCAAGCTAATTGTGATGTACTGGTGAACACTGGAGAACAAGTAGGCCATTGCATTTTTTGGAATTGATCATCCACATCTTGCACTTGATAAGAGATAATGTTAAAGTCCTGAGAATACATCTGAACTCCATGGAAAAGGAGAATGAAGACTAGGTATACTCTGCATGTCTGTGCATTTCATTTTTCACAACATAGTCACTTTGATGACTTCAACAGGACCAAAGAAAAGTAGAGCTTTTATATGGTATTTCTTTAAATAAGCACGGCTATAGATGATATAAGTATGCCCAGAAAACATTACTTTCTTTTTCAAACACTGAACACTTTCCTCTAAGCAAGAATTGACATAAACTGGTAACTAACGGAAACCAAACTTAGCCAACCTTACCCCAATCCAAACTGGAATTGACTTTTCACTTTTCATCTCCCTGGATAAATGGCCCTGGCAGAAACTGCTGTCACAAAGGCCAACTGTATAAGTGCCACCATAAAAACGCTTGACTGGCCACCTGAGGCCTTTTCCGAGTCTTCCCTGGCTCCTTTCCCATGTCCTTTACAGTGGCCTTGCCAAGTGAACAGATGTCAACTGCCCCTCTGGAATGTGGGACGCTGAGCAGATGGAAGGTGTCTGATCACCTGGTGCAGTGGGCTACTGGGCAGCCTGTGATTTCTGGCACCTCGTATTTTTTTTTATTACAAAATTTTTTCATTATAAAACTATTATTACCACATTACAAAAATTTGGAAAGTAGAGAAAAATCACTTAGGATCCCATCATCCTAATAAAATTACTGTTTGCTTACTTTTCTTCAGGGCCGCCTGCATCTGCTTAGCCCGCAGACTCTAGAAAGGACACGCAGCAGCAACACGCACAAATATGTGTCCTCAGACAGATACCGAACAACATACCCTCCCACACCTGCATGTGCTCCTCACAGGCCAATTTCCACTCGTGGGCTCCAACTCCTGTCACATTGGCTGAGACCTTGATGCCACCTTGGCTCCTTTCCTCAGCTCCAAAATCCAGGCCCATGGGCATCTGTCATTATCTCTCCTCACATCTGTCCACCTACCTCCTGAGGATAGGTAGGTAGGTGGACAGACCAGCTAGGTCTTCCTCCTCTGGAGGATGGCAGTGTGATTTGCTTACTGATTTGCTTCGCTGACTCTTCCTCCTTCCCTTTTCTTTCATTTTGCACTGCTAAATTATTTTCTTCATTTTTACTGAACTCTTGCTAAACAACATCTATGTGGCTTTCCACTGTCTGATAAAGAAAGAAAGTTCTTTGGTTTGCAAATGTGCCCCCAATTTACCTTTCCTGTCATTATTTGTTTTTTGGAAACAATTATTTATTTATTTTTATATGGTGCTGAGGATCAAACCCAGGGCCTCACATGTGCTAGGCAAGAGCTCTTCCACTATGGCTACAATCCCAGCCCATTCCTGCCCTATCTTTTGCACTTTCCTCCACAAAGATTCTGCTGCCACGCTGATCTCTCTACATGAAGCTGTGGTGTGCAGAGTGGGTGGGGCAGGGTATAAGCCAGCTCCCTGGTATCCCCTGCAAGGTCAAGGGTTCCAGGACAGCAGAGATGGGAAAACAGGTATTAAACTTCTGCCATTAACAATTATAAAATTGGACAGAATAAACGAATCAACTATTTTCAAGTATCAGACTATTACCAAAGCAGAGCTGTGACCCAGGAGGGAAGGGTAGCCTTCTGCCTGGGGCGCTTTTTACAGTGAGGCTCCGGGAAGTGGAGTCTATAGAAAGTGGGCCTGCCCAAGCCTTTGCATGCAAAAGAGATTGCTCAGAATATAAGAAATCAAGTCTCCATTTGCTTTTGTGAATATGCTGCTCTGATTTTGGATTGCAAACATATGTAATTTCTCTAAAATTTACATGGGAATTTTTAAGCTTTATCTTCCTTTCAATTTTCTTTAATTGAAAACATTGAGCCACAGTTTCAAGGGGGATTCTGACTACAAGAAGATAAACACATTTTAGGCAGTGGTGTTTTCTGTCTCTCAACCTTCCACTACTGAGCTTCATTGCCTTTAATAGCAGAGAAGGGTCTCACACAGACCCAATGGAGGTTCGTGTTGGACGAGATGTGAGCACTCTATAGTGTTCAATGCTCTGTGGCAGACTGAAGACAGGAGGGCTGGACAGCCACCATGGGTAAGCTGTCAAAGGCTACATTAGGGCCCAGGCCATCTCTCAGAGTGACCAAAGCCACAGTCGTCAGCCAGACCCATTATAGAGAAGCAGGAAACAGTAAGAGACTGTCAGCAGCACATCTAGGGGCATGAGGAAGGGAATTGAGGGGGCTTACCCCCTATCAGCCTGCACTCTCCCCCTCTAAGAGTCAGGTGCCCTGCTTCCTTTGTTATCATTTACAAAGACTACTGTCCTCAATCCTGCTTCTTCTTACTTAACAACATTCCAAAAGAATGTTTGAAGAGCCCCAAACTGTTTGCCTATTGCAATCAGCTGGACAGCAGGAGCAGGGAAGACCTAGTGAGAGTAAGCAGCTCAGGCCTGGACAGGCATTACTCAGGAAGATACTCCTGCTAACCACAGTGCAGTGTCTTGGGAGAGAACCCCTTCAAACTCCCTGTGCACTACAGGGCCCTCAGTCTCTCTGAACAGAGCTGCAGGGGCTTTCTTTATGGAACTCCTTACACCCAGACTGCAACTTCCTGAAGGGCCAAGGCACTCACTGTTGCCTCTTCTAAGGCCCAAGAAGCCCTGGTGAGAAGCCATTTCTCATTCTCATCCTCACCAAAGTCACCATAGGAACACAATCTTAAGGTCACACAGCTGTGTAGGCTCAGAGGCCCAGGGCAAGTTCAGGAAGAAAATAACCCCGACCTTGCATGTTCTGCTGCCTGGAGAACACGTAGTTAGGCAATGCCCACAGGTATGCAGACTGCTTGCTACCCAGAATGTTATAGAAACTTCCATCCTACCATCAGCCAGTGGCCTACAGGAGAGGGCATCATCGAGGTCTCGG
This sequence comes from Urocitellus parryii, assembly GCF_045843805.1. Taxonomy (NCBI): domain Eukaryota; kingdom Metazoa; phylum Chordata; class Mammalia; order Rodentia; family Sciuridae; genus Urocitellus; species Urocitellus parryii. Next base: position 276,935,122 of record NC_135531.1, on the reverse strand, counting down.
GCAGTTGATGGGTCAATGGTGAAGATGCAGTCTTTTCTAGGAAAAATTTTAAGATATAATTAGTAATGGCACAAATAATAGAAACTCTTCTTCACTATAGTACAGAATTAAGAACAGTTTGTTTTGCACAGATGCTCTGTTATGTAGAGCGAAGAGGAGTTTCTATCATCTCTCTCTGAGAAGGGAGAAATTTGAGACTAAAATGTGAAACTGAGGAGAGAGAAATGGGTGAGCACCTTCCCCTTCTGTTTGGGAACTGGCACTGAATTCTCCTCTACCCTGGGTGAGAATACATGTGAGCAGGTGAAGGGAGGCTGCTTCCATGAAAGGTGCTTTCCAAGAAGGGTCCTTGGCAAAAGGGCAGGTCCTTTGCTAAGTTACTCTCTGATGGTCAACTCTTATTTGGCCTTCCCTTCATCAGGGCTGATGGGAACCTGTTCTTCAATAATCTCCTTTTCCTATCTTGACCAAATGGGTGTGCCAAAGAGTAAGTTGCCTGACTTGTGACACGGGTGGGGGTGATGGGTGAGAAAGATCCAAGAATAGGTTCTGTAAAATGCTTTGGGTGTTTAATTTAGTTAACTATAACACAATATTACTTGGAAATAGCCAAAATCAGAGGATGTGTTCATGAACAGTCAAGTACTTTACCCAAGCTCATCCTCAAACACAGCCTGTGTCCATTTATCCTCACACTACCTTACACACATCTCATGCCTAATGTGTGCAGTGCCACGACATTCTTATACTGTTTCACAGTTTCCCACACAATGCACCCCACCCAAACCATCAATTCCCAGCCTGTAAATACCTAAAGATGCTGGCAGCAGATGTCCCCAGTTCTCTGCCCAAGTTCTGCCTGGAAATTGGGGTGTTCTGCAGTAACCCCCTACTGCCCCTGCATTGCACTGCAGCACCCTCTGCTTCTATGGCCTCATCCCAAGCTCTTCTCCTTCATCTTGACTGTCACTGAAAGCCCTATCTCCTGATTCACTGGCCCTGCTGATATTGACCAGCTAGATAAGTTTTCTCCTGGAGCTGATTCTCTGTTCAAAACTTCCCCAAAGCTCTCCAAGGCTGCCAAGCTGCTCCAGTGCAGCCTGCTAAGCTCTCAGGGCCTTTAAAAAAATCCACCACCCTTTCTCCTCATCTCCCTCACGGCCCACTTGATGCTTACACTGCCCCTCTCACCACCACAAACCCTCAAGTCTAAGACAGCATTAATTATAAAACACACCAACAATTCAGTGATACCCTTCTGGGGAAATAAAAACCCCACCACATTAAATATAGACACTGATTTTAAGTAAGTACAGGAAAAAGAAATGTTGAAGTTGAAAAGGATGGAATCGTAAATGGCAAATATATAACCAAACTGTAATATATATAACCAAACTTCCACAAGGAAGAGAACCTAGCAACGAAAATGAAGAAAACTACTCACACATGCCACAGCTTGAATGGAACTTGAAATTATAGTGACAAGAGAGCAGGTCAGTGGCTGCCAGGGCCTGCCAAAGGGGTGCCTGTACAGGGGGGTAGAACCTTGCTGATCTTGCTTGTGGTGTCTAAGATCTATCATCTTTTAAAAAAATTTTTAATTGATTTCTTTAAAAAAATGACAGCAAAATGCATTACAATTCTTATTATACATATACAGCAAAATTTTTCATATCTCTGGTTGTATATAAAGTATGTTTACACCAATTTGTGTCTTCATAGGTGTACTTGGGATAATGATGTCCATCACATTCCACCATCCTTGCTGACTCCCTGCCCCCTCCCTTCCCCTCCCATCCCTCTCCCCTATCTAGAGTTCGTCTATTCCTCCCATGTTCCCCTCCCTACCTCACTATGAATCAGCCTTCTTATATCAGAGAAAACATTCAGCATTTGTTTTTTTGGGATTGGCTAACTTTACTTAGCATTATAAGGTCTATCATCTTAAAACTTAAAAGCGAAATAAAGGTCAAGTATACTAATTGCTAATTTTAAAATAGTTTTAAAATGTGATTTTTGAACTGAGGAAAGTAAAAATATATGTGTTAAAATGTTCATAGCATTAATCAATGGATGCTAGAACTATGGATTAATTTTTCCCTTTATGCTTTTTCATATTTAAAAAATTACTGCAATTAAATATTCCTTTTGGAGAAAATTAATACTGTAGATAATCTTCCCTAATCAAAAAAAAAAAAAACCTGTGCATCAGAAACATAATATTGCTTATTAAGGCATTTGGCACTCTTAAAACATCTTTTTAAGACTCCTTGTCCTTAATAAAGTTAATAGCTTTAAAATTATAGATCTGGTACAATTATGTATTCACTGATACACTGAGAAGAGGCAGAAAAAATGGGTGCCACACAGAAGGAAACAAAAGCATGTAGAGAACAGTCCCAGGAAACGGGGGTCATCAGGGGACCACATGCAGACTAAATATTTCAAGGACAGTAACACACAGTGTGGGGAACACATGGCTGAGCCTTCAGGATTAACTAGAAATAATTTCTGTTCCATCACATAAAAGGGATTGTAAACAGGGTGCTAGAGGAAGAGAAAACACAGGGTCCCCTGGAAAGCACACTCCCCAGGGCTATGACCCCAGTGCCTTGAATGGAGGCTGTGACTCAGAGGTGACTGCTGAATGAATGAGTGGATGGCTGGCAACAGGAAGAGCAGGGAGGTGCCATGAATCCCCACCCCACAGCATGCAACCTGGCTGGGTCTGCTGGGGGCCTTATATGTGGCTCACAGGGTAAGAAGGAACTGTCTGCTCCTTGCTCCTTTTTGTATCCCCCATAAAACCTAGCCAGTGTTTGTAAACACTGAGTACTCCATAAAAATACTTATGTAACCAAGAGTGAAATGTCAGGCAGGTAGTAAGACTGTTTGGGGCCTTCTTCTTTCATCATAATGACATCATAAGAAGTTGAAAGGATCCCTCTACGTCAAAATAAAAAAGAACAGTTATCCTGGCCAGGGGGTGGGAGCCAGAGTTAACTAGTTTACTTGGAGATTTAACTAGGAAGTTCTATTTCTTAAAATTAACTGTCTCCAGGCATTTTGAGACCTTCATTTCTATGGATACAGTGAATGGATGATAATGCCCACAAAGCCATTTCCCTTCTAAAACTTACTCAGCCATATCTGACAAGTGTTAAGTCTTCCACTGTTAGTTGGTAAATGTCCTCCTTGAGAGGAACCCCTACCCCAACTGTTTTCTGAGGAAAATATCTGACTAGCAATTCTCTACGACTTTTGTTTATTATTTTATCTGCTTTTAAACTAGAAAGATAAAAGTCAAAATTAAAACTGACCTTGAGGGGCTGAGGTTATGGCTCAGTGGTAGAGCACTTGCCTAGCATGTGTGAGGCACTGGGTTTGATTCTCAGCACCGCATATAAATAAATAAACAAATAAAGGTCCATCAATAACTAATAAAAATTACACACACACAAAAAAACCCTGACTTTAACGAACAGTACTCAGGAAAACTTGCTTGCTACACGGATGTGCCATCCAGACACTACGCTTGATTGTGGGGTGGCACACCACAGTTCGTAGACCAGATTTAACCTGTCATCGTCATCTTCTTCTTCTTGCTTTATTTTTTTTGGAGGGTGGGGAATGTGGTACTGGGGACTGAATCCAGGGCATATTAGGTGAATACTCTGACACCACTGAGTTTCATCCCTAAATAGGTAGGATTTTTTTTGGATTGGCTAACTTCACTTAGCATTATAAGATCTATCATCTTAAAATTTTTGTCTTCATTTGGTACGCACCATCATATCTGGCTCTGTTTTTCAAAGGCTTTTGAGCTAAGTTCAGCTTTTGCATTTTTATGTGGTTGAAAAAAATCAAAATACTATTTTGTCACACATGAAAACTGTATGAAATCAAAATTCAGTATCCATAAATAAAGGTTGATTAGAACACAGCCATGCTTTTTTGATATAATAGCAGAGTTGATGGAGATAAAATGCCTAAAACATTTACCGTGTAGGAGTCTGGGGATAAAGCTCCCAAGTATAGAAAGTGTCTAACATACTCAAGACCCTGGATTAAATACCCAGCACCCCCTCCAAAAAAAAAAATAATAATATGTGGCCCTTAATATAAAGTTTGCTGGGTCCTGTTTTAGATCAAGGTTTCCAAATGGCCAGATAAATCTTTTAATTTATTAAAAATGGTCTTGTCATTCAAGCAGTTTGGGACATGCTAGGCCTATTTCTAATTACAAGACTTCACAGAGCCTTTAAAATGCTGATGTCAGTAGTTCTTGCCAGACCCATTTTGCCCCCCACCCCCACCCCCCGCACTTTTCTGCAGCACAGCATCTCCCTGAATGACACAATGTTCACCCCTAGAGAAGCGATGGTCTGCACTGGGACACCCTATACACTGGCTTTGCCACCATGTCTACCCCAAGGGACACCAAAGGACGCCAACTAAGTGGTTATGCCACCTACTGCAGGAAAGCTCATGAAAGCAAGGAACATCTGATCACCTGGTGTTTTTCCATGAGCACTTTCGGGGCAAGCTGGCACAATGCAAGGAAACTCTTCTCCTAAGTGGACGGCCTACATCTTACAGATGTATGAATTTTGTCCTTAAGTTTATTTTTGCTCTGGCTACTGGGAAACTCAGAAAGACACTCATAACTTACCTCAAGAAGATATCACTTGTAGGTTGAACTTTATGAACCAACTTTTACCTAATGATCCTACTCAAAGATGTCTTTTGCCCCATTTCCTAATTTTAAGAAAACCACTGCATGATATGTAATATTTGCAAATGGCCTGAAGCCTTTTTTTTGGGGGGGGGAAGCAGCATATAAACAAATACATATGTACAGCATTTCAAAATCATGTATTGAGGGGATGTTGGAAGAAAGAGACACATGCGTAAACAACTAAGAGAACCAGCTTCCACACAGAAGTAAACTAAGAGGCTCCTAACAAGGAACCATATTGCAGCAGTGGATTCCAAACTGGTGCTCACACTGTGTAAAACTGGGAGAAGCAAGGGACAGTGAGTGACCCTGACAAACCCCAGTCTTTAGCGCTAAGAGCCAGTGATTTAATCCGTTGTCATCGCCATGATTACGAATAGGCCAAGATGTGGTGCATGAGGGCTCCTTCTGGTTGTGGGCTGTGGCGGCTAAGAGCTGCTGGCCTCAGCACTTGAGAGCCCAGCCCCATGAGGCGGGGCTGGGGGGACAGGGGCAGTGCGCCATCCAGCTGTTATACTCTTGTTAACATGCTTGGGATTTTACTGGCTCCTTTTCCGGATGGCTCACAACCTGCAGGGAGCAGCTTGGCCTGCCAGCTTTTAGAACCTGTGAGACCAAATATTTAAAGAGTTCCGCAACAATGGTTAGAGAGAAGCTAACTCTGACCCACAGAAAATAAAGTGCCGGGAGGGGGAGGGAGAGAATGAAGCTCCAGTTCATGAGGCTGCAGAATTCCAATTCAGAGCAACTGTTATGTAACCAAAACTTCTGAAGGCACCTGACCAAGGGGCTTAGTAGAACCTCTTAAAGTCACAGTAAACTTCTAAGATGGTTTGTTTTACTCAAAGCCATTGGTACGAGAAATGAACACATAAATATCTAAAAGCCTTCTATAATCCCTTAAGACTTGGTCAAGAGCCCAAGAAAAGTATAAAAGCACAGAAAAAATTCCTGCTTCTCTGTCATTCATACCCCTCCTTGAAACCCACACCTTCTGCCTCTTCAAGATACCAACATCCCTGCCCCCTTTCAGCTGGAAGCAGCTGTCTGGTGTGGACAACAACATTGACCCACCACCTCATCACTATTTACCTCTATGGGTTTTGGCTAAGACCCCTTCTACACCATAATTACTGTTCTCCCCAAGGTCATGGTTATTTCCAGATTAATCTTGTTTTCTTCCTCTTCTTTTGCATTGCTGCAGATTAAACCCAGGGCCACACACATCCGAAGCAAGCGCTGTACCACTGAGCTGCATTCCCAGCCCTAGATTAATCATTTTAAAGCATGTATATGGTCAAAACTCCTCACCAACTCCTCACTGAACAAAGTAAAATTTGGCTCAAGATTCAAAACCCTCCATGTGCTTTTCTAGTTAGTATGTGTACACTGCGTGCCAAACTTTTCTCTATATTCTCTGGTGTTTGAAATGTCATTTGTGCAGTTCCTGTACTGGAACACTTTGCCACCAGCCTCCAAGGTAAAAGAGCTACCTAGCTTTCAAAGGACTGGCTGCCATCTTTTCTCCACGGAACTCTTGTGTCTCCATGGAGTGGAAGCCACCTCTTCCCACTTGCCATGCCCATGCCTGTGACCTGACCCTCTGATGGTACCAGCTACTATCCTTGGTATGCTGGTGGCTGCTTATTGCTGTGACAGGTTGAGAGCCAAATGTCAGGTCTGGCTCATCTTTGTATATCTTCTAGCACACCAAAGGTGTACAAGTACTAAACACTGATGGCCAGATGAATGGACAAATGCCAAGGGGCTCTCTTGAGAACTTTTCCATTCAATTTTGCAACTGTGCCTCGGGAAATACATTTAGGATTAGAACTCATGACTTCCTGGCATTGGATCCTGTGGTCACACCACAGTGTTATTGTTTCCAAGGGTGTCCTTTTCTGTCTTCATCCCATCTTCTTTTCTCATAAAACAGTGTTTTACAAACTGCGGTTCAGGGACCACTTCCAGATTAACAAAATTTATAGAGGCCCTCCTCTGTT